>NW_021822911.1:1862612-2186865 GCF_901001165.1 Salmo trutta | reverse complement strand
TGTTATGGATGTAGTATATCTGGTAATGAGGAAACCACTAGTTATGGATGTAGTATATCTGGTAATGAGGAAACCACTAGTTATGGATGTAGTATATCTGGTAATGAGGAAACCACTAGTTATGGATGTAGTATATCTGGTAATGAGGAAACCACTAGTTATGGATGTAGTATATCTGCCTGGAGCAAAAAATGGTGAGCGAAGATTTGAATTTTTCACAATGTATTCTGAATATTACAGTGCAAGATCAGGAGTGCTACTCAAGGAAACTCACATTAAGCTCTGTGTCTATTCACTAATTCACCATCGTGGGGGGAAATGCAGGGTTCTCATAGGCTGACAGCAAAATCTGCGTCCATTTCCAGGTTGCTTAGGAGTGCATTTCACATTACTATTGGATTATAATTGTAAGGCTCGCTTGAATCTCCTGCTTAATATAATGTTTGTGTTATTGTCGCATATCAACTGATTTATACTTTTAAAAAACACTTCAACCAGTAAAATGCTTTATGGCTAGCTTTGCCATCAGCCTGACAATGAGGGTTTGTACACTAAGTGTTTAACAAATTGGCCCATAACTTCACCAAACAAGAACATAGTCCTACTGTAGGACCCATAATTTCACCTAACAACAACATAGACCTACTGTAGGACCCATAACTTCACCTAACAACAACATAGACCTACTGTAGGACCCATAACTTCACATAACAATACCATAGACCTACTGTAGGACCCATAACTTCACCTAACAACAACATAGACCTACTGTAGGACCCATAACTTCACCTAACAACAACATAGACCTACTGTAGGACCCATAACTTCACATAACAATACCATAGACCTACTGTAGGACCCATAACTTCACATAACAATACCATAGACCTACTGTAGGACCCATAACTTCACACAACAACATTAGAGGTCGACCGATTAATCGGAATGGCCGATTTATTAGGGCCGATTTCAAGTTTTCATAACAATCGTTAATCTGTATTTTTGGCCTCCGATTTGCCGATAAAAATAAATAATTGTACACCTTTATTTAACTAGGAAGTCAGATTTAGAACACATTCTTATTTTCAATGACGGCCTAGGAACGGGGATTAACTGCCTTGTTCAGGGAGGATTCGGGGATTCGTTTTTGCAACCTTCTGGTTACTAGTCCAACGCTCTAACCACCTGCCATACATTGCACTCCACGAGGAGCCTGCATGGCAGGCTGACTACCTGTTACGCGAGGGCAGCAAGAAGCCAAGGTAAGTTGCTAGCTAGCATTAAACTTATCTTATAAAAACCTAGCAATCTTAACATAATCACTAGTTAACTACACATGGTTGATGATATTACTAGTTTATCTAACGTGTCCTGCGTTGCATATAATCGATGCGGTGCCTGTTAATTTCTCATCGAATCACAGCCTACTTCGACAAACGGGTGATGATTTAACAAGCGCATTTGGGAAAAAAGCACTGTCGTTGCACCAATGTACTAACCATAAACATCAATGCCTTTCTTTAAAATCAATACACAAGTATATATTTTTAAACCTGCATATTTAGTTAATATTGCCTGCTAACATGAAATTGTGTCACTGCTCTTGCGTTCATTGCCTGGCTCGTTGCGAACTAATTTGCCAGAATTTTACATAATTATGACATACCATTGAAGGTTGTGCAATGTAACAGGAATATTTAGACTTAGGGATGCCACCCGTTAGATAAAATACGGACCGGTTCCGTATTTCACTTAAATAATATTTTTTGGTTTTCGTGATGAAAGTTTCCGGCTTCGACCATATTAATGACCTAAGGCTCGTATTTCTGTGTGTTTATTATATTATAATTAAGTCTATGATTTGATAGAGCAGTCTGACTGAGCGGGGGTAGGCACCAGCATGCTCGTAAGCATTCATTCAAACAGCACTTTTGTGCTTTTTCCAGTAGCTCATTGCAATGCATTGCGCTGTTTATGACTTCAAGCCTGTCAACTCCCAAGATTAGGCTGGTGTAACCGATGTGAAATGGCTAGCTAGTTAGCCGGGTGCGCGCTAATAGCTTTTCAAACGTCACTGCTCTGAGACTTGGAGTAGTTGTTCCCCTTGCTCTACATGGGTAACGCTGCTTCAAGGGTGGCTGTTGTCGATGTGTTCCTGGATCGAGCCCAGGTAGGAGCGAGGAGAGGGACGGAAGCTATACTGTTACACTGGCAATACTAAAGTGCCTATAAGAACATCCAATAGTTAAAGGTATATGAAATACAAATCGTATAGAGAGAAATAGTCCTATAATTCCTATAATAACTACAACCTAAAACTTCTTACCTGGGAATATTGAAGACTCATGTTAAAAGGAACCACCAGCTTTCATATGTTCCCATGTTCTGAGCAAGGCACTATTAAACGTTAGCTTTCTTACATGGCACATATTGCACTTTCACTTTCTTCTCCAACACTTTGTTTTTGCATTATTTAAACCAAATTGAACATGTTTCATTATTTATTTGAGGCTAAATTGATTTTATTTAAGTATTATATTAAGTTAAAATAAGTGTTCATTCAGTATTGTTGTAATTGTCATTATTACAAATAAAGAAACATTGTTTTTTTAAATTCGGCCGATTAATCGGTATCGGCTTGTGTTGGCCCCCCAATAATCGGTATCGGCGTTGAAAAATCATAATCGGTCGACCTCTAAACAACATAGACCTACAGTGGTAGAAAAAACTATTTGATCCCCTGCTGATTTTGTACGTTTGCCCACTTACAAAGAAATGATCAGTCTATAATTTTAATAGTAGGTTTATTTGAACAGTGAGAGACAGAATAACAACAAAAAAATCCAGAAAAACGCATGTCAAAAATGTTATAAAATGATTTGCATTTTAATGAGGGAAATAAGTATTTGACCCCTCTGCAAAACATGACTTAGTACTTGGTGGCAAAACCCTTGTTGGCAATCACAGAGGTCAGACGTTTCTTGTAGTTGCCACCAGGTTTGCACACATCTCAGGTTTTTGTCCCACTCCTCTTTGCAGATCTTCTCCAAGTCATTAAGGTTTCGAGGCTGACGTTTGGCAACTCGAACCTTCAGCTTCCTCCACAGATTTTCTATGGGATTAAGGTTGGAGACTGGCTAGGCCACTCCAGGACCTTAATGTGCTTCTTCTTGGGCCACTCCTTTGTTGCCTTGGCCGTGTGTTTTGGGTCATTGTCATGCTGGAATACCCATCCACGACCCATTTTCAATGCCCTGGCTGAGGGAAGGAAGTTTTCACCCAAGATTTGACGGTACATGGCCCCGTCCATTGTCCCTTTGATGCGGTGAAGTTGTCCTGTCCCCTTAGCAGAAAAACACCCCAAAGCATAATGTTTCCCCTCCATGTTTGACGGTGGAGATGGTGTTCTTGGGGTCATAGGCAGCATTCCTCCTCCTCCAAACACGGCGAGTTGAGTTGATGTCAAAGAGCTCCATTTTGGTCTCATCTGACCACAACACTTTCACCAGTTGTCCTCTGAGTCATTCAGATGTTCATTGGCAGACTTCAGACGGGCATGTATATGTGCTTTCTTGAGCAGGGGGACCTTGCGGGCACTGCAGGATTTCAGTCCTTCACCGCGTAGTGTGTTACCAATTGTTTTCTTGGTCCCAGCTGCCTTGAGATCATTGACAAGATCCTCCCGTGTAGTTCTGGGCTGATTCCTCACCGTTCTCATGATCATTGCAACTCCACGAGGTGAGATCTTGCATGGAGCCCCAGGCCGAGCAAAATTGACAGTTCTTTTGTGTTTCTTCCATTTGCGAATAATCGCACCAACTGTTGTCACCTTCTCACCAAGCTGCTTGGCGATAGTCTTGTAGCCCATTCCAGCCTTGTGTAGGTCTACAATCTTGTCCCTGACATCCTTGGAGAGCTCTTTGGTCTTGGCCATGGTGGAGAGTTTGGAATCTGATTGATTGATTGCTTCTGTGGACAGGTGTCTTTTATACAGGTAACAAGCAGAGATTAGGAGCACTCCCTTTAAGAGTGTGCTCCTAATCTCAGCTCGTTACCTGTATAAAAGACACCTGGGAGCCAGAAATCTTTCTGATTGAGAGGGGGTCAAATACTTATTTCCCTCATTAAAATGCAAATCATTTATAACATTTTTGACATGCGTTTTTCAGGATTTTTTTGTTGTTATTCTGTCTCTCACTGTTCAAATAAACCTACCATTAAAATTATAGACTGATCCTTTCTTTGTCAGTGGGCAAATGTACAAAATCAAAAGGGGATCAAATACTTTTTTCCCCCACTGTAGGACTATAAATCATGTAATATTTCAGGTGAAACATGGACATTAAAATGTCTTTGTCATGACATTTCATAACCTGATCACCAGATAATTTTGTGAATAATCCCACTAGGCTACTCTGTAATGTGTTGTCATTCTAAATGTCCTGAATAAAGGAAAATAGCTCTGTGTGTTGTACAATAGCCTATCCATCAATGAACAGTTCTCTACACATTATGAGCTAAGTATCTCTGTCTCCAAACAGACTAACGAGACCCTACTGTAAATCAATCAGACAATAACGCATTATAAAAATCAATTTGTTAGGGGTGTTGGATCCAACGTGGAGCACAGCATAACTGTCTTTACCAGAGTAATGAATGAAGAAGCACTTTGGTTGTTGTTGCATGTCGTGATGTTTGTCATGTGACTGGCATTCAGAAAATGATTTCCTGGATCAGCTGATGATAGTTGAACATGTGACTGTAACTAAACAGCTACAGTATTAAGAATTATGTGTAATTATTGAAGAACGACGTTAATGACAGTATCCATTTGGGTGTTGTCAATAAAGTTAGGTGACTCGGTCCTAACATGACAATAACCTAAACCACAAGGCCAAATCTACACTGGAGGAGCTTACCAAGATGACATTGAATGTTCCTGAGTGGCCTAGTTACAGTTTGGACTTAAATCGTCTTGAAAGTCTATGGAAAGACTAGAAAATGGTTTGTGTCCCTGTTTTATAAGATAGTACTCACTGTATTTACTGGTGTTAACCAGATCAATGTCCCTGTTTTATTAGATAGTACTCACTGTATTTACTGGTGTTAATCAGATCAATGTCCCTGTTTTATTAGATAGTACTCACTGTATTTACTGGTGTTAATCAGATCAATGTCCCTGTTTTATTAGATAGTACTCACTGTATTTACTGGTGTTAATCAGATCAATGTCCCTGTTTTATTAGATAGTACTCACTGTATTTACTGGTGTTAATCAGATCAATGTCCCTGTTTTATAAGATGTACTCACTGTATTTACTGGTGTTAATCAGATCAATGCCCCTGTTTTATTAGATAGTACTCACTGTATTTACTGGTGTTAATCAGATCAATGCCCCTGTTTTATTAGATAGTACTCACTGTATTTACTGGTGTTAATCAGATCAATGTCCCTGTTTTATTAGATAGTACTCACTGTATTTACTGGTGTTAATCAGATCAATGTCCCTGTTTTATAAGATAGTACTCACTGTATTTACTGGTGTTAATCAGATCAATGTCCCTGTTTTATTAGATAGTACTCACTGTATTTACTGGTGTTAATCAGATCAATGTCCCTGTTTTATAAGATAGTACTCACTGTATTTACTGGTGTTAATCAGGTCAATGTTCCTGTTTTATTAGATAGTACTCACTGTATTTACTGGGGTTAATCAGATCAATGTCCCTGTTTTATTAGATAGTACTCACTGTATTTACTGGTGTTAATCAGATCAATGTCCCTGTTTTATTAGATAGTACTCACTGTATTTACTGGTGTTAATCAGATCAATGTCCCTGTTTTATTAGATAGTACTCACTGTATTTACTGGTGTTAATCAGTTCTCCAGCCTTCTCTTCTTCGTCCTCCTCTAATGTGACAGTAATCTCCCCCTCTTCATCCTTCGTTCCAAAAACGTCTTCATCTTCTTCACTTCATCCTCCACTCCAAAAACAGCATCATCTTTCACAGTAACATCCTCCTCTTTCTTTAACTGAAACGTCTTTCTCTTCTTCTTTCACTGTAACAGCCTCACCCTCTACTTGTTTTTGTATTGTAACATCTTTCTCCTCTTCCTCCTCTTTTCACTAGAGTTTCTTTCTCCGTCAGCAGACCTCCTCTTCTTTAACAGGAGGAGAGTAGCTTAGTGAACTCATGGTCGGAGATGTTAGCTATTAGCATTAGCGACTAGCCAAGTTCTAAGCTAACTTAGCAAACCAGCTAGCTGACAAACAAACGTTAAATATATAATTAAATGGGCCAACAAGTACATACAACAGAAGTGTGTTTAATACACAGCGACTAATATACACCAAAACAGTGTAAAGAGCGTGAATGTTGTAGCTATGTTTGCTAGAAAGCTACCGAGGTGTCTGACTAGCTGTTGTTGTTGAAGGAGCGTCCGTCCCACTAGATTATACGTCACACTGGCAGCATCGCCTGAACCTAAAAGACGCACATCGCCATCTGCTGACTGGAGGGCAACGCAGTTGAGGAACCAAACGTTTATTTTTCATTTATTTCATAAAAGGTTAATATTATATTAAGTCGTTCAAAGAGAATCATGTGTTGATGGATTCGTGTTTAATAAGTGAGAATTTAAAACAAACTTTAGACTCACTACAATTTGCATTGAACCATACTTCTGAATGGATAATTTTGACCCCAGAGGCAAATCTTTTATTATAGCCAAAATGTGGTTTATTCAATTTGTCATGACTTTGTCAATCAACTTGTTCTTAATAAATCTAAATCATGGTTTAGTGTTTCTGTATCAATATGGACTTTTAACAAATTCAAATCCTTCGGAGTCATTTTGACCCCAGCCAAAAGCACCTTTGATAATAGGACGTTTATTTCAAATCAATCACATTTTATTGGTCACATACACATGTTAGCAGATATTATTGCGGGTGTAGTGAAATGTTTGTTTTTCTAGCTCCGACAGTGCAGTAATATCTGACAAGCATTGTCTAACAATTTCACAACATATATCCAATACACACAAATCTAAGTATTTGAATCTAGGTTTCTCTGTAGTCATGATCCATCCCACCAGAGGGTGGAGGGGCACCTGTACTTACTAATGTATTTACTTAAGTATTCAGACCCTTTGCTATGAGACTTGAGATTGAGCTCAATGCATCGTGATTCCTCTAATCATCCTTGAGATGTTTCTACACTTGATTGGAGTCCACCTGTGGTAAATTCAATTGATTGGACATGATTGGAAAGGCACAGACTTGTCTATATAAGGTCCCGCAGTTCACAGTGCATGTCAGAGCAAAAACCAAGCCATGAGGTCAAAGGAATTGTCCGTAGAGTGCTGAGACAGGATTGTGTCAAGGCACAGATCTGGGGAAGGGTTCCAAAAACTGTTTGCAGCATTTTAGTTCCCCAAGACACAGTGGCCACCAATATTCTTAAATGAGAAGTTTGGAACCATCAAGACTCTTCCTAGAGCTGTCTGCCTGGCCAAACTGAGCAATCAGGGAAAAGGGCCTTGGTCAGGGAGGTGACCAAGAATCTGATGGTCACTCTGACAGAGCTCCAGAGTTCCTCTGTGGAGATGGGAGAACTTCCAGAAGGACAACCATCTCTGCAGCACTCCAGCAATCAGGCCTTAATGTAGCAATGATTAAATTGTCAACATTTATTTCAATGGACAATTCAGTGAACTGTTCTGTGAAAGGTGTTGGCTAGAGATGACATGCAGGAGCTTGCAGGGATTTGTAGTCTTGCATGTCGTCTACTTTGATGCTAATTAGCTTTTTCGAATCTGAGAGTAAGAGAGACAAATATAGGCAGCAGCTACCTCTTCTGGGGTTTATTAGGGATCCCCATTAGTTCCTGCCAAGGCAGCAGCTACTCTTCCTGGGGTCCAGCTAAAATAAAGCAGTTATACCATTTTAAAAACGTTACAATAAATTCACAACACACTGTGTGTCCTCAGTCACCTTGACCTAGAGAGATTTACATGGTTATCAAAACATCACACCACGGTGAGCTTAAACAAAACACAGCCCTATGGGGAAAATGAATGGTGGAAAAACGATGCGAACCATTCCCTGTTTGACCTGTAGTTGTTATGGATATTATGACTCTGCAGAGCCCCACAGTGGACGTGTCAAAATATGTTACATTGGTAAAGCACCCTTTATTTAACCTCAATGTCATCTTGTTTTTACATGGCATTGTAGATTTAACAGTATACAGGATGTATTTTGGATGTTTTCAGGGTATTTTAACCCTTCCAGACAAGGATTAATCGCAATAAAAAATAGTGCACTAACATACACAAAGTGAAATCACGTCTGACGGTCCAAACAAAATCACAAATTCTCAGTCAAAAACACAAGTCAGAACACAGCCTCTCTATTCTCTCATGTGATTTCAGGTCCTCTGACTGGGAAAATGTCTTTCCACAATGAGAGCAGTGGTATGTCTTCTCCTCTTGTGTATTTGTATGTATTCTTTCATGCTCTTTCAGGTACCTTAACCGGGTAAATCTCTTTCCACAGTGGGAGCAGTGGTGCGTCTTTTTTCCTGTGTGTATCCTCTCATGCTGGTTCAGGTTTCCTAACTGGGCAAAATGCTTTCCACAATGGGAACATTGGTAAGGCTTTCTCCATGTGTGTATTCTCTCATGCTCCTTCAGGCTCCCTAACTGTGTACAACTCTTTCCACAATGGGAACAATGGAAAGGCTTTTCTCCTGTGTGTGTCCTCTCATGCCTTTCCACGCTCCCCAACCACCTAAAACTCTTTCCGCACAAGGAGCAGGTGTAAGGCTTCTCTCCAGTGTGTATTCTCTTATGTGTTCTCAGGCTCCCTAACTGAGTAAAACTCTTTCCACACTGGGAGCAGTGATGTCGTCCTGCTGGTTTGAACGTCTCAGGGTCTGGTTCCTCTGAAGGACTCTTCCTGCTGTCAGAAGGAGAGTCTGGTCTCTCTCCTGTCAAAGACAAACAGATTATTTAATTAACTAAACAGAGACCTGAATGAAACCTCCACATGATAAAACTTCCTATGACGTTTAATCTAGACTAGATCCCTCAATCACCTGAAGTCAGTTTTCACAAGCATTATTAAACCGACTTCAAAATGCAAGTCTCTGTGTGGTTCTTAGGATGTCCAGGCAGGTGATTCACTTCTAACCGAAGTCTTGCAGGTGTTTACATGGTTTTTACACATCTGCCAGATCATCAAAAAATCGAATTTCAGTACCAGTGTATATATATTTTTTTGGGGTACTTTTACACCTTTTCTCACCAATTTCATGATATCCAATTGCAACTCCCCTACGGACTCGGGGAGAGGCGAAGGTCGAGAGCCATGTGTCCTCTTTAACACGACCCTGCCAAGCCGCACTGCACATCTTGACACACTGCTCGTTTAACCCGGAAGCCAGCCACACCAATGTGTCGGAGGAAAACACCATCCAGCTGGCGACCGAAGTCAGCGTGCATGCTGACCGCCACAAGGAGTCGCTAGAGCGCGATGGGACAAGGACGTCCCGGCCAGCCAAACCCTCCAAACCCTCCCCAAACATAACGCTTTGTATTCAGGATATAAAGTTCATTTCTTTGCCACATTCTTTTGCAGTATAATTTTTTTGGCCACATTCTTTGCAGTATTACTTTAGTGCCAACAGTCTCTCTATTCTCTCATGTGATTTCAGGTCCTCTGACTGGGAATGCTTCCTTCTTTTCACTCTGTCATTTAGGTTAGTATTGTGCAGTAACTACAATGTTGTTGATCCATCCGCAGTTCTCATATCACAACCATTAAACACTGTAACTATTTTAAAGTCACCATTGGCCTCATGGTGAAATCTCTGAGCGGTTTCCTTCCTCTCCAGCAACTGAGTTAGGAAGGACGCCTGTATCTTTGTGGTGACTGTGTGTATTGATACACCATCTAAAGTGGTATTAAATAACTTCACCATGCTCAAAGGGATATTCAATGTCTGCTTTTTTTTACCCATCTACCAATAGGTGCCCTTCTTTGCGAGGCATTGGAAAACCTCCCTGGTCTTTGTGGTTGAATCTGTGTTTGAAATTCACTGCTCAACTGAGGGACATTACAGATAATTGTATGTGTGGGGTACAGAGATGAGGTATTCATTCAAATATCACGTTAAACACTATTATTGCACACAGAGTGAGTCCATGCAACTTATTGTGTGACTTTTTAAGCAAAACCTTTACTCTTGAACTTAATTAGGCTTTTAATTAAATGTGTAAACATTTCCAAAACGCAATTCCACTTTGACATTATGGGATATTGAATCCATTTTAAATTCAGGCTGTAACACAACAAAATGTGGGACAAGTCAAGGGGTGTGAATACTTTCTGAAGGCCCTCCTATCCCCCCACCCAGCAATCTAAAAGCATTCACTCCAAAAACTGCATCCCCCTCTTTCTCTTCCTCCTCCTCTTTCACTGAAACGTCTTTCTCTTCTTCTTTCACTGTAACAGCCTCACCCTCTACTTTTTGTTTTACTGTGACATCCTCCTCTTCCACGACAATGTTCAGCCCCAGAGCTTCTTCCTCCGTCCAGCAGACCTCCTCTTCTTTAGCAGGAGGAGAGTAGCTTAGTGAACTCATGGTCGGGGATAATAGCTAGTTAGCATTAGCCTAGCGCTAGGCAAATTTAAGACATCTGCCTGACTAACAACGTAAATAAGAAAATAAATGGGGCAACTCGCTATAAAACAGAAGTATGTTTAAAACACATAGGCAAGTATGGACTGAAACAGTCTAAAAAGCTTGAACGTTTAGGCTACGTCGCCTAGCAAGCTACTGAAGTGACTGACTCGCTGTTGTTGTTGAAGTGTCCCGTCCACTAGATTATACGTCACACTGGCAGCATCGTTATCAGCTGACTGGAGTGGGTAACGCAGTATAAGGAAAAGTTTATTTTATTTCCTGACAAAAAAGGGTATTTTTAAAATGTATTTCACTAAATAATAATATTATATTGATACGTCCAAGGAAAGCATGTGTTGATTGATTAGTAATGAATGAGAATTTAAACTTTACATCTAACGCTGCATTTAAGTCAATGTCATATTCATTCAGTCAAACAAACGCTCTGCTGCCTAGTTTAACAGTGATCTACGTTCTATGAAAGCTGCTGGGAGCAAACTGCAGAGTAACTAGAGGAAAACAAACCTAACTGTTCATCCTCAGGCCCTGGTATATCATCAGACTGTACAAACCTAACTACATCCCCAGTCCCTGGTATATCATCAGACTGTACAAACCTAACTACATCCTCAGGCCCTGGTATATCAACAGATTGCATACAAACCTAACTACATCCCCAGTCCCTGGTATATCATCAGACTGTATACAAACCTAACTACATCCCCAGTCCCTGGTATATCAACAGACTGCATACAAAGAGGCACTGAACACGAAATGAAGAGCATTTACTTCACTGTACAATCTACCCCTTGATTCAGACCTGCCCCTCTGCTTCACACTGAGCCTCCCAGCTGCAGTTTCACCACATTCTCATTGACAACCCCAACATCTGTCTCTGAAATGGTCCATCAAATGAGGTCAACTACCTGCCCCTTGGACCCTATTCCCATAGGACTCATACAATCAGAAATCACTAAACACTTTCTTAATTCAGGCAATAACAAGGTGTGGAGACCATCATAGTACAGTAGTGGAGCTAGTAGTGGAGCTAGTACAATAACAAGGTGTGGAGACCTTCATAGTACAGTAGTGGAGCCAGTACAATAACAAGGTGTGGAGACCATCATAGTATAGTAGTAGTACTAGTAGTGGAGCCAGTACAATAACAAGGTGGAGACCATCATAGTATAGTAGTGGGGCCAGTAAGGTAACAAGGTGTGGAGACCATCATAGTATAGGAGTGGAGCCAGTACAATAACATGGTGTGGAGACCATCATAGTATAGTAGTGGAGCTAGTACAATAACAAGGTGTGGAGACCATCATAGTACAGTAGTGGAGCTAGTACAATAACAAGGTGTGGAGACCATCATAGTATAGTAGTGGAGCCAGTACAATAACAAGATGTGGAGACCATCATAGTATAGTAGTGGAGCCAGTACAATAACAAGGTGTGGAGACCATCATAGTATAGTAGTGGAGATAGGAGTGGAGCCAGTACAATAACAAGATGTGGAGACCATCATAGTATAGTAGTGGAGCCAGTACAATAACAAGGTGTGGAGACCATCATAGTATAGTAGTGGAGCCAGTACAATAACAAGGTGTGGAGACCATCATAGTATAGTAGTGGAGATAGTAGTGGAGCCAGTACAATAACAAGGTGTGGAGACCTTCATAGTACAGTAGTGGAGCCAGTACAATAACAAGGTGTGGAGACCATCATAGTATAGTAGTGGGGCCAGTAAGGTAACAAGGTGTGGAGACCATCATAGTATAGGAGTGGAGCCAGTACAATAACAAGGTGTGGAGACCATCATAGTATAGTAGTGGAGCCAGTACAATAACAAGGTGTGGAGACCATCATAGTATAGTAGTGGAGCTAGTACAATAACAAGGTGTGGAGACCATCATAGTAAAGTAGTGGTACTAGACTGATTTGAGAAGAAATAGGGAATTATTTCTAAGTGCAAGGGTGCCAATATATTTGGCTGCAGCTGTATCCAATCAAAGTCATTTAGAAATATCCAAATCATATATCAAATCAAATTCAAGGTTGGAGTGAAGAATAGCAAAATGAAATGAATCTATATAATAACTTAATAGATTAGAGTCCTGTCCAGGGGAAGAACTTGTACATCAAGCTGCCTCACACTACAGAAACAGGAGGTAGGCTCCTGTTACTATACTGTGGTGCTCTATAGACTAGAGTCCTGTTACTATACTGTGGTACTGTATAGACTAGAGTCCTGTCCAGGGGAAGTACTGTACATCAAGCTGCCTCACACTACAGAAACAGGAGGTAGGCTCCTGTTACTATACTGTGGTGCTCTATAGACTAGAGTCCTGTTACTATACTGTGGTACTGTATAGACTAGAGTCCTGTTACTATACTGTGGTAGTGTATAGACTAGAGTCCTGTTACTATACTGTGGTACTGTATAGACTAGAGTCCTGTTACTATACTGTGGTACTGTATAGACTAGAGTCCTGTTGCTATACTGTGGTACTGTATAGACTAGAGTCCTGTTACTATACTGTGGTACTGTATAGACTAGAGTCCTGTTACTATACTGTGGTACTGTATAGACTAGAGTCCTGTTACTATACTGTGGTAGTGTATAGACTAGAGTCCTGTCCAGGGGAAGTACTGTACATCAAGCTGCCTCACACTACAGAAACAGCTCCTGCTACTGTGAGCCGTTCTGGCTCAGACAAGCCAAGGCTACTTACTTCCTTATATAATCATTTACATTTAGCAATATCCAAATCATATTATGAACAACAGAGGGTTTATACTTGTATACAATCAATCAAAGATAATAAAGAAAAACAAAATACACGTTCAAATATTGAATTGATTTTAGACATGATCAATATGAAAAAACAACAAAAACAGGCCTGTTGTTTTGGTCAGATTTTCATGTCTGATTTCATTTAAACAATATGATTTAATGTGCCAAACTAAAGCACTAATTTTCAGTCAAAAACACAAGTCAGAACACAGTCTCTCTATTCTCTCATGTGCTTTCAGGTCTTCTGACTGGGAAAATGTCTTTCCACAATGAGAGCAGTGGTATGTCTTCTCCTCCTGTGTATGTATTCTTTCATGCTTATTCAGATGCCTCAACCGGTTAAATCTCTTTCCACACAGGGAGCAGTGGTAGGTCTTATCCCCTCCTGTGTGTGTCCTCTCATGCCTAGTCAGGCCCTCTAACTTGGTAAAACTCTTTCCACACAGGGAGCAGTGGTAGGGCTTTTCTTGTGTGTGTGTCCTCTCATGCTGTTTCAGGTTCACTAAACCCCTAAAATTCTTTCCACACTGGGAACATTGATAATGCTTCTCTCCTGTATGTATTCTTCCATGTAATTTCATGGACTTTAACTGGGTAAATCTCTTTCCACATATGGTGCAATGGTAAGGCTTATCTCCTGTGTGTGTCCTCTCATGCTGTTTCAGGCTCATTAAACCCCTAAAACCCTTTCCACACTGGGAACAGTGATAAGGCTTCTCTCCTGTGTGTGTCCTCTTGTGCCGATTTAGGTTCCCTAACTGGGTAAAATTCTTTCCACAGTGTGAACATTGGAAAGGATTTTCTCCAGTGTGAATTCTCTCATGTGTTTTCAGGCTTCCTAGCCAGGTAAAAGTCATTCCGCATTTGGAGCAATGGTAAGGCTTCTCTCCAGAGTGTATTCTCTTATGTATTAATAGGTACCCTAATTCGTTAAAACTCTTTCCACACTGGGAGCATTGGAAAGGTTTTTCTCCTGTGTGTGTCCTCTCATGCCTATTCAGGTTCCCTAACTTGGTAAAACTCTTTCCACAGTGGGAGCAGTGATGATGTCCTCCTGTTGCTTTGGGCGTCTCTGGGCCTGATTCTGCTGATTCCCCTGAAGGACTCTTCCCTGGGTCTGATTCCCCTGAAGGACTCTTCCCTGGGTCTGATTCCCCTGAAGGACTCTTCCCTGGGTCTGATTCCCCTGAAGGACTCTTCCCTGGGTCTGATTCCCCTGAAGGACTCTTCCCTGGGTCTGATTCCACTGAAGGACTCTTCCCTGGGTCTGATTCCCCTGAAGGACTCTTCCCTGGGTCTGATTCCCCTGAAGGACTCTTCCCGCTGTCAGAGGGAGAGTCTGGTCTCTCTCCTGTCAAAGACAAACAGAGTATCTAGTTACTTAGTTGTCTCCTGTGCTGTACTGTGTGGCCAAACTGGTGAAACATATAAGTCTATGATTGGTTCAGATTGGATCTTGTTTGGGGGAGTTCATTAAAATAATAGCCAGTGTAAAAAACAGTGGTCACCAAGGCATTCCTAGTCAATCATCAAACATTTCTGTAAAAACCCAATGTGTTTTCTGTTTGCTGCAGCAGTATTCTTAAAATGTATGTGAAATTACATATATTTTCAAATATTAGTTTGATGAACCCGGCCTACAAGACCCAGTTTCATCACTGCCCTCTCCTGAGACTGAAAGCCCAGAGACTTGCACTTTGCCTGGGTGTGTGGTTTTGTCTGAGGGCTAAAATGAACATTCGAGGCCATCAAGCTACTATGCTCGGAGATAGTTTTCATTTCAACTGAGGTCGTGGCTACGATTCAGACCTGAATACTAGAGGTTTCTGATACTTTCAAAGCAGATTGAACTAATCTGTGAAACAAGACTGTGCTTGTTATGGCCTCACTCAAAACAACAGTTACACACCATGATGATTGCAGCACTTTACACCTGACTACCTCTCTGGAGGCTGACGTGAATCACTGCTGATCTGATAAAGGTGCAGGAGAGCTGTGTGAGCTTAGAGGGATTTTCTCACCGCAAGATCCTAAAACCGATATTACATTTTTGGCCAATACAGATATCCAATATTTTCCTTGCCCCAAAAAATGATACCGATAACCGATATTAAAACTTTTAGCGGCCTTTTAAGCATTCTAGTACAGTTAAATAGTTAACACACACACGGATGCAGCGGTCTAAGCCACTGCATCTCAGTACAAGAGGCGTCACTACAGTCCCTGGTTCGAATCCAGGATGAATGATTGGGAGTCCCACAGTAGTTGTCTGTTATTGGTGTAGAGTGGACGGCAAAGGAGAGGGATCCAATATGTGGATAGGAAGATACAAATTATCATTATTACTGGAAAATATTCATTTAAAATCCAGGAATTTCAAAACTTTACCTCTCTAGGTCAAGCCAGTAGGTCACAGAAGGTTGTATCTCTGTAGGTCATGCCAGTAGGTTACATCTCTCTAGGTCATGCCAGTAGGCTACAGTAGGTTGTATCTCTCTAGGTCATGCCAGTAGGCTACAGTAGGTTGTATCTCTCTAGGTCATGCCAGTAGGTTACAGAAGGTTGTATCTCTCTAGGTCATGCCAGTAGGCTACAGTAGGTTGTAACTCTCTAGGTCATGCCAGTAGGTTACAGTAGGTTGTTACTCTCTAGGTCATGCCAGTAGGTTACAGTAGGTTGTAACTCTCTAGGTCATGCCAGTAGGCTACAGTAGGTTGTATCTCTCTAGATCATGCCAGTAGGCTACAGTAGGTTGTATCTCTCTAGGTCATGCCAGTATGTTACAGTAGGTTGTAACTCTCTAGGTCATGCTAGTAGGTTACAGTAGGTTGTATCTCTGTAGGTCATGCCAGTAGGTTCCAGTAGGTTGTATCTCTCTAGGTCATGCCAGTAGGCTACAGTAGGTTGTATCTCTCTAGGTTATGCCAGTTGGCTACAGTAGGTTGTATCTCTGTAGGTCATGCCAGTAGATTACAGTAGGTTGTATCTCTCTAGGTCATGCCAGTACGTTACAGTAGGTTGTATCTCTCTAGGTCATGCCAGTAGGTTACAGTAGGTTGTAACTCTCTAGGTCATGCCAGTAGGTTACAGTAGGTTGTAACTCTCTAGGTCATGCCAGTAGGTTACAGTAGGTTGTAACTCTCTAGGTCATGCCAGTAGGTTACAGTAGGTTGTAACTCTCTAGGTCATGCCAGTAGGCTACAGTAGGTTGTATCTCTCTAGGTCATGCCAGTAGGCTACAGTAGGTTGTATCTCTCTAGGTCATGCCAGTAGGTTACAGTAGGTTGTAACTCTCTAGGTCATGCCAGTAGGTTACAGTAGGTTGTATCTCTCTAGGTCATTCCAGTAGACTACAGTTGGTTGTAACTCTCTAGGTCATGCCAGTAGGTTACAGTAGGTTGTAACTCTCTAGGTCATGCCAGCAGGTTGTATCTCTCTAGGTCATGCCAGTAGGTTACAGTAGGTTGTAACTCTCTAGGTCATGCCAGTAGGTTACAGTAGGTTGTATCCAAGTGGAAACAATTATCAACCCAATGTGGAAAGTGTTGAATTTGGTCAACAACAAAATGAATGGCTTATTTGCTACATGAGGTTTACTTGATCTAACAGAAGTTTCGTAATGATTAAGTTGTTATGTGGACACGTGACATACTGACAACTTTGATAAAACACTATAGGATTTGTCTCCAGATCGCTATGCATATTCATGCTAGTAGCTTAGCATCTCTCTCCATTGAATACAGGCGGTTGACGTCAACAACCCTCATAGAATATAAACAATAGATTACAATAATAAGATGTATCCACCAATCCAAAGACAGGATAGGTGGGAGATAGACAACCCACAGTGCAGCTTTGTGGACAACGACTCCCCTTGTTAGGACGGAGAGACATCTTGTGTGTGTAGTAAAACATCACTACATTAAAATCACCACATGCCGTGGCCCCCAGTCTGCGGTCAGCAGATAGACCCTCCTCAAATATATATGTTAAGTCACTTTTTGGAAACGGAACGGAGAAAACAAGGGGTAGCTTGTTCTCTACGTCGTCTGATTCTAGACATATCAGTCATCATCCCAGGACCCTCCGTTGAAGAGGTATTGACGAGCCAACTCCGAATATCCAAAGTTAAAAACTAATTGAAGGCGGTACTTACTGGTGTTACTCAGATCTCCTGTCTCCTCCTCTTCATCTTCCAATGTGACAGTAATCTCTCCTTCCTTCTTCACTCCAAAAACAGCATCATCCTCTTCTTCCTCTTGTTTAACTGAAACGTCTTTCTCTTCTTCTTTCACTGTAACAGCCTCACCCTCTACTTCTTGTTTTACTGTAACATCCTCCTCTTCCTTCTCCTCTTTCACGACAATGTTCAGCCCCAGAGCTTCTTTCTCCGTCCAGCAGACCTCCTCTTCTTTAACAGGAGGGGAGTAGTTTAGGGAGCTCATGTTCGGGGATGTTAGCTAGCTAGCTATCATTAGCGACTAGGCTAATGCTAACTTAACCAGCCAGCTACTATAGCTGACTAATAAATAATAACGTAATATTAAATTAAATAGGTTAACAAGTAGATACGACAGAAGTGTGTCTAAAACACAGTAGGTAATATAGACCGAAAGCGTATAAATAGCTTGAATCTTTCGGCTATGTTGGCTAGCAAGCTACCAAGGTGGTTGACGAGCTGTTTATGAAGAACCGTCCACTAGATTATACGTCACGCTGCAGCATCCCTGTAGCTCAGTTGGTAGAGCATGGTGTTTGCAACACCAGGGTTGTGGGTTCGATTCCCACGGGGGGCCAGCACAGAAAAAAAAATGTATGAAATGTATGCATTCACTACTGTAAGTCACTCTGGATAAGAGTGTCTGCTAAATGACTAAAATGTAAAATGTAAATGTATTATTTCCTAACCATTCACAATGCTGGCTGAGGTACGAGTAAAACATGAAATATTATTTCCTAATTGTAAAAAATTCCCCAATCTTTTAAAAAGATCTGAAATGGCAAGGCTTTAGTTCAGTGGGCTTTTCCATTGTTGAGGAAAGCAGGGGAAGTGTTATGAGTAACAGAACTGCCTGAGATGTGGGGGAAGGGAAGCTGCTCGCTGATTGGCTGTAGTGACAAGGGTCCCTCCAAAAATCTATCACTATTCCAACTCAAATTCTCCCCCAAATCTACCACTAATAGGCCAAGCCTCCACAGACCCTGTCTTGTATTGACAAACAGAACAAATCATTTGACATTCAAATATGTCATTTTAAATAGCTCAATTCAATCCAGCTGGGCCTTTTAACACAGACAGTTGTTCCTGCTGTAGATGTTATGCCTTTGTACAGATCTAGGATCAGTTCTCCTCCACAATGCATATTCAGTACCGGTCATTTGTTTGGACACACCTACAAATTCAATGTTTTTTCTTTATTTTAACTATTGTCTATGTTGTAGAATAATAGTGAAGACAACACAACTATGCCAAGTGTGTGCAAAGCTGTCATCAAGGCAAATTGTGAATACTTTGAAGAATAGAACTAGCGACAGCTGTCTCTGATTGGGAATCGACAGAACCCAACATAGAAATAAACCACATAGAGCTAACACAAGGCTATAATGCAAACATAGAAAACAAACCAAGGAAAAATACCCAACATGACACACCCTGACCAAAATACCCGAGTTCACCTGGTCAGGGCGTGACAGTATTGTGAAGTCATTATGGGGTATTGTGATGTCATTATGGGGTATTGTGATGTCATTATGGGTTATTGTGATGTCATTATGGGGTATTGTGTGTGGATTGATTTAATCCATTTTAGAATAACTTAACAAAATGTGGAAAAAGTGAAGGGGTCTGAATACTTTCTGAATGCACTGTATATATAGGGGCAGTACTTAGTGACATCACTTCCTGAAACAGGAGGTGCAAATATATAACATAGTTTCACAATATCAACATTCAATGTATCAAAATATATGACCAAGCTGGAAGTGTAAATGCCAGCCCAGCCACAATCCTAGAGGTTCACTGATGATCAACCTCCTCCTTCACATCTGACTCCTGATGATCAACCTCCTCCTTCACATCTGACTCCTGATGATCAACCTCCTCCTTCACATCTGACTCCTGATGATCAACCTCCTCCTTCACATCTGACTCCTGATGATCAACCTCCTCCTTCACATCTGACTCCTGATGATCAACCTCCTCCTTCACATCTGACTCCTGATGATCAACCTCCTCCTTCACATCTGACTCCTGATGATCAACCTCCTCCTTCACATCTGACTCCAGTGATCAATCCAGAGCATCTTCTTTTTTGGGGAATCCCGATGGAGAACGTAATCCAATAGGCCGTCATCACCACCACCGCCCACTAGTTAATTGTCATTCGGGTTATCAATAGGAAGAGCATTAGCAATATGTCCTGTCTGGTAACTTGTCTCGTTCAATGGATTTACATTGGCAGGTGCACAGGGAGAAACCCCATTAAAACACTTTTGGAAGTCTTTAACTGTATCAAAGTCTGTGGCCTGTGATGTTGGGACAGATGATAGTCCCTTATTATACAAGAGACAAAATCCCCTAATTCTACAGCACAACGGCAGAGTCATGTCTTCAGTGTAAAACTAACAATGACTCAATAATCCTTCTGGGAATGTTATGATGTCATAAAGTTATGGGAGGAGTTAGAAAGTTGGCTGTCAGAAGTACAGGATTATAATGTAAAATTACTTTTAATCCGTCTGTCTGCATATTTCAGGACATGGCATTTGAGCGTGCAGTGAGATACCCCCAGAGTTGGACGATACTTTTCTCGTCAATCATCTTAAATATTATACTTAATTAAAACCTGGAAATCTCTGTTGTTAATTCATTAGAAAGGTATAATGCTTTATTATCTAAAAGATGAAAGTGACGGAGAGAAATAAAATGGTGCTGATGCGGGCGCTGGAGATGGGGGTGTGTTCTAGTGGATCTGGGCAGGTGTGATGTAGTTAATGGAGATGGAGGTGTGTTCTAGTGGGTCTGGACAGGTGTGATGTAGTTAATGGAGATGGAGGTGTGTTCTAGTGGGTCTGGACAGGTGTGATGTAGTTAATGGAGATGAAGGTGTGTTCTAGTGGATCTGGACAGGTGTGATGTAGTTAATGGAGATGGAGGTGTGTTCTAGTGGACAGGTGTGATGTAGTTAATGGAGATGGAGGTGTGTTCTAGTGGGTCTGGACAGGTGTGATGTAGTTAATGGAGATGGAGGTGTGTTCTACTGGGTCTGGGCAGGTGTGATGTAGTTAATGGAGATGGAGGTGTGTTCTAGTGGGTCTGGACAGGTGTGATGTAGTTAATGGAGATGGAGGTGTGTTCTAGTGGGTCTGGACAGGTGTGATGTAGTTAATGGAGATGGGGGTGTGTTCTAGTGGGTCTGGGCAGGTGTGATGTAGTTAATGGAGATGGAGGTGTGTTCTAGTGGGTCTGGGCAGGTGTGATGTAGTTAATGGAGATGGAGGTGTGTTCTAGTGGGTCTGGACAGGTGTGATGTAGTTAATGGAGATGGAGGTGTGTTCTAGTGGGTCTGGGCAGGTGTGATGTAGTTAATGGAGATGGAGGTGTGTTCTAGTGGGTCTGGGCAGGTGTGATGTAGTTAATGGAGATGGAGGTGTGTTCTAGTGGACAGGTGTGATGTAGTTAATGGAGATGGAGGTGTGTTCTAGTGGGTCTGGACAGGTGTGATGTAGTTAATGGAGATGGGGGTGTGTTCTAGTGAGTTTGGGCAGGTATTATGTAGTTAATGGAGATGGGGGTGTGTTCTAGTGGGTCTGGACAGGTGTGATGTAGTTAATGGAGATGGAGGTGTGTTCTAGTGGGTCTGGACAGGTGTAATGTAGTTAATGGAGATGGAGGTGTGTTCTAGTGGGTCTGGACAGGTGTGATGTAGTTAATGGAGATGGAGGTGTGTTCTAGTGGGTCCGGACAGGTGTGATGTAGGTAATGGAGATGGAGGTGTGTTCTAGTGGGTCTGGGCAGGTGGGATGTAGTTAATGGAGATGGGGGTGTGTTCTAGTGGGTCTGGGCAGGTGTGATGTAGTTAATGGAGATGGAGGTGTGTTCTAGTGGGTCTGGGCAGGTGTGATGTAGTTAATGGAGATGGAGGTGTGTTCTAGTGGGTCTAGACAGGTGTGATGTAGTTAATGGAGATGGAGGTGTGTTTAACGTTTGCAAGCTTGAGCTAGATATCGAGCTAGTGTGACCTTCCTGGTCCCTCAAGTCAGTGAGTCAACACAGGAAGGAACAATGGATGGATAGTTCATTTATTTCCAAAGCTGAAATGATGGGACACACACAGTATGGATGAATGATCAGTAGGGATGGGATATAAACAGCACTCCCATAGCAATTCTCCATAAATCTGCCCTATAATATACTAACAAAAAACAATTGAAATGTCTGTCAAAGTTATTGGGTATAGTGCATTTAACAGTTCCTACTAATTCCTAATTGACTATAATAAAATAAATACATAGTTTCCATGTGTAATCTCATATTCACAACATCAGAATAAACTGTCATCCATTTTAGTATCAAAATATATCAAATTAACCTGAAATTTTACTCAATGTTCCCCTCTGGTGGTGAAGAAGTATAATATACCTAAACTAACAGAACCGGGCTGATAAACTGGCTGGTGTTCATGAGTTTATAAAACACATACTTTATACATTTGTCATAAATTACCTGCATTGATGAGACACACAGTGTGGATGAATGATCAGTAGTGACAGGATATAAATAGCACTCCTATAGAAGATGCAGTGAGGATGAATGATCAGGATATAAATAGCACTCCTATAGAAGATGCAGTATGGATGAATGATCAGGATATAAATAGCACTCCTATAGAAGATGCAGTGAGGATGAATGATCAGGATAAAAATAGCACTCCTAAAGAAGATGCAGTGTGGATGAATGATCAGGATATAAATAGCACTCCTATAGAAGATGCAGTGTGGATGAATGATCAGGATCTAAATAGCACTCCTATAGAAGATGCAGTGTGGATGAATGATCAGGATATAAATAGCACTCCTATAGAAGATGCAGTGAGGATGAATGCTCAGGATATAAATAGCACTCCTATAGAAGATGCAGTGTGGATGAATGATCAGGATATAAATAGCACTCCTATAGAAGATGCAGTGTGGATGAATGATCAGGATATAAATAGCACTCCTATAGAAGATGCAGTGTGGATGAATGATCAGGATATAAATAGCACTCCTATAGAAGATGCAGTGTGGATGAATGATCAGGATATAAATAGCACTCCTATAGAAGATGCAGTGTGGATGAATGATCAGGATATAAATAGCACTCCTATAGAAGATGCAGTGTGGATGAATGATCAGGATATAAATAGCACTCCTATAGAAGATGCAGTGAAGATGAATGATCAGGATATAAATAGCACTCCTATAGAAGATGCAGTGTGGATGAATGATCAGGATATAAATAGCACTCCTATAGAAGATGCAGTGAGGATGAATGATCAGGATATAAATAGCAATCCTATAGAAGATGCAGTGTGGATGAATGATCAGGATATAAATAGCACTCCTAAAGAAGATGCAGTGAGGATGAATGATCAGGATATAAATAGCACTCCTATAGAAGATGCAGTGTGGATGAATGATCAGGATATAAATAGCACTCCTATAGAAGATGCAGTGTGGATGAATGATCAGGAAATAAATAGCACTCCTATAGAAGATGCAGTGTGGATGAATGATCAGGATATAAATAGCACTCCTATAGAAGATGCAGTGTGGATGAATGATCAGGATATAAATAGCACTCCTATAGAAGATGCAGTGTGGATGAATGATCAGGATATAAATAGCACTCCTATAGAAGATGCAGTGAGGATGAATGATCAGGATATAAATAACACTCCTATAGAAGATGCAGTGTGGATGAATGATCAGGATATAAATAGCACTCCTATAGAAGATGCAGTGAGGATGAATGATCAGGATATAAATAGCACTCCTATAGAAGATGCAGTGAGGATGAATGATCAGGATATAAATAGCACTCCTATAGAAGATGCAGTGTGGATGAATGATCAGGATATAAATAGCACTCCTATAGAAGATGCAGTGTGGATGAATGATCAGGATATAAATAGCACTCCTATAGAAGATGCAGTGAGGATGAATGATCAGGATATAAATAGCACTCCTATAGAAGATGCAGTGTGGATGAATGATCAGGATATAAATAGCACTCCTATAGAAGATGCAGTGTGGATGAATGATCAGGATATAAATAGCACTCCTATAGAAGATGCAGTGAGGATGAATGATCAGGATATAAATAGCACTCCTATAGAAGATGCAGTGAGGATGAATGATCAGGATATAAATAGCACTCCTATAGAAGATGCAGTGTGGATGAATGATCAGGATATAAATAGCACTCCTAAAGAAGATGCAGTGTGGATGAATGATCAGGATATAAATAGCACTCCTATAGAAGATGCAGTGTGGATGAATGATCAGGATATAAATAGCACTCCTATAGAAGATGCAGTGTGGATGAATGATCAGGATATAAATAGCACTCCTATAGAAGATGCAGTGTGGATGAATGATCAGGATATAAATAGCACTCCTATAGAAGATGCAGTGTGGATGAATGATCAGGATATAAATAGCACTCCTTTAGAAGATGCAGTGTGGATGAATGATCAGGATATAAATAGCACTCCTATAGAAGATGCAGTGTGGATGAATGATCAGGATATAAATAGCACTCCTATAGAAGATGCAGTGTGGATGAATGATCAGGATATAAATAGCACTCCTATAGAAGATGCAGTGTGGATGAATGATCAGGATATAAATAGCACTCCTATAGAAGATGCAGTGTGGATGAATGATCAGGATATAAATAGCACTCCTATAGAAGATGCAGTGTGGATGAATGATCAGGATATAAATAGCACTCCTAAAGAAGATGCAGTGTGGATGAATGATCAGGATATAAATAGCACTCCTATAGAAGATGCAGTGTGGATGAATGATCAGGATATAAATAGCACTCCTATAGAAGATGCAGTGTGGATGAATGATCAGGATATAAATAGCACTCCTATAGAAGATGCAGTGTGGATGAATGATCAGGATATAAATAGCACTCCTTTAGAAGATGCAGTGTGGATGAATGATCAGGATATAAATAGCACTCCTATAGAAGATGCAGTGTGGATGAATGATCAGGATATAAATAGCACTCCTATAGAAGATGCAGTGAGGATGAATGATCAGGATATAAATAGCACTCCTATAGAAGATGCAGTGAGGATGAATGATCAGGATATAAATAGCACTCCTAAAGAAGATGCAGTGTGGATGAATGATCAGGATATAAATAGCACTCCTATAGAAGATGCAGTGAGGATGAATGATCAGGATATAAATAGCACTCCTATAGAAGATGCAGTGGGGATGAATGATCAGGATATAAATAGCACTCCTATAGAAGATGCAGTGAGGATGAATGATCAGGATATAAATAGCACTCCTATAGAAGATGCAGTGGGGATGAATGATCAGGATATAAATAGCACTCCTATAGAAGATGCAGTGTGGATGAATGATCAGGATATAAATAGCACTCCTATAGAAGATGCAGTGTGGATGAATGATCAGGATATAAATAACACTCCTATAGAAGATGCAGTGTGGATGAATGATCAGGATATAAATAGCACTCCTATAGAAGATGCAGTGTGAATGAATGATCAGGATATAAATAGCACTCCTATAGAAGATGCAGTGTGGATGAATGATCAGGATATAAATAGCACTCCTATAGAAGATGCAGTGTGGATGAATGATCAGGATATAAATAGCACTCCTATAGAAGATGCAGTGTGGATGAATGATCAGGATATAAATAGCACTCCTATAGAAGATGCAGTGTGGATGAATGATCAGGATATAATTAGCACTCCTAAAGAAGATGCAGTGTGGATGAATGATCAGGATATAAATAGCACTCCTATAGAAGATGCAGTGTGGATGAATGATCAGGATATAAATAGCACTCCTATAGAAGATGCAGTGTGGATGAATGATCAGGATATAAATAGCACTCCTATAGAAGATGCAGTGTGGATGAATGATCAGGATATAAATAGCACTCCTATAGAAGATGCAGTGTGGATGAATGATCAGGATATAAATAGCACTCCTATAGAAGATGCAGTGTGGATGAATGATCAGGATATAAATAGCACTCCTATAGAAGATGCAGTGTGGATGAATGATCAGGATATAAATAGCACTCCTATAGAAGATGCAGTGTGGATGAATGATCAGGATATAAATAGCACTCCTATAGAAGATGCAGTGAGGATGAATGATCAGGATATAAATAGCACTCCTATAGAAGATGCAGTGAGGATGAATGATCAGGATATAAATAGCACTCCTATAGAAGATGCAGTGTGGATGAATGATCAGGATATAAATAGCACTCCTATAGAAGATGCAGTGTGGATGAATGATCAGGATATAAATAGCACTCCTGTAGAAGATGCAGTGTGGATGAATGATCAGGATATAAATAGCACTCCTATAGAAGATGCAGTGAGGATGAATGATCAGGATATAAATAGCTCTCCTATAGAAGATGCATTTTCCAGTTTGCTACCAACTTGAAAGAGGGAACTTCTGCATAAAACCCACATGGAAACCTGAGATTCGGCAAATAACATATAAAGAGAGGCTTATTTGTTTAAGTTAATAATTAATTAAATTACTAAAATATAAATTGCTAATTTATGATGTAAAAGGTGGATTTTATGATCTAATGTCAACTTTATACATTTCTATCCCAGGACCACTCAATTTCCAAATTCTCCATAAATCTGCTGTGGATTACCCAGAATCCCACACCTTTATCACTGAATGTAATGTAAACACACGAGCAGCAGTCTAAGGCCCTGCATCTCAGTGCTAGAGGCGTCACTACAGAGCCTGGTTCAAAACTAGGCTGTATCATAACAGGCCGGGATTGGGAGTCCCATAGGGCAACGCACAGTAGCCCAGCATCGTCTGGGTTAGGGTTTGGCCGTCATTGTAAATAAGAATTTGTCCTTAGCTGGCTTGCCTGTTTTGTCACGGTTGTCTAGGACCAGTGGAGATGTGGAATCAGGAGCAGGAGACAGAGGGCCGGAGCAACTGTGTTTTAATAATAATAGAGAAATGCAATAGCCGTAGGGCACAGGGCGCGTGGCGAAGTCCGCCAGGGGAAAACACCCAAAATAAGCGCACTGGAAAAAAACAGCGCACGGGGCGCAGCCCGGCAATATAATGGATACTAACAGGATACAATCACAACTGTCCTGAGTAACAATAAACAATCCCGCACGAGAACCCCAACTGAAAATACACACTAAATAACCCCCCACGAATGACAAACACAAAACAGGTGCGGGATAGACAGACAAAACCAAAAGACACAGAAATGTAAATGTAAATGTAAACAACGATCGGTGGCAGCTAATAGGCCGGCGAGCGCCGCCCGACCGAGGAGGGGCGCCACCTTCGTTAGATACTGTGACATGTTTAAATAAAGGTTAAATACATTTTTTTTTATGTAACTTCATTACACCGTTACACTGGCATACAAACTCGGTAGCATAGAGTTGATAATACATATGACGTTGGGAAATAGTGCATTGTGGGTAGTTTAGAAGATTTCCCGAAATAAGTTAATACATTTGTAATAATGCAAACACATAACTGTTTGTACTTATAGGTAACCATATCGTGACTACAACTAAGTTACTAAGTCTTTAACCACACTGTGTTGTTACACTGGTGAGTAAAAACGAATGCTTCCTACCCTTTAACTTGTTGTCTGACAATAAAATAATCATTTTACTCAACTGCGTTACCCACTCCAGTCAGCAGATGGCGGTGTGGGAATTTAAGGTAATGCTGTTGGTGTGACGTATAATGTAGTGGACGGAACTCTTCTTTCAACAGCAACAATAGTTATTCAGACACCTCGGTAGCTTGTAGACAAAATAGCCGAACAATAAAGCTCTTTAGACGCTTTCGTGTATATTAGCCACTGTGTTTAAACCCCACTTCTGTCGTCTAGTTAGTTATCAGATTTAATTTCATATTTACGGTGTTGTTATTATTCAGCTAGCGGGCTGGTTAAGTTAGCATTAGCCTAGCTAGCTAACATCCCGACCATGCGGTTACTGAGCTACTCTCCTGCTAAAGAAGAGAACATCACAGTAAAACAAGAAGTAGAGGGTGAGGCCATTACTGTGAAAGAAGAAAAAGACGCGTTCAGAGTGAAAGAAGAGGAGGATGCAGTTTATGGAGTGAAAGAGGAAGAGGGGGAGATGACTGTTACATCGATAAAGGAGGAGGAAGAAGAGGAGGAAACTGGACACCTGGGCCCGGTTTCCCAAACGCATCTTAAAGCATCCAATGGTTCTAACGGTGAACTTAGCCATAAGATGGTTTTGAGAAACCGTTCCCTGATTAACACTAGTAAGTAGTGTCTTAAAAACAGAGGCACAAACTCTGCAGTTGTTGAACTGATGTTTGGTGTTAAAGCAGAAATCTGCAATAGCTACATCCATATTGTGACTTTTAAATTCTTAATTTATAGCCATTGATTGTTGAAGAATATAACACATTACTCATGAGCTTAGTTCAACTGTTGTACCCCATCAGAACCCCAAATAACCTTTTTTTTACTCCAAATGTTTAGAAATGTAAACCAACACTGTATAGCCTCAACATAGTTAAAACTATAATGTTGATATCATGGATGGTCAGTCCTTGCATGCATAGGTCTGTCTATGAATTTGAAAGTAGTTACATTTCTCCAACCCCATAATCATCTTATAACCAAAACAGTGGTGGAATGACTGCTTTTTATTTTATGAACTGCAGATTGCTGGGTTGTGTGGGTTTTTTCAACAGTAACAAAATGGCTGCCCAGAGGCTTGGTTTGGTAAACAGCTGAGGGATGGGGGAAGGACGAGTGTAACCACTCAAATGTATTCATCCAGGATGTCATAATGATAGTTTAACCAGGTTTCTAGGATATATAGTATATTCTAAAATTCATCCATTATGTCATAATGATAGTTTAACCAGGTTTCTAGGCTATATAGTATATTCTAGAATTCATCCATGATGTCATAATGATAGTTTAACCAGGTTTCTAGGATATATAGTATATTCTAGAATTCATCCATGATGTCATAATGATAGTTTAACCAGGTTTCTAGGCTATATAGTATATTCTAGAATTCATCCATGATGTCATAATGATAGTTTAACCAGGTTTCTAGGCTATAAAGTATATTCTTGAATTCATCCATGATGTCATAATGATAGTTTAACCAGGTTTCTAGGATATATAGTATATTCTAGAATTCATCCATGATGTCATAATGATAGTTTAACCAGGTTTCTAGGATATATAGTATATTCTAGAATTCATCCATGATGTCATAATGATAGTTTAACCAGGTTTCTAGGCTATATAGTATATTATAGAATTTCCAGTGTAGATTTCCTGTGGAGGCAAATTATTAGAGCTGTTGATAAGTCATTGTATAATATTCAGCCAATTGTTTTTCATGCCATTACATTAAAGGCAAGACATACCTAGATTCAATTACATTCATGAACTGGTTTGAAACCACTCGGGAGCCCCAAAATCATGTTCTAGTGCTGTCCCCAACTAAAATACATCTTGGTCAACCAAGAGTCATCTGTTCTTTCTGCCAATCGCCCCATGTGTTTTTATACAATCAACTATATGTACTGAACTTGTCTGATGCTTTAAGCATGCTATTTGATTAAATAATTAAAACACACAAATGACTGGAGGGAGCCAGTCGTCAACGTAACCTGACCTAGAGGGAGCCAGTCGTCAACATGACCTGACCTAGAGGGAGCCAGTCGTCAACATGACCTGACCGGAGGGAGCCAGTCGTCAACATGACCTGACCGGAGGGAGCCAGTCGTCAACATGACCTGACCGGAGGGAGCCAGTCGTCAACATAACCTGACCGGAGGGAGGGAGCCAGTCGTCAACATAACCTGACCGGAGGGAGGGAGCCAGTCGTCAACATAACCTGACCGGAGGGAGGGAGCCAGTCGTCAACATAACCTGACCGGAGGGAGGGAGCCAGTCGTCAACATAACCTGACCGGAGGGAGGGAGCCAGTCGTCAACATAACCTGACCGGAGGGAGGGAGCCAGTCGTCAACATAACCTGACCGGAGGGAGGGAGCCAGTCGTCAACATAACCTGACCGGAGGGAGGGAGCCAGTCGTCAACATAACCTGACCGGAGGGAGGGAGCCAGTCGTCAACATAACCTGACCGGAGGGAGGGAGCCAGTCGTCAACATAACCTGACCGGAGGGAGGGAGCCAGTCGTCAACATAACCTGACCGGAGGGAGGGAGCCGACCAGTTCTGAAAGCCTTTAGCCGTACCCTCATCCTACTCCTCTGGTGATGTAGAGGTTATCCCAGGCCCTGTGTGTCCCCAGGCGCTCTCATTTGTTGACTTCTGTAACCGTAAAAGCCTTGGTTTCATGCATGTTAACATCAGAAGCCTCCTCCCTAAGTTTGTTTTACTCACTGCTTTAGCACACTCCGCCAACCTTGATGTCCTTGATGTGTCTGAATCAGGAGGAGCAATCTACTGCAGAGATTAAAGTTCTATCATACTTTCCAGGTCTAAGCCCAAACAGTTCGAGCTTCTAATTTTAAAAATGAATCTCTCCAGAAATAAGTCTCTCACTGTTGCCGCCTGTTATAGACCCCCCTCAGCTCCCAGCTGCCCTGGACACCATATGTGAATTGATTTCCCCCCATCTATCTTCAGAGTTCGTTCTGTTAGGTGACCTAAACTGGGATGCCTGGTTGTTGTTTAAAAGTAATTTCCTCACCACCTTATATAAGCATGCCCCTTTCAAAAAATGTAGAACTAAGGACAGATATAGCCCTTGGTTCACTCCAGACCTGACTGCCCTCGACCAGCTCAAAAACATCCTGTGGCGTACTGCACTAACATCGAATAGTCCCCGCGATATGCAACTTTTCAGAGAAGTCTGGAACCAATACACACAGTCAGATAGGAAAGCAAAAGCTAGATTTCTCAAACAGAAATGTACATTTGCATAGCTCTAACTCCCAAACGTTTTGGGACACTGTAAAGTCCATGGAGAATAAGAGCACCTCATCCCAGCTGCCCACTGCACTGAGGCTAGGAAACACTGTCACCACCGATAACTCCACGATAATCGAGAATTTCAATAAGCATTTCTCCACGGCTGGCCATGCTTTCCTCCTGGCTACCCCAACCCCGGCCAACAGCTCCCCACCCACCGCAGCTACTTGCCCGAGCCTCCCCAGCTTCTCCTTCATCCAAATCCAGATAGCTGATGTTCTGAAAGTGTTGCAAAACCTGGACCCGTACAAATCAGCTGGGCTAGACAATCTGGACCCTCTCGTTCTCAAATTATCCGCAGCCATTGTCAAATTATTTTAACATTCATTACAGACGTCAATTGTTGTCCAACATTATGGCGCCGCTGTTGGCATCACCTTTTACAGTGGATTTCTGCTGTTGTGGGCCTTTAATCATCTGACTTTGTTGTTCACACAGGAGAGAAACTTAACTATTGTGGATCCTCTGGGGAGCCTCAACAACCTCATGATGCTGAAGAGGCAGAGAAGAGTCTCTCCACATCAGAACACCTCAAGAAACACCTGCAGAGATGCACAGGGAAGAGAACTCACTGCTACTCTGACTGTGGGAAGAGATTCACCTCCTCATCAGGCATTACAATTCATCAGAGAACACACACAGGAGATAAATCTTTTAGCTGTACTCAATGTGGGGTGAGTTTTAGTCAATCTAGCTATCTGACTACACACAGACGAGAACACACAGGAGAGAAATCTTATAGCTGTGGTCAATGTGGGAAGAGGTTTGTTTCATCTAGCCATCTGACAGTACACAAGAGAATACACACAGGAGAGAAACCTTATAGCTGTGGTCAATGTGGGAAGAGTTTTGGTCAATCTCACCATCTGGTATCACACCAGAGAACACACACAGGAGAGAAACCTTATAGCTGTGGTCAATGTGGGAAGAGGTTTGCTGCATCTAGCACTCTGACTCAACACCAGAGAATACACACAGGAGAGAAATCTTATAGCTGTGATCAATGTGGGAAGAGTTTTACTACATCTTGCTACCTGACTTCACACCAGAGAATGCACACAGGAGAGGTACCGTATAGCTGTAATCAATGTGGGAAGAGTTTTACCACATCTGGCTCTCTGACTTCACACCAGAGAACGCACACAGGAGAGAAAGCTTATATCTGTGGTCAATGTGGGAAGAGTTTTGTTTCATCTAGCTGTCTGACAGTACACAAGAGAACACACACAGGAGAGAAATCTTATAGCTGTGACCAGAGATAATCTGATAAAAGACTTCTGATCAAATATCAGAAAATACATAGATGAAGGAGTTGTTTCATGATATCAATGAATTAATGTCACAATGTAGAATGTTTTATCATTGTAGAAGGAGAATTTTAATGATGTCAGAATGTAGAACCCTAAACGTTTGTCCCCTGTTCTATTGATTTCAACATGATGTGGATATTAGCCTCAGGGGGAAAATCCAGGTTCTGAATTGAGAGAGTAACTGTTTATGTGATTTAACAAAAAGTGATTAACAAAAAAAGAGTTGTTACACTTACCACGTTGGTGACCCACTGGAATCACAATGCAACACTTCAAAATGTAGCTAGCTGTTTTCTATAAATTGTCCTCTAACAAGTGATGTACACATTATTCCCAGATTCCGTGTGGTTTTTGAGCTGTTACTTTTAACAGGACTTGCAACCTCATCTCCCTCCTCTCGCACAATTGATTTCAACATGATATCGATGAGTTATGACATAAGTGTTGTGTTCCTTTGTTTAGCGACCCCTAAATTGAAATGCATCACTCCAAAATGTAGCTGACTGTCTTCTGCAGGTTGTCCTCTAACCAGTGAGGTAAAAGATATCTCCCATTTCCATGTGTTTTTTTTTAGTTGTGTTAGTTTCAACAGCACGAACAACCTGATTTAATCCCTAATCGATATCAGTGATTTATTGCTACTTGTGCAGTTTTATAAAGGTGCTTGTTTAAAAATTCCAAGTAATATGATTATTGTGGCAGATGTTTGTGTTTATTGCACATTTTATGTTTACGTTTTCAATTTATCACAAACTGTTTTTGCATATTGGTTAATGATTTGGACACGTTAAAACTGTGTTTTGACATTGGGGCTATCCCACCTAGCAACATGTCATTGAAAAGACTTTGAAAATAAGACTATGCAACCAAATATTTCATATTTACATTTCATGGAACATTTAGTAATCATAATTATTTATGTAACCAACTGACCATTTTTTGGTACAATTATATTGACATTGTTGCCCTGCTTTTAAAATATCAGGGTTCATTTCAGATGTGCCAACCCAAATGTACTAGAGCATGACTTTGGGGACTGGGCCCCGATCCAACAACAAGCTCTGCAGTGAGGTGGAAAGTTACTATGGATATTGCAGGAGTTTCTTCTTGAAATCAGACATGTCCATGATAAGGACAACTTGGTTGCTGATTGTCTCAATGGTGGGCAGTCAAAAAGACTTGTGTTGTGCATTTAACCAGTGCTTAAAGCATGGATCACAATTTATTTTGACTGCACGTTTTTCCGTATTGGAGATGTGGTTTGTTTGGGCTCGTTCCAAGGGGACGAGAGTTCTAGAAGCTAGTGGGTTTTAGGATTCTATGGAAAGAAAATGGCTCTTAAAAATTATGCAATTGTAAATTATTATTTAGAAATACGTGTTTTTAATTGTTGACAGCCAGTAGACACCATGTTTATATTGTAGAAGGTGAAGCATTGTGAAGCATTAAGTGAAATGGAAGTTGTGGAGATCTGAATGATCGGCTATGAAAAGCCAACTGACATTTACTCCTGAGGTGCTGACCTGTTGCACCCTCGACAACCACTATGATTATTATTTTTTGACCCTGCTGATCATCTATGAACATTTGAACATCTTGGCCATGTTGTTATAATCTCCACCCGGCACAGCCAGAAGAGGACTGGCCACCCCTCAGAGCCTGGTTCCTCTCTAGGTTTCTTCCTAGGTTCTGGTCTTTCTAGGGAGTTTTTCCTAGCCACCGTGCTTCTACCCCTGCATTGCTTGCTGTTTGGGGTTTTAGGCTGGGTTTCTGTACAGCACTCTGTGACATCAGCTGATGTAAGAAGGGCTTCATAAATACATTTGATTGATTGATTGTACAACTGAACACATTCAACTGAAATGTGCCTTGGGCACATATTGGTGTCACCTCGTTAGTCAGTATGTGTTACACCTGTGCTGGCTTGTCCATCTCGTTAGTGGGAAGGTGTTTCACCTGAGCTGGTCCAGGTTCTATTTAAGAGTGTCTGGCCCAGTGCTCCAGTTGTCTTGATAGATGTGGAGAGTCAACACCTTTAGTTGCTCCACCTTTTTGGTTTGCTTCCTGTCTTTAAGTTTGGTGTGGGTTTTTCTTTTGTTTGCCTCTTCTTGGGCAGATTTAGTGGGTCTCATGGTGGGTGTCTTTTAGGTCCCAGTTGTTGTTACTAGTCAACTTCCAGTGGACACCCCCATAGTGTCTTTCAGAGCCCCTCCTAAAAAACAAGTTATATTTTGGGTTGGATATTGCATCATATTGTTAATATTTTAATCAATGGCATTTCCTTACAATGCTCATTAGTCTTTCAGTTGTTATTATTGTTTTTTATCCTCATATTTGTGTACTAAATATTTCTGATTATTTTCATCGTTTTTTCCTGTGAAGCCATTGTGTTGCATCCATGTCTGACATGTGCTGTATAAATAAAGCTTGATTTGATTTGAACATATTGTAAAACAAATTAACCCAATGACCGACAATCAACAAACTCTTGGTCCACCTTAGTATGAAAAACTGTATCAATCCCACTTTTCCAGCCTGCTGAAGGCATGGTGGGGTGGTAAACACCACCCCCGGCTCTACCAGGGGCTTGAGGTGGTCTCCCACAGCTCTGCTTATGTCATGTTCTGTGGCCTTGCTGTTCCATTTCTTGACTGCCCCTGCAACACAGAAACACATTTAGTCATATTATATAAAACACTCAAAGCAATGGATATGGAGCATCTATGGCCTCAGTTACACCTGGCACCTAAATGTGACTTCTGATCACTCCAAGCTGCATTAGGTTCAGATCTACCAGGATGGGCCTTTGACATAGTCTGGATGCAGTCAGGCCACTGATTATGCATCAGCAATGTAAAGAGATGGGGTGAATGAGGGGAAAAGTAAATTTGACACAAATTACCTTCATAAATCAAATCAAATGTTATTGGTCACATACAGGTGTTCAGATGTTATTGCAGGTGTAGCGAAATGCTTGTCCTTCTAGTTCCCACAGTGCAGTAATATCTAACAAGTAATATCTAACAATTTCACAACAAATACCTAATACACACAAATCTAAGTAAATGAATGGAATTAGGAATATATAAATATATGGATAAACAATGTCAGAGCAGCATAGACTGAGATACAGTGGGGGGAAAAGTATTTGATCCCCTGCTGATTTTGTACGTTTGCCCACTTACACTTTCACTGACAAAGAAATGATCAGTCTATCATTTTAATGGTAGGTTTATTTGAACAGTGAGAGACAGAATAACAACAACAAAAAATCCTGAAAAACGCATGTCAAAAATGTTATAAATTGATTTGCATTTTAATGAGTGAAATAAGTATTTGACCCCTTTAACTTGTTGTCTGAAGATAAAATGTACATTTTACTGAACTGCGTCCAGTCAGCAGATGGACTAGATGCCTCTTAGGCCGCCCATTGTGACTCCATCAAGAATTCAGCAGAGCAAGTTTGTATGAAGGTCTGGTTATTAAATGGGTACATAGTTCAATAGTAATATCCTCTAAAACGCTCTGGTGACAAACTTTGCTGCCCTGTTTCCAGTTGTCCACATGTCTGGGAGAACCTATTCAAGTAAGTAAATAGATTTTGAAAATGTAAAAAAAAAACGATGTATTATTAGCTAACTAGCTACAGTGCAGGCTAACTCAAATGAGCTGCTAAATGAGTTAGCTATCTAGCCAACTTCACATACTGTATAGATAGATAGATAGCTGGTGATATTTAATTCACTTAGCTAGCTAACGTCATATTAGCTATCTTGATGTATTTATCACTGTAAAAAACAAACTCCAAATGCATTTGTAGGTAGCTAGCTAACAGCCATGGAGGAGGGTGAAAGGATAGCAGCCCCAACTGTCAGTGAGAGAGGAGGCTATTCTGGATAGGGCAGGTACTTTTGTGTAGTTCCTGTCCCTAGAAGTGAGGACGGAGATAATAGTAACATAATATTCAGTGTGGTGTAATTTGACTATAATGAAGTCTGTTTCTTGTGAGGTTGTCTGTCCTCAGATAAAGAGCTCTATGAAAGCCAGTCTACATATGAAGAGGTCCCAATGAAGAGCAGTGGTTCTCAGTCCTGGGGACTCAGAGGGGAACATTGTTGTTTTTGCCTTCACACTGCACAGCTGATTCAAATGATTCAAACTCATCATCAAGCTTCAAGTGGTATTTATGTTTTCATTTGTGATGCCGTCCTTGATATGATCCTGTTATTGTCACATGCTACACATGTACATATGTGTGCCCATGCATCTAACAACCCAATGTTATCATGATTTGTTATCAGGGATATTATACTTTAGTAATCCACAATGACCTAGTGATGTAACAGTCTAATAATTACATTGTCTTCCATATTTCTACAGATACCTTGTAACTGGAGATTCCTTCAAAACGATTGCCTACAGTTACCGTGTAGGGCACTGCAAGGTTGGGTGACCAGGGTCATCTGGGACTGCCTCCTGGAGGAATTCAGGTGTGTGAAGGCTACCTGTGTCCTGCGTAACTTCATGAGGATGGACACGAGGACCCTAGACTACACTATGCACAACCAAAGGCTCTTTTAAGAGCCATTCACATTGCAATAAGAGTATTCTTCTATTTACTGAGCTATGTCAACTGCAGCTAATCAATTCACAGTTTCTCTCCCTTTGATTTCTACTTCTCAGGTGAGGGTGCTGTTTAGGTAAAGGTGTGATGTCTGTGCAAAAACAAAACAGGCTATTTTAAATCACCCATATTGAAAAAATGTAGAACAATTAGACACCCTATAACCCACACCTCCACACTCATGTATCAATCTGATTGATGGATTGTGTTGTGCAGTAAGCAGGTTCAGGTGTATAACTGTGGCTCCTTCCACCTTCAAAGAATAGGCAAGAGGGCCAACCATGGAGAATAGTAAGACACTTCATTATTTCTATAACTACGCTATATTGTTTGTCCTTGTGTGTCCATTCATGTTTTTCAGCATAAAGTACTCTGCAGCCACTTAGTGTGGTGTGGACACCAGGTGAGGCCACACAGAGATTCCTGTTGAACACTGTCGCTTTAACTACCTTATTTTCTCAATAACAGTCTCTCTCCTTCACTTCATCCCTCTCTCCTCTTTTCCCTAAATCCTCTAGGTTATATCAGCTGTGTCGGTGAACTCCTCCTGCATCTGAACTGGCTACATAGAGGGCACAGCATGATCAGAGGTGAGAGGTCACTTGGTCAGCTCAACAGGAAGTATTATTAAAGAGATGATTTACATTAATGATCCAAGGTCAGTTTATATTATACAGGAAGTATTATTAAAGAGATGCTTTACATTGAAATACAGATAGAGATGTAGTTAGTCCCAGAGTTAATGATCCAAGGTCAGTTTTTTATTTCACCTCCTGATTGATGACTAACAATGTTAGAATAAAAAATAAAAACACAAGGTTTAAACATGCTCTCTCTCTCCATCTGTCTCTCGTCTGCAGGTATGTTTTGATGTGAGAGGATGCCAACCCCCAGTCCCATCATCACCACCTCACCTGCTTTTAAGAACCTTTGGGCCGACGAGAGACACTATTATGTAATTGTGATGAACTGAGAGAATATTTATGTAGCACTGTGATTCATTAATCATGTGCTGCCTTCCCTGCTCCTATGTGCTTACCTCTTTCCCTTTCTGTCTTTTACACCTCTCTCACCACCTCCTCTTTCTTCCTCTGTTTTTATAATGCACAACAGATGTGCATTGAAGTATAGATTGAACTTGTATTTATAACACTTGGATAATGAGCTTTTCAATAAAGCGTTTCACATTCTCTACTGGTTGAAATGAAGTGTAATGTGATGAAATACTCCACCTATCCTGTGTTTACCAGATCAATGCAGATGAAGGACATTAGATGTTGAGATGAACCAGTGTTAGAGTATTTACATGATGCATAGGAAGTGTAGTGTACTGTTTTTTAACATTATATTTCTGTATATATGAATTAACTAGTTAAATCCTGTTTCTAGTCTATTAGTTACAATGTGTAACCATTGATGTCCCAGGACCAAGATTGGTAAACATTGTTGAAGTGTATAATTGTAATACATACATGCAGACACAGGGTCATTCAAAGACTGGAATTTGATACTCCTGGTATTGGATATGACTGAAAGAATATCTCAAAGACATTCATACCTAAACTGCACCTTTATTTGCCAAGGTAGAGTACATGATCAGTGAATATATTAAATGTACAGGCTACAATGTGGGGATCTCATGCATGGTAATAACTACATGTATATACGACTTGCATCCTTGGCACAACATGATATTATATTCTACTCAGTCCATAGGCTTCATTAATGTCATTCAGGCTGTTTTGAAGTTGATACAACTGGCTATGATAGCTGAGGTTCATAGGTTCTGAACTAATATGTATACCAAACGTTTGGGTTCATACACAGATCGGCTAGATAGCTAGCTACACATCCATAGGCATACAGGTATTATAATCATCCACTGCACAATAAGCAAGAACATAGCTAGCTACCTTATTTCATCTATCTGCATGGCAAATATCAGCAAGGCAAGCTAACACAATTGTACATTCAATTTGCAGTAAATTCTTCAGCTAGCTAGATTCTATACATCCACTGTTTCACAAAACGACAGCCTGGTTTGCTGGTTGTTTCAGGAGTCCCTAAAACAACCAGAATTACAATTTCATACTCATGTCACAACACCCATAAAGCTAGTCAGCTAGCTGGCTAATGTTAGCTAGTCAGCTAGCTGGTTAATGTTAGCTAGTCAGCTAGCTGGTTAATGTTAGCTAGCTGGCTATTGTTAGCTAGTCAGTTAGTTGGTTAATGTTAGCTAGTCAGCTAGCTAGTTAATGTTAGCTAGTCAGCTAGCTGGCTAATGTTAGCTAGTCAGCTAGTTGGTTAATGTTAGCTAGTCAGCTAGCTTGCTAAATCGCGATTTGCGTAAATGAACTTTACGATTAAAAAAAGCATAATCGTTTGTCTCTACATTAACTAACATTCCTGTCAACTGTACATGTTTCTGCATGATTCGTTATGACGTTATAATCCCTTACATTTGCTTCCATCCTAGTATATCTGTCCGCCATCTTTGATCCGGTTCAGTTCTGTGTAGGGGTACCCCTCTCTCCTAGTATTTCTGTCCGCTGTAATAAATATATCGCATAAGCTGGTCTATTGCGCAACACTTATCTGCTGATACAAAAGACACATTCTGTGTTGAACGGATACTAGCTATACACGCACACCCAGAAACAGATGGCCGACTTAGACCTTACACAGCACTGATAAAACAGGAAATGCCCTGATCACAGGGGCCAGCGGCCAGTCTCGCAATAACATCTTGTGACTACAGAGACACACAGACAATGACTCAGCACAAAACACACACGTACACACACACACACAAACCCATCCCTGAGGGCTGGGTTAGAGGAACAGAGAACACACTCATGGACCAATGGGGAGTCGACACCGACCCGAGACCGGATCAACCCTCCACTCAACGACCAGTCAGGAGGACGAATCTACAAGACTCAACCTACGTCATAGCATTACAATCATGTTGTATAAAACAGATGCACACTATGTTTTGGGGCTCTCTTCTGCTAGTTCCCTAAGAGCTAAACGAACGAGTCCGTGCACGCTTTGCCAAATATCTTTGTCTCTTAATAAAACTGCCTTACTATAATTGAATCCACCCTGTCCAGCATCTTGACTTGGTCTCCTTCTCAAGTAACTGATCATCAACAAAACTTGGTAGCAGAGGATGGTTTCATACTTCTGAATTCGGTCCATAAATGGTTGATGTGAGAGGAGACAAGTCCAGGACAATCTCGTGAGGACGGGTGACCTGTCCGCAGGAGCCATCGGCGATTCTACTTGCCCCGGGAAACTGATCAACGAGCTCGACTAAAAAAAGGTAGGCAGAGCCTGTTAAAACAAAATCTGCATATTATATTATAGTCTTTATCCAAATTTTGATCAGTAGTACTGGGCGTGAGTATGAATTGTTGTTAAATTGTATGTAAATTGTGTTAACAAATGTTAAGGCTGAATACAAAGATATTTGACTGAATAGAGAGCCTGTGTGGCGATCCTGTGTGGATCTGTGAGCCTGTGTGGCGATCCTGTGTGGGTCTGTGAGCCTGTGTGGCGATCCTGTGTGGATCTGTGAGCCTGTGTGGCGATCCTGTGTGGGTCGAAGTCTGTGTGACTCCCCGTGTAGACTGTGAGCCTGTGTGGCACGTCATTGATAGAATATATCCGTTAACTTGGGAGGGCTACTGGAGTGGCAACCAGATGAGACCACCCATGTACATGTGGAGGAATTAAAGTAAATATAACTCATTGTAACTATATAACCCTGATGACTGCATGATTTGGGGGTTCGTTCCATGAGACCTCCAATACCAAGGTGATATTTAAACAATTTGAGGGCCGCCGTGCTGTTGGGGTTGTGGGGAACAAACAAAATATAACCACATAACACTTTGTTTACGAGGGTGGGACACCAGAGATAAGTCGGTGTCCGCGCCGTGAATACATCGCTGGTCTTTACCAGCGACGGGCTAAGTATACAAAGATAGAGAGACACTTATACAGATAATAAGATGGCAACTACTCCACCAACCAAGCTCAAATTTAGTGAATATTTGGAACAAAAAATACAGGATAGAGCTGGGGGAAAGGAACAGTATAAAGCAATTGGTGGGAGAGATTCGGGATTGTACACAAATTTGGGTCGGTGTGCAGGCCCCAATCTCAGGGCCTCGTGGAACGCGTCAATCAATCCCTTAAGGCTAAAATAGCTAAGGTATGTGCAGGATCGAAGTTGACTTGGGTGGAAGCCCTGCCCCTGGTGTTGATGGCTATGAGAGCCTCTCCAGGTGCAGGCACCCATCTCTCTCCTCATGAGATAATGACTGGTAGAGTCATGCCTGGTCCACCAAGGGAGGGAGGTCATATGCCCGCCCTTGATGTACAACAAATTGCAATGTCTGACTATGTGAGAAAACTGACGGAACTGTCTGCAGCTCTCTCCACACAGATCCGCAAGGTCCAAGAGGGGGAGCTGTCGGGAGATTCGCCACCACTGAAGGTAAAAGTTGGGGACTGGGTGAGGGTCAAAGTCCACAAGAGAAAGTGGCTAGAACCCAGGTGGACTGGACCGTACGAAGTGAAGGAAGTTACTTCACACTCTGTCCAGGTCAAAGGTAAATCAGGCGCGCCTTGGCACCACCTTACACACTGCACTCCGGCCCCAACCCCTTCCAGAACTTTGACTGAAACCAGGGCCGATTTGCGCGCCCTAAAATTCGATTCCAACCACTGAAACCTTAGTTGGGGAAAATGGGACCACAGCTCCCGTTTCCACGACCTAAGGCGCCACGCCCAGGGTCGGGTTATCTCCCTCCCTGGGAGAGGCTGGGGATATCAGCTCCCCTGTTTGTTATTTTCATAATCATTGCCGGAGTATCCTTAGGAACTCTCACTGGTGGGGATTTGAACATTGCATGGAAAAATATTAAGTTAGTAAAGTGAATTGCAGGTGGAGTTAATTTTATTTTTACAAGGACGGTGCACATTAAACACAGTTGTGTATAATGGCAGGGTATCCTTAGCAAACAGAATGGGCCGGTTTGCAGACAAACTGAAGGGGTTTAAGGTTTTAAGCAATCTTGGGTTAAATTAGTCAAGTAGTATGTTAAAGTAGGGGAGTTTAATAGGTTTGAAGTACAGTATTGTATCCAAGGGTAGCGCATGTTCAATTAAGTTTAAAACTAATGATTGGGGGGAGTATAATGGAATTATAAAGTATTTTTAGGTTTATTTGTAGTTAACGTTTGGGTTTCTGAATCGGTGTAGTATGAGGAAATGCTGACCAAGTGGTTATTTTATGGAAAAAGGAGCGCTTAACTGTCTTTGGGAAAAATACCTAGGGACTGGATATCTTAAAGGGGTACACACATGGCATTTTGAAGTTTTGGTTTCTGAGTTTTAATTAAGCACGTGAAATTCCTCTCATAGGGATTGTTCTGGGAAATTGAGATACAAAATGTAGATAAAGTTCTTAGCCTTCATTTGTCTAAATGTAGTAAGAAACACGGTTCTGAAAGGGTGGTAGGACTTTTTAACCCCTCTGGTGACTTTTCCTTTTGTGGTCTGATCAGCCGCAATGAAAAGCCATTTGGATGGTGAATTTAAGGTCATTTGTGATACTGACTTTAAGGAAATTTGTAGAACTGGTAATTATGATGGAATTAAAGTTCTTACACACAATTGGATAATTTGAACCAATGAGAATGACGACAAGGGTACAATAATTTTTCTTTGTGGAGTAGTTCAGATTAGTCATTTTGATCTGATTATGTTATGTGAATATAGTTTGATAATTAGGGGTACTTTTTATTTTTAAGATAAAAGTGACACAGAAGAATTAGATAACGGTTAGTGAGTGGAGACCAGCATAGTTAAATTATAAACAGGTGAGGACAGAAATAACACTGGGAGAGTCAGAAAAGACATAAGAATAGAAGATAGAAGGATAATTTTTTGTAGAATGTCCATTCCAACATTTGGAAATGGACTTATTGAACTATTCCGAATTGAGGGGAAGAAGGGGTGTTTAACAATAACAGATAAGTATAGCAAATGGGTAGAAGCATTCCCAACCTACTTGGTGGACATGATTATGGTAGCTAAAATATTAAGTCAAGATATTATCCCTAGAGTTGGTTTACTAAGAGCCATCTCTTTAAATGATGGATGACAGTTTAGCTAATCAGGTAGAGCCTATAGAATGCCAGAGTTAGGGAGAATAGAAATACCAGAACAGGTAGACATATAAGTTAAAGATATACTAGCAGAGCACATGAGAAGACTGTTAACCAAACCCGTATGTCCAAGATTTTGTGTCCAACAGGTGAATTGCAGGAGAAGGTGATTCACTCAATCCAACTAGGAGACTGGGTGTGGATCCAGTCCCTGAGGAGAAAAAACTGGAAGCAGTCCCGTTGGGAAGGCCCATACCAGGTGCTATTAAACCATTGCCTTTGCCAGTAGGAAAGCTGAGAGAGTCACATGGGTCCACGTTACCCACTGCAAGAAGGTATGTACACATATGAGCACTGATGATCACACACAGAGTTAGGAGAAGAACCGAGAACCAATAAGGTCCGGGGGTTACCTCCTTAACGAAGATTTCCTATCCCGACCGTTCATCACTGTGTGTGCTCCTAGAGGTGTGAGTATGGGGTGGTACCTAGCAGATCGACTAAGGGCAGGAGAGGGTTGACGGTTTTTGGGAAGAGTAGAGGCTCTGAGCTGCATCATAATCTAATCTTTCTGATACATTCAGATCCAACACCTTCGGGTACTAATCATACGATACCGTTGTCATTGAGAAGAAGTAGAAGATAAACTATATAATACACTGATGAGTGACGTACAGAATAAGGAATCAAAGAAGATCAAGATGTAGAATTTTAGGTGAGCATTAAACAATTCCTTGGGGAAGCAGACAACTGTACAGGAATTGGGGTTGGCCAGATTGAAGTACTCAGCCAACCCACCTCGGTTCACCTGGATTCCTGATGAGCACCAGTGTTATAGATACAAGAATGGCACCGAGAATTGAGATGATTTTAACGGCTGGAAAGGTAATCGTTAATGTGACTGACTTAGGTTTGAAAGCACAGGAGAAAATGTGTAACCTCATAGCACCTATGGCTGATGAAGGGTGGGCTAGTACCAGCAAAGGACGCATACGACAAGAATTACCACAAAGGGTGGTTAGGAACTTGCGCCCTGGGGTTATTGGTCCAACCAGTTTGAATTAGTGATAAGAGACCAGTTATAGGAGGCTAAAGTAGGTACAGGAGGAGTTTTGATAAGGATGGGAATGGCTTTGTCTAGATGGATGCTATTGGCATCCTCAGGGAGGTTCCAGATGAATACAAAGTTATGAATCAAATATGTGAAGGCTTTAACACTACATTATGTTGGTAGTTGACAATAAATAATAATGTGGATTGAATTAATGACATCTTTTATAATCAACAGAGATTCATGAATGAAACCGGGGATGCAGTAAAGAGGTTCTCTGACCAATTTTCCGCCACCTCCCTCATGACCTGGTAAAATAGACTAACTCTCGATAGGTTACGGGCAAAGAGGATGGTGTAGGTAGAATGATTAGGTTCATTGCTGTACGTACATTTTTGATAACACAGCTCATGTTTGGGAAATGGAAAAGTGTTGCAAGAACTGTATTATGGGCTGCTTTAACCTGTATGAGTGTGTTTGGGTTGTGTGGTTGTTGTTTGGTCCCGTGTGCAAGAGGTTTAATAACCAGAACTTTAGAGAGATGATAACGGAGCAGATGGTGAGCTACGGACCGAGTGAAAGTTCAGATCAATGAGACGACAAGTACCTACCGCCGAGCAAGCCTGTTCCCCTTTTTCTTTGTCACGTCTTGCAGACGTGAAGAGGGGGATTTGTAATAAAGATAATCTAACGTTTTACCTAATGATATATAAGGAGGGCATTTGCACAACATGCTTCACAACAGCACACAACAAAATTCCAGAGACATATTGAGCAACCAACTGATACCAATCACGACCACACCCAGAGACAGATGGCTGACTTAAGCACTCACACAAAAATGTCAAGACATGAAAGCGCCCTAGCCACACGAACTGACCACTGGTGTAAAAAACAACATTCCATGAATATCGTAACCAACCAGACACGAATTAGCAGAAAAACACACTTAGGGGTGTTGGACTCCGAGGACAAAGGACACTGCCCAGGGCCAATGGGAAGTCGACACCACCTGGAGAATGGACCGTCCCTCCACTCATCGACCAGTCAGGAGAGCGGACCTACTAGACTCAACCTACGTCAACACACTGTTATTTCATTGTATAAATTGGATGCACACCATGTTTCGGCTCTCTCTTCCGCTAGTTCCCTATGAGCTAAACGAAGGAGTCCGTGCACGCTTTGCCAAATATCTTTGTCTCATAATAAAATGCCTTACTATAATTGAATCCACCCGGTCCAGCGTCCTGACTTGGTCTCCTTCTCAAGTAACTGATCATCAACACGTGTCAAAGTGCACTGTTTCCGCCCGGTTTCGAACCGAGGACCTTTCGCGTGTAAAGCGAACGTGATAACCACTACACTACAGAAACCGCTGCTCGATCTTTCTGCAAGTGGTAAACCGAATTTTACCGATATTCATGGCACGTATTCGAATTTCCAAAATAAGGCATTAATGAATTTCTCTGTTACCACTGTGATACTTCTTGAATGTGTCAATGAGCGTTGTCGCCGCCCGGTTTCGAACCGAGGACCTTTCGCGTGTAAAGCAAACGTGATAACCACTACACTACAGAAACTGCTACTTAATTTTCCTGCAAGGAGTAAACCGAATTTTAACGATATTCATGGCACGTATTCAAATTTCCAAAATAATGAATTTCTCTGTTACCACTATGGTACTTCTTGAATGTGTAAATGAGCGTTGTCCCCACCCGGCTTCGAACCGTGGACTTTTCGCGTGTGAAGCAAACGTGATAACCACTACACTACAGAAACTGCTGCTACATTTAGCTACAAGGAGTAAACCGAATTTTACAGATATTCATGGCACGTATTCGAATTTCCAAAATACAGAATTTATGAAAATAACTTTTCTCTGTTAAAAGTACAGTACCTACTGCACGTGACAAGGAGCACTGTTTCTGCCCGGTTTCAAACCGAGGACCTTTCGCGTGTAAAGCAAACGTGATAACCACTACACTACAGAAACTGCTTCTACAATTAGCTACAAGGAGTAAACCGAATTTTACCGATATTCATGGGACGTATTAAAATTTCCAAAATAAGGCATTAACGAATTTCTCTGTTACCACTATGATACTTCTTGAATGTGTCAATGAGCGTTGTTTCCGCCCGGTTTCGAACCAAGGACTTTTCTGATGTGAAGCAAACGTGATAACAACTACACTACAGAAACTGCTGCTAGATTTAGCTACAAGGAGTAAACCGAATTTTACAGATATTCATGGCACGTATTCGAATTTCCAAAATACAGAATTTACGAAATTAACTATTCTCTGTTTAAAGTATAGTACCTACTGCACGTGTTAAAGAGCACTGTTTCCACCCGTTTTTCAAACCGAGGACATTTCGCGTGTAAAGCGAACGTGATAAACACTAGACTACAGAAACTGCTTCTTGATTTTTCTGCAAGAAGTAAACCGAATTTTACAGATATTCATGGCACGTATTCGAATTTCCAAAATAAGGCATTTATGAAAATAACGATTCTCTGTTTAAAGTACATTACCTACTGCATGTGTCAAAGAGCACTGTTTCTGCCCGGTTTCAAACCGAGGACCTTTCTCGTGTAAAGCAAATATGATATCCACTACAGTACAGAAACTGCTGGTACAATTAGCTGCAAGGAGTAAACCGAATTTTAAAGATATTCATGGCAGGTATTCGAATTTCCATAATAAGGAATTATTGAAATTCTCTGTAACCACTAAGATACTCCTTGAATTTGTCAATGAGCGTTGTTTCCGCCTGGTTTCGAACCAGGGACCTTTCGCGTGTGAAGCTAACGTGATAACCACTACACTACAGAAACTGCTGCTACATTATGCTACAAGGAGTAAACAGAATTTTACAGATATTCATGGCACGCGTTCTAATTTCCAAAATAAGGTATTTATGAAAATAACAATTCTCTGTTAAAAGTACAGTGCCTACTGCACGTGTCAAAGAGCACTGTTTCCGTGCGGTTTCGAACCGAGGACCTTTCGCGTGTTAAGCGAACGTGATAACCACTACACTACAGAAACTGCTGCTACAGTTTGCTACAAGGAGTAAACCGAATTTTACTGATATTCATGGCACGTGTTCAAATTTCCAAAATTAGGTATTTATGAAAATAACTATTCTCTGTTAAAAGTAAAGTACATACTGCACGTGTTAAAGAGCACTGTTTCTGCCTGGTTTCGATCTGAGGACCTTTCGCTTGTTAAGCAAACGTGATAACCACTACACTACAGAAACTGCTGCTACAATTATCTGCAAGGAGTAAACCAAATTTTACAGATATTCATGGCACGTATTCGAATTTCCAAAATACAGAATTTATGAAAATAACTTTTCTCTGTTAAAAGTACGTGTCAAAGAGCACTGTTTCCACCCGGTATCGAACCGAGGACCTTTCGCGTGTTAAGCAAACGTGAAAACCACTACACCACAGAAACTAGTACTACAATTAGCTGCAAGGAGTAAACCGAATTTTAAAGATATTCATGGCAGGTATTCGAATTTCCAAAACAAGGCACTAATGAAATTCTCTGTTACCATTACGGTACTTCTTGAATTTGTCAATGAGCGTTGTTTCCGCTTGGTTTTGAACCAGGGACCTTTCGCGTGTGAAGCATACGTGATAACTACTACACTACAGAAACTGCTGCTACAATTATTGCAAGGAGTTAACCGAATTTTACTGATATTCATGGCACGTGTTCAAATTTCCAAAATAAGGTATTTATGAAAATAACTATTCTCTGTTAAAAGTATAGTACCTACTGCACGTGTTAAAGAGCACTGTTTCCGCCCGGTTTCGAACCGAGAACATTTCGCGTATAAAGCGAACGTGATAACCACTAGACTACAGAAACTGCCGCTTGATTTTTCTGCAAGAAGTAAACCGAATTTTACAGATATTCATGTCACGTATTCGAATTTCCAAAATAAGGCATTTATGAAAATAATTATTCTCTGTTTAAAGTACAGTACCCACTGCATGTGTCAAAGAGCACTGTTTCTGCCCGGTTTCAAACCGAGGATCTTTTGCGTGTAAAGCGAATGTGATAACCTCTACAGTACAGAAACTGCTGGTACAATTAGCTGGAAGGAGTAAACCGAATTTTAAAGATATTCATGGCAGGTATTCGAATTTCCAAAATAAGGCACTAATGAAATTCTCTGTTACCATTACGGTACTTCTTGAAGTTGTCAATGAGCGTTGTTTCCGCCTGGTTTCGTACCAGGGACCTTTTGCTTGTGAAGCAAATGTGATAACCACTACACTACAGAAACTGCTGCTACATTTTGCTACAAGGAGTAAACCGAATTTTACCGATACTCATGGCACGTATTCTAATTTCCAAAATTAGGCATAAACGAATTTCTCTGTTACCACTATGATACTTCTTGAATGTGTCATTGAGCGTCGTTTCCGACCGGTTTCGAACCCAGGACCTTTCGCGTGTTAAGCGAACATGATAACCACTACACTACAGAAACTGCTGCTACAGTTTGCTACAAGGAGTAAACCGAATTTTACAGATATTCATGGCACGTATTCAAATTTCCAAAATACACAATTTATGAAAATAAGTATTCTCTGTTAAAAGTACAGTGCCTACTGCACGTGACAAAGAGCACTGTTTCCACCCGGTTTCGAACACGAGGACCTTTCGCGTGTTAAGCAAACGTGATTACCACTACACTTCAGAAACTGCTGCTACATTTTGCTACAAGGAGTAAACCGAATTTTACAGATATTCATGGCACGTATTCGAATTTCCAAAAATAAGGAATTAATGAAATTCTCTGTTACCGCTATAGTACTTGTTGAATGTGTCAATGAGCATTGTTTCCGCCCGGTTTCGAACGAGGGACCTTTCGCGTGTTAAGCAAACTTGATAACCACTACACTACAGAAACTACTGCTACAATTATCTGCAAGGAGTAAACCGAATTTTACAGATATTCATGGCACGTATTCGAATTTCCAAAATACAGAATTTATGAAAATAACTTTTCTCTGTTAAAAGTACAGTACCTACTGCACGTGTCAAATAGCACTGTTTCCACCCGGTTTCTAACCGAGGACCTTTTGCGTGTAAAGCGAACGTGATAACCACTACACTACAGAAACTGCTGCTTGATTTTTCTGCAAGGAGTAAACCGAATTTTACAGATATTCATGGCACGTATTCGAATTTCCAAAATAAGGCATTAATGAAAATCTCTGTTACCGCTATAGTACTTCTTGAATGTGTCAATGAGCGTTGTTTCCGCCCGGTTTCGAAACAGGGACCTTTCGCGTGTGAAGCAAACATGATAACCACTACACTACAGAAACTGCTGCTACAATTATCTTGCAAGGAGTAAACCAAATTTTACTGATATACATGGCACTTGTTCAAATTTCCAAAATTAGGTATTTATGAAAATAACTATTCTCTGTTAAAAGTAAAGTACCTACTGCACGTGTTAAAGAGCACTGTTTCCGCCCGGTTTCGATCCGAGGACCTTTCGCGTGTTAAGCGAACGTGATAACCACTACACTACAGAAACTGCTGCTACATTTAGCTACGAGGAGGAAACCGAATTTTACTGATATTCATGGCACGTATTCGAATTTCCAAAATACGGCATCAATGAAAATCTCTGTTACCGCTATAGTACTTCTTGAATTTGTCAATGAGCGTTGTTTCCGCCCGGTTTCGAACCAGGGACCTTTCGCGTGTGAAGCAAACGTGATAACGACTACACTACAGAAACTGCTGCTACAATTAGCTGCAAGGAGTAAACCGAATTTTACTGATATTCATGGCACGTGTTCAAATTTCCAAAATTAGGTATTTATGAAAATATCTATTCTCTGTTAAAAGTAAAGTACCTACTGCACGTGTCAAAGAGCACTGTTTCCGCCCGGTTTCGATCCGAGGACCTTTTGCGTGTTAAGCAAACGTGATAACCACTACACTACAGAAACTGCTTCTACAATGAGCTACAAGGAGTAAACCGAATTTTACCGATATTCATGGCACGTAATCAAATTTCCAAAATAAGGCATTAACGAATTTCTCTGTTACCACTATGATACTTCTTGAATGTGTCAATGAGCGTTGTTTCTGCCCGGTTTCGAACCAAGGACTTTTCGGATGTGAAGCAAACGTGATAACAACTACACTACAGAAACTGCTGCTACATTTAGCTACAAGGAGTAAACCGAATTTTACAGATATTCATGGCACGTATTCGAAATTCCAAAATATGGCATTTATGAAAATAATTATTCTCTGTTTAAAGTACAGTACCTACTGCATGTGTCAAAGACCACTGTTTCTGCCCGGTTTCAATCCGAGGACCTTTCGCGTGTAAAGCGAATGTGATAACCACTACAGTACAGAAACTGCTGGTACAATTAGCTGCAAGGAGTAAACTGAATTTTAAAGATATTCATGGCAGTTATTCGAATTTCCAAAATAAGGCACTAATGAAATTCTCTGTTACTGCTATAGTACTTCTTGAATGTGTCAATGAGCGTTGTTTCCGACCGGTTTCGAACCAAAGACTTTTCGCATGTGAAGCAAACGTGATAACCACTACACTACAGAAACTGCTGCTACATTTATCTACAAGGAGTAAACCGAATTTTACAGATATTCATGGCACGTATTCGAATTTCCAAAATACAGAATTTATGAAAATAACTATTCTCTGTTAAAAGTAAAGTACCTTATTGGACGTATCAAAGAGCACTGTTTCCACCCGGTTTCGAACCGAGGACCTTTCGCGTGTTAAGCAAACATGATAACCACTACACTACAGAAACTGCTGCTTGATTTTTCTGCAAGGAGTAAACCGAATTTTACAGATATTCATGGCACGTATTCGAATTTCCAAAATAAGGCATTAATGAAATTCTCTGTAACCACTATAGTACTTCTTGAATGTGTCCATGAGCGTTATTTCCACCAGGTTTTGAACCAGGGACCTTTCGCGTGTGAAGCAAACATGATAACCACTACACTACAGAAACTGCTGCTACAATTATCTTGCAAGGAGTAAACCGAATTTTACTGATATACATGGCACGTGTTCAAATTTCCAAAATTAGGTATTTATGAAAATAACTATTCTCTGTTAAAAGTAAAGTACCTACTGCACGTGTTAAAGAGCACTGTTTCCGCCCGGTTTCGATCCGAGGACCTTTCGCGTGTTAAGCGAACGTGATAACCACTACACTACAGAAACTGCTGCTACATTTAGCTACGAGGAGGAAACCGAATTTTACTGATATTCATGGCACGTATTCGAATTTCCAAAATACGGCATCAATGAAAATCTCTGTTACCGCTATAGTACTTCTTGAATTTGTCAATGAGCGTTGTTTCCGCCCGGTTTCGAACCAGGGACCTTTCGCGTGTGAAGCAAACGTGATAACGACTACACTACAGAAACTGCTGCTACAATTAGCTGCAAGGAGTAAACCGAATTTTACTGATATTCATGGCACGTGTTCAAATTTCCAAAATTAGGTATTTATGAAAATATCTATTCTCTGTTAAAAGTAAAGTACCTACTGCACGTGTCAAAGAGCACTGTTTCCGCCCGGTTTCGATCCGAGGACCTTTTGCGTGTTAAGCAAACGTGATAACCACTACACTACAGAAACTGCTTCTACAATGAGCTACAAGGAGTAAACCGAATTTTACCGATATTCATGGCACGTAATCAAATTTCCAAAATAAGGCATTAACGAATTTCTCTGTTACCACTATGATACTTCTTGAATGTGTCAATGAGCGTTGTTTCTGCCCGGTTTCGAACCAAGGACTTTTCGGATGTGAAGCAAACGTGATAACAACTACACTACAGAAACTGCTGCTACATTTAGCTACAAGGAGTAAACCGAATTTTACAGATATTCATGGCACGTATTCGAAATTCCAAAATATGGCATTTATGAAAATAATTATTCTCTGTTTAAAGTACAGTACCTACTGCATGTGTCAAAGACCACTGTTTCTGCCCGGTTTCAATCCGAGGACCTTTCGCGTGTAAAGCGAATGTGATAACCACTACAGTACAGAAACTGCTGGTACAATTAGCTGCAAGGAGTAAACTGAATTTTAAAGATATTCATGGCAGTTATTCGAATTTCCAAAATAAGGCACTAATGAAATTCTCTGTTACTGCTATAGTACTTCTTGAATGTGTCAATGAGCGTTGTTTCCGACCGGTTTCGAACCAAAGACTTTTCGCATGTGAAGCAAACGTGATAACCACTACACTACAGAAACTGCTGCTACATTTATCTACAAGGAGTAAACCGAATTTTACAGATATTCATGGCACGTATTCGAATTTCCAAAATACAGAATTTATGAAAATAACTATTCTCTGTTAAAAGTAAAGTACCTTATTGGACGTATCAAAGAGCACTGTTTCCACCCGGTTTCGAACCGAGGACCTTTCGCGTGTTAAGCAAACATGATAACCACTACACTACAGAAACTGCTGCTTGATTTTTCTGCAAGGAGTAAACCGAATTTTACAGATATTCATGGCACGTATTCGAATTTCCAAAATAAGGCATTAATGAAATTCTCTGTAACCACTATAGTACTTCTTGAATGTGTCCATGAGCGTTATTTCCACCAGGTTTTGAACCAGGGACCTTTCGCGTGTGAAGCAAACATGATAACCACTACACTACAGAAACTGCTGCTACAATTATCTTGCAAGGAGTAAACCGAATTTTACTGATATACATGGCACGTGTTCAAATTTCCAAAATTAGGTATTTATGAAAATAACTATTCTCTGTTAAAAGTAAAGTACCTACTGCACGTGTTAAAGAGGACTGTTTCGATCCGAGGACCTTTCGCGTGTTAAGCGAACGTGATAACCACTACACTACAGAAACTGCTTCTACAATTAGCTGCAAGGAGTAAACCGAATTTTACAGATATACATGGCACGTATTCGAATTTCCAAAATAAGGCATTAATTAAATTCTCTGTTACCGCTATAGTACTTCTTGAATGTGTCAATGAGGTTGGTTTCCACCCGGTTTCGAACCAGGGACCTTTCGTGTGTGAAGGAAACATGATAACCACTACACTATAGAAACTGCTTCTACAATTAGCTGCAAGGAGTAAACCGAATTTTACAGATATTCATGGCACGTATTCGAATTTCCAAAATACTGCTGCTTGATTTTTCTGCAAGGAGTAAACCGAATTTTACAGATATTCATGGCACATATTCGAATTTCAAAAATACAGAATTTATGAAAATAACTATTCTCTGTTAAAAGTACAGTACCTTATTGGACGTGTCAATGAGCGTTGTTTCCGCCTGGTTTCGAACCGGGGACCTTTCGCGTGTGAAGCGAACGTGATAACCACTACACTACAGAAACTGCTGCTTGATTTTTCTGCAAGGAGTAAACCGAATTTTACAGATATTCATGGCACATATTCGAATTTCAAAAATACAGAATTTATGAAAATAACTATTCTCTGTTAAAAGTACAGTACCTTATTGGACGTGTCAAAGAGCACTGTTTCCACCCGGTTTCGAATCGAGGACCTTTTTCGCGTGTTAAGCAAACGCGATAACCACTACACTACAGAAACTGCTGCTTGATTTTTCTGCAAGGAGTAAACCGAATTTTACAGATATTCATGGCACGTATTCGAATTTCCAAAATAAGACATTAATGAAATTCTCTGTTACCGCTATAGTACTTCTTGAATGTGTCAATGAGCATTGTTTCCACTGGTTTTGAACCAGGGACCTTTCATGTGTGAAGCGAACGTGATAAACACTACACTACATAAACTGCTGTTACAATTATCTGCAAGGAGTAAACCGAATTTTACAGATATTCATGGCACGTATTCGAATTTCAAAAATACAGAATTTATGAAAATAACTTTTCTCTATTAAAAGTACAGTACCTAACGCACGTGTCAAATAGCGCTGTTTCCACCCGGTTTCGAACCGAGGACCTTTAGCGTGTAAAGCGAACGTGATAACCACTACACTACAGAAACTGCTGCTTGATTTTTCTGCAAGGAGTAAACCGAATTTTACAGATATTCATGGCACGTATTCGAATTTCCAAAATAAGGCATTAATGAAATTCTCTGTAACCGCTATAGTACTTCTTGAATGTGTCCATGAGCGTTGTTTCCGCCCGGTTTTGAACCAGGGACCTTTCGCGTGTGAAGCAAACATGATAACCACTACACTACAGAAACTGCTGCTACAATTATCTTGCAAGGAGTAAACCGAATTTTACTGATATACATGGCACGTGTTCAAATTTCCAAAATTAGGTATTTATGAAAAGAACTATTCTCTGTTAAAAGTAAAGTACCTACTGCACGTGTTAAAGAGCACTGTTTCCGCCCGGTTTCGATCCGAGGACCTTTCGCGTGTTAAGCAAACATGATAACCACTACACTACAGAAACTGCTGCTTGATTTTTCTGCAAGGAGTAAACCGAATTTTACAGATATTCATGGCACGTATTCGAATTTCCAAAATAAGGCATTAATGAAATTCTCTGTTACCGCTATAGTACTTCTTGAATGTGTCAATGAGCATTGTTTCCGCCCGGTTTCGAACCAGGGACCTTTCGCGTGTTAAGCGAACATGATAACCACTACACTACATAAACTGCTGTTACAATTATCTGCAAGGAGTAAACCGAATTTTACAGATATTCATGGCACGTATTCGAATTTCAAAAATACAGAATTTATGAAAATAACTTTTCTCTATTAAAAGTACAGTACCTACCGCACGTGTCAAATAGCGCTGTTTCCACCCGGTTTCGAACCGAGGACCTTTAGCGTGTAAAGCGAACGTGATAACCACTACACTACAGAAACTGCTGCTTAATTTTTCTGCAAGGAGTAAACCGAATTTTACAGATATTCATGGCACGTATTCGAATTTCCAAAATAAGGCATTAATGAAATTCTCTGTAACCGCTATAGTACTTCTTGAATGTGTCCATGAGCGTTGTTTCCGCCCGGTTTTGAACCAGGGACCTTTCGCGTGTGAAGCAAACATGATAACCACTACACTACAGAAACTGCTGCTACAATTATCTTGCAAGGAGTAAACCGAATTTTACTGATATACATGGCACGTGTTCAAATTTCCAAAATTAGGTATTTATGAAAAGAACTATTCTCTGTTAAAAGTAAAGTACCTACTGCACGTGTTAAAGAGCACTGTTTCCGCCCGGTTTCGATCCGAGGACCTTTCGCGTGTTAAGCTAACGTGATAACCACTACACTACAGAAACTGCTTCTACAATTAGCTGCAAGGAGTAAACCGAATTTTACAGATATACATGGCACGTATTCGAATTTCCAAAATAAGGCATTAATTAAATTCTCTGTTACCGCTATAGTACTTCTTGAATGTGTCAATGAGGTTGGTTTCCACCCGGTTTCGAACCAGGGACCTTTCGTGTGTGAAGGAAACATGATAACCACTACACTATAGAAACTGCTTCTACAATTAGCTGCAAGGAGTAAACCGAATTTTACCGATATTCATGGCACGTATTCAAATTTCCAAAATAAGGCATTAACGGATTTCTCTGCTACCACTATGATACTTCTTGAATGTGTCAATGAGCGTTGTTTCCGCCCGGTTTCGAACCAAGGACTTTTCGGATGTGAAGCAAACGTGATAACAACTACACTACAGAAACTGCTGCTACATTTAGCTACAAGGAGTAATCCGAATTTTACAGATATTCATGGCACGTATTCGAATTTCCAAAATACTGCTGCTTGATTTTTCTGCAAGGAGTAAACCGAATTTTACAGATATTCATGGCACATATTCGAATTTCAAAAATACAGAATTTATGAAAATAACTATTCTCTGTTAAAAGTACAGTACCTTATTGGACGTGTCAATGAGCGTTGTTTCCGCCTGGTTTCGAACCGGGGACCTTTCGCGTGTGAAGCGAACGTGATAACCACTACACTACAGAAACTGCTGCTTGATTTTTCTGCAAGGAGTAAACCGAATTTTACAGATATTCATGGCACATATTCGAATTTCAAAAATACAGAATTTATGAAAATAACTATTCTCTGTTAAAAGTACAGTACCTTATTGGACGTGTCAAAGAGCACTGTTTCCACCCGGTTTCGAATCGAGGACCTTTTTCGCGTGTTAAGCAAACGCGATAACCACTACACTACAGAAACTGCTGCTTGATTTTTCTGCAAGGAGTAAACCGAATTTTACAGATATTCATGGCACGTATTCGAATTTCCAAAATAAGACATTAATGAAATTCTCTGTTACCGCTATAGTACTTCTTGAATGTGTCAATGAGCATTGTTTCCACTGGTTTTGAACCAGGGACCTTTCATGTGTGAAGCGAACGTGATAAACACTACACCATAGAAACTACTGCTACAATTAGCTGCAAGGAGTAAACCGAATTTTAAAGATATTCATGGAACGTATTCGAATTTCCAAAGTAAGGGATTCATGAACTTCTCTGTGGTACTAATTGAATGTGTCAATGAGCGTTGTTTCCGCCTGGTTTCGAACCGGGTACCTTTCGCGTGTGAAGCGAACGTGATTTTTTTTTTTTTTTTTTTTTTTTTTTTTTTTTTTTTTTTTTTTTATTTTTTATCAAAAATGTTTGTTTACAATATTTACAGTACAATCTACTGTTTACAGTACAATCCACAGAGAACAATACAGAAGACACTAGACTAACAGAAGCTGGTGAACAATTCACCCCCTATCAAATTCAAGGGACCCAATGAAAAACAAAGTAAATATCAAAACAGTGCTTTCAAAAATTGTAAGTGATACCTCCACTCTCCTCTCGTGAAATTAACCCACTCCCTTCAACAAAAGATTCATCAAAATGTTCCATCCCATAATTAAACAACATATCTATGTGTTTACTGAACAGTGCTATAAAGATACTCCACACCTGAACCCTCTTTCTGTCAAAAGAAACATAATTCCTCCTACAAAAAATAGCATACCTCACAAAACTCAAAACCATATTCAACAAACACACATTAACACCCTCACATTTACCAGACACTCCAAATAACAAAAGTTCCTCCCACGCATACTTTTTCACGAAATCTCCCCCCCAGTTTCTACATAACATTTCCTTAACTTTACAAAAAAAATATTTTAAATCCTCACATTCTATAAACAAATGCATTAGAGTTTCCGGGAAACGTCCACATACATCGCATTCTCTTTCTATCTCACCATTAATTTGCTTTAACACCACCTTTGTAAATATTCTATTATGTCTTAATTTGAAATCATTATTTTCACACTCCTTACTATTATATTTTACATTTAAATTTTCCCATATCTTTTTTTCATCTAATTCCGGAAAAACTACTTTCCAAAATTTCTCAGCAGCCGGCCTTCTACACACTTTTCCTACCATTATTCTATACAATCTTTTCACTGGTATACTAGATAAATGTACTTTCTTCTTACTGCTACCAATGAACAAATTAGGAAATACAAATAAATCTTCTCTTTCAACTTCACTATTTATTAAATCAACCCATTCTCTTGGTATACTATTCTTTATCTTGTTATACATATTATTCACTGTTCCCCTTCCCACCTCTTCATCCCATTCATTGATTATGTCAAAAATAGCTTCCCCAGGTAAAAACCCTGGAATTACCTCATATGTATAATCTTTTATTTGCCGTAGACCTGCACTCATAAATACTTTATTATACAAAACTTTTTCTTTGTTCTTGATTTTCTCATTCAGAAATATAGGTTGATTCATAATCAGGTCAATATGTCCACATTCATAATATACATTTGGCAACAACTCTGCCCATGCATTTAGCACCTCTTTATAAAAATCTGGTACCTTTTCAAACATTGCCCTTTTAAGCCCCATCAATAAACCATTATCCTCACAACCACCACTCTCCTCTAAGTAGACTTTAAAGAAGTGTTTCCAGCCATAATCTTCACTGTCATACAAATATTTCTTTACTGTTTTTATCCTAATAGCTTTTCTTTTGACATCTAAATCTACAAGTTTTAAACCTCCATCCACATAGTCAGCAATCAATGTTTTCTGAGCTATTCTCACTCCTTTACCATCCCATATAAAATTTGACACCACATTATTCAATTCATTTAGGACCCACTCCGGCATGTCCAGGACTCCCAAAACATACACAAATTTGGATAATACCAAAGCATTTGCAACAATTACTTTCCCTTGTAACTTAAGTTTTCTATTTTTCCAGAAATTCAACGTTAGCTTGACTTTATTAAGGATCCCAGTCCAAGTTATATCTTTTGCCTCTTTCTCCTTTACACCAATGTTTACTCCCAGCACTTTAATAAAATCCTTTGCGCTCTTGAATGGAATCTCACACCCTTTTACATTGATATCCCCAACAAACATTATTTCAGTCTTCTCTATATTAACTTTAGCACCCGATGCCTTGCCATATATATCTATGATTTCCATAATGCTTCCAATACTTTCTATATCCTTCACAGTACAAGTAGTGTCATCAGCGTACTGATGTACAACACTGACACCACCACCTGGGATTCCAACACCCCTTACTTCTTTATTACTATTTATCAATGTAGCTAACGGTTCTGTAGAAACACTGTACAGCAGAGCTGACAAAGGACAGCCCTGCCTTACTGACCTCTCCACAGGGAAAGTATCTGTTAACACTCCGTTACATTTCACACAACTTTTAGCCCCACTATACAACAGGTTGATCCAAGATACAAACTTTGGCCCAAACCCAAACCTCTCCATAGTTTGTAATAAAAAGCTGTGCTCCACTCTATCAAAAGCTTTGTTAAAATCCAAACTTAAAACTATACCACCTTCATTTTTCATTTGATTAACAACATCCCTAATTGTACAAATTACATCTGCAATATCTCTTCCAGGTATGCCGTAGGCTTGTGTTGATTCAATAATACTCCCAATCACCTTTTTCATCCTATTCGCTAACACTTTAGTCAGTATCTTATAGTCCGAATTTAGAAGGCTAATAGGCCTATAATTTTCTAACTTTAATCTACTGCCCCTATTTTTGAATAAGATCGTTAACATTCCAGTTGACATAGACTCAGGGATTTCCTTATTCTCTTCCATATAATGAAACACCCTCACTAAAATGGGTGCCAAAATATCTACAAAGACTTTATAGAACTCATTTGTTAAACCGTCCAAACCCGGACTTTTATTACCTTGCGTGCTAACAATTGCTTCCTTGATTTCCATAATCGAAATCTCTTCATCACACATCATTCTCTCTGCCTGCGATACTTTGGCACTAATTGTATCCAACACTTTTACAACACACACTTTCTCTACATCATTCTTTTTGTAAAGATTTCTGTAAAAGTTTTCAACTGTCTCTAAGATCCCAACAAAATCGTTTACCTTTACACCTCTTTCATCTTCCAACTCTACAATGTAACTCTTAGTTTGTTTTCTTTTTTCCAGACCCAAAAAAAAGGATGTACATTTCTCTCCCTCCAAAGCGTACTGTGCCCTGCTCCTAACAATAGCACCCAAACATTTCTTTTTTTCATAACTACCCAGCTCTGCATGGATTTTCGAATAATTCACAACATCATAGTCTGGATCCGTATCAGCCTTTTCAAGTTCATGCAACATCCTATTCCTAAGCATTATTTCTTTCTGCTTATCTAACCGGTTATGATTTTTTGCGTACCTAATACTCCTATTTTTTACTTTTGCTTTCACTTCCTCCCACCATAAACACACATTCTCTTTTAACAGTACATTAGACATTTCATCATTAATACATTCAACAATTTCATTTCTATATTCTTCTTCCTTTAACAGACTGGCATTTAAACACCATACACCTCCCCCTCTCCTCTCCACACCAAAACCCATTTCAAATGACATTACTGCATGATCACTATATGCTGTAAAGGTATATGACACCTTCTTAACATTCTGCACCAATTCTTGTTTTGCTAGACATAAATCAATTCTGCTTTGTTTTAATTCCTTTAGAACCACCTGCCTTCTAGAGAATACTCTTCTGTTTGGATTTTCAGCCCTCCATATATCTACTAGATTCTCCTCATTCATAAGTTTCCATAATGCATTTCTAGAAGAGTCATATCTGAATTTAGCACAACTAGAGGCATCCATTCTACTACACCTCACATTAAAATCTCCTATCAGTATACAGTTTTCTGAGCACAGTGTTTTTAATTTGTGAAACATTTCTCTCCTTTCAGATTCAATATTTGAAGCATAAACATTAATTAAACGAAAAACTACATTTTGAACTTCAAATTCAATCACAATAAGTCTACCATCATTGTCAGCATATATTTGTTTTACATTCTGCACCACATCATTTTTTATCAAAATAGCCACACCACATGTTTTATCTCCTCCATGACTACAAAAAATTAAATCAGACCATTTACTCTTAATCTCCTGCATTTTGGATTCTGTCCAATTGGTCTCTTGAAAACACAACATGTCTGCCTTAACAGACACTAATACCTGCTCAAATTTTCTCATGTTTCTCAAACTGTTACCGTTTAGGGATGCGACTGTAATCATTATTAATGTTTGCAGAAGTATAATCAGAGTCAAACAAGTCCTTTCAAATCCTACTTTTTCTTTTTTCCAAATCCCATCATCTCCCTGGTTTTCGACAATGACCTCTTATTTTTTACAAACAACTGAAGATCCTCACCATCTATTTCATCATCCGTCTCTTTATTTGGATTTTTGGGGGGAGCGGCTGTGAAGCCTTTTGAAAAGTGCGCTTTAACAGTGCCCGTGACTTCAGTGGACCCAACCCACTCTTTGGTGTAATTCTCACACAGGCTTAAAGCTGGCTCAGGCACCTGAGAAGCACCTTGCACCATCTCCACCTGTGTATGTATTTCACCCATCATGTGCTGCTGTTCCACCTTGTCAGCAGCAGAGACTAAAACCCCGTCTCGTGCTTTGCCATAAGACATTACAGGCTCTTCAAGCTTATCTGCCATTGTCTCTGGAGTCACACTCTCCATGTCACTCTCATCCTCTCTCTCCATCGGCACACTCCCCTCCCCTTCCTCAGACGTGAGGTCCATTGTTTGCAAAAGTAAGTGATCTTCTCCCTTATTACAGCTACATCTAACTTTGGGTCTGTCACACATTTTGCACACATTTCCTATGTTCCGACATTCTCTGGCATAATGCCCTTGTTCACTACATTTGTGGCATGTGAATTCCGGACATTCCTTTAGTATGTGCCCCGGCTGAATACATAATCTACATACCTTCACTTGATTGTCGTGGATTACACGAAAATATTCAAATCCCTCGACAGTGTTAAATTTAGTAGAATATGGCAAGGATTGCACATTGTCTGTAAACTTTACCTTGCAAAATCTCGTCCCATCTACAATGTCCGTTCCTGGCCACATCCTCCTCTTGATTGGCGTGGTCGCCTTCACATTCCAGCCTTTTAGTTTCTCTTCTATCTCCTCATCCGTAATGTATGCGGGCAAGTTCAAAAAGGACACCACCAGCTCATCGTTCCCTAATTCTTTAGCCATGATTTGACAGTTCTTTATCTTTAGCCCGTCTATTAGTCTTTCTTTTCCATTTACATGAGACATTGTTATTTCATACTTATTTCCGTCTTTCATTCGACATCCCAGTATTGCTCCGCAAACTTCCTTTATTCCTCTCAGCAATTCCATCGTTGTTATTTTCCCTTCTCCACTTATTTCCACGTTCACCGTCAGTTCCTTCTCATATGTTCTTTTTTTCAGTTCTTCGTTTAACATTCTGATTTCACTGTTGTCCTTTCTCGTCGTCGTTTGTATTCTTGATGTCGAAGCCATGTTGTCCGTCCGGTTATTTTAAGCAATATCCCCCAAACAGCTCACGCTGATGGGGGACAATAGCAAAAAAGTTTCACAGAAACTTCACTACAGTCACTCACAAACTTATAAACTTATAAAGCAAATAGACCTCCAAAAACAACGATATTCTCTCTCAAGCACTCAGACACCTGCTTCTCTTCCACTTCCTGAAACTCCAAAAAGGGGCGTGTGAAGCGAACGTGATAACCACTACACTACAGAAACTGCTGCTACAATTATCTGCAAGGAGTAAACCGAATTTTACAGATATTCATGGCACGTATTCGAATTTCCAAAATACAGAATTTATGAAAATAACTTTTCTCTGTTAGAAGTACAGTACCTACTGCACGTGTCAAATAGCACTGTTTCCACCCGGGTTCGAACCGAGGACCTTTCGCGTGTAAAGCGAACATGATAACCACTACACTACAGAAACTGCTGCTTGATTTTTCTGCAAGGAGTAAACCGAATTTTACAGATATTCATGGCACGTATTCGAATTTCCAAAATAAGGCATCAATGAAATTCTCTGTTACCGCTATAGTACTTCTTGAATGTGTCAATGAGCGTTGTTTCCGCCCGGTTTCGAACCAGGGACCTTTCGCGTGTGAAGCAAATGTGATAACCACTACACTACAGAAACTGCTGCTACAATTATCTTGCATGGAGTAAACCGAATTTTACTGATAAACATGGCACGTGATCAAATTTCCAAAATTAGGTATTTATGAAAATAACTATTCTCTGTTAAAAGTAAAGTACCTACTGCACGTGTTAAAGAGCACTGTTTCCGCCCGGTTTCGATCCGAGGACCTTTCGCGTGTTAAGCGAACGTGATAACCACTACACTACAGAAACTGCTTCTACAATTAGCTGCAAGGAGTAAACCGAATTTTACAGATATTCATGGAACGTATTCAAATTTCCAAAGTAAGGGATTCATGAACTTCTCTGTGGTACTTATTGAATGTGTCGATGAGCGTTGTTTCCGCCTGGTTTCGAACCGGGGACCTTTCGCGTGTGAAGCAAACGTGATAACCACTACACTACAGAAACTGCTGCTTGATATTTCTGCAAGGAGTAAACCAAATTTTACAGATATTCATGGCACGTATTCGAATTTCAAAAATAAGGCATTAATGAAATTCTATTTTACCGCGAAAGTAATTCTTGAATGTATCAATGAGGGTTGTTTTCACCTGGTTTCGAACCAGGGACCTTTTGCGTGTGAAGCTAACGTCATAACCACTACACTACAGAAACTGCTGCTACAATTAGCTGCAAGGAGTAAACTGAATTTTACTGATATTCATGGCACGTGTTAAAATTTCCAAAATTAGGTATTTATGAAAATAACTATTCTCTGTTAAAAGTAAAGTACCTACTGTACGTGTTAAAGAGCACTGTTTCCTCCCGGTTTCGATCCGAGGACCTTTCGCGTGTTAAGCGAACGTGATAACCACTACACTACAGAAACTGCTTCTACAATTAGCTGCAAGGAGTAAACCGAATTTTACAGATATTCATGGCACGTATTCGAATTTCCAAAATAAGGCATGAACGAAATTCTCTGTTACCGCTATAGTACTTCTTGAATGTGTCAATTAGCATTGTTTCCACCCGGTTTCAAACCAGGGACCTTTAGCGTGTGAATCAAACGTGATAACCACTACACTACAGAAACTGCTGCTTGATTTTTCTGCAAGGAGTAAACCGAATTTTACAGATATTCATGGCACGTATTCAAATTTCCAAAATAAGGCATTAATGAAATTCTATGTTACCGTACTTCTTGAATGTGTCAATGAGCGTTGTTTTCGCCCGGTTTCGAACCAGGGACCTTTTGCGTGTGAAGCAAACGTGATAACCACTACACCACAGAAACTAGTACTGCAATTAGCTGCAAGGAGTAAACCGAATTTTAAAGATATTCATGGCACGTATTCGAATTTCCAAAATAAGGGATTAAAGAAATTCTCTGTTACCACTATGGTACTTCTTCAATGTGTCAATGAGCGTTGTTTCCGCCTGGTTTCGAACCAGGGACCTTTCGCGTGTGAAGCAAACATGATAACCACTACACTACAGAAACTGCTGCTACAGTTATTGCAAGGAGTAAACTGAATTTTACTGATATTCATGGCACGCGTTCAAATTTCCAAAATTAGGTATTTATGAAAATAACTATTCTCTGTTAAAAGTATAGTACCTACTGCACATGTCAAAGAGCACTGTTTCCACCCGGTTTCGAACCGAGGACCTTTCGCTTCCTCGGTTCGACGTGATAACCACTAGACTACAGAAACTGCTGCTACAATTAACTGCAAGGAGTAAACCGAATTTTACAGATATTCATGGCACGTATTCGAATTTCCAAAATAAGTCATTAATGAATTTCTCTGTTATCACTATGATACTTCTTGAACGTGTCAATTAGCGTTGTTTCCGCCTGGTTTCGAACCAGGGACCTTTCGCGTGTGAAGCAAACGTGATTTTTTCTTTTTTTTTTTTTTTTTTTATTATCAAAAATGTTTGTTTACAATATTTACAGTACAATCTACTGTTTACAGTACAATCCACAGAGAACAATACAGAAGACACTAGACTAACAGAAGCTGGTGAACAATTCACCCCCTATCAAATTCAAGGGACCCAATGAAAAACAAAGTAAATATCAAAACAGTGCTTTCAAAAATTATAAGTGATACCTCCACTCTCCTCTCGTGAAATTAACCCACTCCCTTCAACAAAAGATTCATCAAAATGTTCCATCCCATAATTAAACAACATATCTATGTGTTTACTGAACAGGGCTATAAAGATACTCCACACCTGAACCCTCTTTCTGTCAAAAGAAACATAATTCCTCCTACAAAAAATAGCATACCTCACAAAACTCAAAACCATATTCAACAAACACACATTAACACCCTCACATTTACCAGACACTCCAAATAACAAAAGTTCCTCCCACGCATACTTTTTCACGAAATCTCCCCCCCAGTTTCTACATAACATTTCCTTAACTTTACAAAAAAAATATTTTAAATCCTCACATTCTATAAACAAATGCATTAGAGTTTCTGGGAAACGTCCACATACATCGCATTCCCTTTCTATCTCACCATTAATTTGCTTTAACACCACCTTTGTAAATATTCTATTATGTCTTAATTTGAAATCATTATTTTCACACTCCTTACTATTATATTTTACATTTAAATTTTCCCATATCTTTTTTTCATCTAATTCCGGAAAAACTACTTTCCAAAATTTCTCAGCAGCCGGCCTTCTACACACTTTTCCTACCATTATTCTATACAATCTTTTCACTGGTATACTAGATAAATGTACTTTCTTCTTACTGCTACCAATGAACAAATTAGGAAATACAAATAAATCTTCTCTTTCAACTTCACTATTTATTAAATCAACCCATTCTCTTGGTATACTATTCTTTATCTTGTTATACATATTATTCACTGTTCCCCTTCCCACCTCTTCATCCCATTCATTGATTATGTCAAAAATAGCTTCCCCAGGTAAAAACCCTGGAATTACCTCATATGTATAATCTTTTATTTGCCGTAGACCTGCACTCATAAATACTTTATTATACAAAACTTTTTCTTTGTTCTTGATTTTCTCATTCAGAAATATAGGTTGATTCATAATCAGGTCAATATGTCCACATTCATAATATACATTTGGCAACAACTCTGCCCATGCATTTAGCACCTCTTTATAAAAATCTGGTACCTTTTCAAACATTGCCCTTTTAAGCCCCATCAATAAACCATTATCCTCACAACCACCACTCTCCTCTAAGTAGACTTTAAAGAAGTGTTTCCAGCCATAATCTTCACTGTCATACAAATATTTCTTTACTGTTTTTATCCTAATAGCTTTTCTTTTGACATCTAAATCTACAAGTTTTAAACCTCCATCCACATAGTCAGCAATCAATGTTTTCTGAGCTATTCTCACTCCTTTACCATCCCATATAAAATTTGACACCACATTATTCAATTCATTTAGGACCCACTCCGGCATGTCCAGGACTCCCAAAACATACACAAATTTGGATAATACCAAAGCATTTGCAACAATTACTTTCCCTTGTAACTTAAGTTTTCTATTTTTCCAGAAATTCAACGTTAGCTTGACTTTATTAAGGATCCCAGTCCAAGTTATATCTTTTGCCTCTTTCTCCTTTACACCAATGTTTACTCCCAGCACTTTAATAAAATCCTTTGCGCTCTTGAATGGAATCTCACACCCTTTTACATTGATATCCCCAACAAACATTATTTCAGTCTTCTCTATATTAACTTTAGCACCCGATGCCTTGCCATATATATCTATGATTTCCATAATGCTTCCAATACTTTCTATATCCTTCACAGTACAAGTAGTGTCATCAGCGTACTGATGTACAACACTGACACCACCACCTGGGATTCCAACACCCCTTACTTCTTTATTACTATTTATCAATGTAGCTAACGGTTCTGTAGAAACACTGTACAGCAGAGCTGACAAAGGACAGCCCTGCCTTACTGACCTCTCCACAGGGAAAGTATCTGTTAACACTCCGTTACATTTCACACAACTTTTAGCCCCACTATACAACAGGTTGATCCAAGATACAAACTTTGGCCCAAACCCAAACCTCTCCATAGTTTGTAATAAAAAGCTGTGCTCCACTCTATCAAAAGCTTTGTTAAAATCCAAACTTAAAACTATACCACCTTCATTTTTCATTTGATTAACAACATCCCTAATTGTACAAATTACATCTGCAATATCTCTTCCAGGTATGCCGTAGGCTTGTGTTGATTCAATAATACTCCCAATCACCTTTTTCATCCTATTCGCTAACACTTTAGTCAGTATCTTATAGTCCGAATTTAGAAGGCTAATAGGCCTATAATTTTCTAACTTTAATCTACTGCCCCTATTTTTGAATAAGATCGTTAACATTCCAGTTGACATAGACTCAGGGATTTCCTTATTCTCTTCCATATAATGAAACACCCTCACTAAAATGGGTGCCAAAATATCTACAAAGACTTTATAGAACTCATTTGTTAAACCGTCCAAACCCGGACTTTTATTACCTTGCGTGCTAACAATTGCTTCCTTGATTTCCATAATCGAAATCTCTTCATCACACATCATTCTCTCTGCCTGCGATACTTTGGCACTAATTGTATCCAACACTTTTACAACACACACTTTCTCTACATCATTCTTTTTGTAAAGATTTCTGTAAAAGTTTTCAACTGTCTCTAAGATCCCAACAAAATCGTTTACCTTTACACCTCTTTCATCTTCCAACTCTACAATGTAACTCTTAGTTTGTTTTCTTTTTTCCAGACCCAAAAAAAAGGATGTACATTTCTCTCCCTCCAAAGCGTACTGTGCCCTGCTCCTAACAATAGCACCCAAACATTTCTTTTTTTCATAACTACCCAGCTCTGCATGGATTTTCAAATAATTCACAACATCATAGTCTGGATCCGTATCAGCCTTTTCAAGTTCATGCAACATCCTATTCCTAAGCATTATTTCTTTCTGCTTATCTAACCGGTTATGATTTTTTGCGTACCTAATACTCCTATTTTTTACTTTTGCTTTCACTTCCTCCCACCATAAACACACATTCTCTTTTAACAGTACATTAGACATTTCATCATTAATACATTCAACAATTTCATTTCTATATTCTTCTTCCTTTAACAGACTGGCATTTAAACACCATACACCTCCCCCTCTCCTCTCCACACCAAAACCCATTTCAAATGACATTACTGCATGATCACTATATGCTGTAAAGGTATATGACACCTTCTTAACATTCTGCACCAATTCTTGTTTTGCTAGACATAAATCAATTCTGCTTTGTTTTAATTCCTTTAGAACCACCTGCCTTCTAGAGAATACTCTTCTGTTTGGATTTTCAGCCCTCCATATATCTACTAGATTCTCCTCATTCATAAGTTTCCATAATGCATTTCTAGAAGAGTCATATCTGAATTTAGCACAACTAGAGGCATCCATTCTACTACACCTCACATTAAAATCTCCTATCAGTATACAGTTTTCTGAGCACAGTGTTTTTAATTTGTGAAACATTTCTCTCCTTTCAGATTCAATATTTGAAGCATAAACATTAATTAAACGAAAAACTACATTTTGAACTTCAAATTCAATCACAATAAGTCTACCATCATTGTCAGCATATATTTGTTTTACATTCTGCACCACATCATTTTTTATCAAAATAGCCACACCACATGTTTTATCTCCTCCATGACTACAAAAAATTAAATCAGACCATTTACTCTTAATCTCCTGCATTTTGGATTCTGTCCAATTGGTCTCTTGAAAACACAACATGTCTGCCTTAACAGACACTAATACCTGCTCAAATTTTCTCATGTTTCTCAAACTGTTACCGTTTAGGGATGCGACTGTAATCATTATTAATGTTTGCAGAAGTATAATCAGAGTCAAACAAGTCCTTTCAAATCCTACTTTTTCTTTTTTCCAAATCCCATCATCTCCCTGGTTTTCGACAATGACCTCTTATTTTTTACAAACAACTGAAGATCCTCACCATCTATTTCATCATCCGTCTCTTTATTTGGATTTTTGGGGGGAGCGGCTGTGAAGCCTTTTGAAAAGTGCGCTTTAACAGTGCCCGTGACTTCAGTGGACCCAACCCACTCTTTGGTGTAATTCTCACACAGGCTTAAAGCTGGCTCAGGCACCTGAGAAGCACCTTGCACCATCTCCACCTGTGTATGTATTTCACCCATCATGTGCTGCTGTTCCACCTTGTCAGCAGCAGAGACTAAAACCCCGTCTCGTGCTTTGCCATAAGACATTACAGGCTCTTCAAGCTTATCTGCCATTGTCTCTGGAGTCACACTCTCCATGTCACTCTCATCCTCTCTCTCCATCGGCACACTCCCCTCCCCTTCCTCAGACGTGAGGTCCATTGTTTGCAAAAGTAAGTGATCTTCTCCCTTATTACAGCTACATCTAACTTTGGGTCTGTCACACATTTTGCACACATTTCCTATGTTCCGACATTCTCTGGCATAATGCCCTTGTTCACTACATTTGTGGCATGTGAATTCCGGACATTCCTTTAGTATGTGCCCCGGCTGAATACATAATCTACATACCTTCACTTGATTGTCGTGGATTACACGAAAATATTCAAATCCCTCGACAGTGTTAAATTTAGTAGAATATGGCAAGGATTGCACATTGTCTGTAAACTTTACCTTGCAAAATCTCGTCCCATCTACAATGTCCGTTCCTGGCCACATCCTCCTCTTGATTGGCGTGGTCGCCTTCACATTCCAGCCTTTTAGTTTCTCTTCTATCTCCTCATCCGTAATGTATGCGGGCAAGTTCAAAAAGGACACCACCAGCTCATCGTTCCCTAATTCTTTAGCCATGATTTGACAGTTCTTTATCTTTAGCCCGTCTATTAGTCTTTCTTTTCCATTTACATGAGACATTGTTATTTCATACTTATTTCCGTCTTTCATTCGACATCCCAGTATTGCTCCGCAAACTTCCTTTATTCCTCTCAGCAATTCCATCGTTGTTATTTTCCCTTCTCCACTTATTTCCACGTTCACCGTCAGTTCCTTCTCATATGTTCTTTTTTTCAGTTCTTCGTTTAACATTCTGATTTCACTGTTGTCCTTTCTCGTCGTCGTTTGTATTCTTGATGTCGAAGCCATGTTGTCCGTCCGGTTATTTTAAGCAATATCCCCCAAACAGCTCACGCTGATGGGGGACAATAGCAAAAAAGTTTCACAGAAACTTCACTACAGTCACTCACAAACTTATAAACTTATAAAGCAAATAGACCTCCAAAAACAACGATATTCTCTCTCAAGCACTCAGACACCTGCTTCTCTTCCACTTCCTGAAACTCCAAAAAGGGGCGTGTGAAGCGAACGTGATAACCACTACACTACAGAAACTGCTGCTACAATTATCTGCAAGGAGTAAACCGAATTTTACAGATATTCATGGCACGTATTCGAATTTCCAAAATACAGAATTTATGAAAATAACTTTTCTCTGTTAGAAGTACAGTACCTACTGCACGTGTCAAATAGCACTGTTTCCACCCGGGTTCGAACCGAGGACCTTTCGCGTGTAAAGCGAACATGATAACCACTACACTACAGAAACTGCTGCTTGATTTTTCTGCAAGGAGTAAACCGAATTTTACAGATATTCATGGCACGTATTCGAATTTCCAAAATAAGGCATCAATGAAATTCTCTGTTACCGCTATAGTACTTCTTGAATGTGTCAATGAGCGTTGTTTCCGCCCGGTTTCGAACCAGGGACCTTTCGCGTGTGAAGCAAATGTGATAACCACTACACTACAGAAACTGCTGCTACAATTATCTTGCATGGAGTAAACCGAATTTTACTGATAAACATGGCACGTGATCAAATTTCCAAAATTAGGTATTTATGAAAATAACTATTCTCTGTTAAAAGTAAAGTACCTACTGCACGTGTTAAAGAGCACTGTTTCCGCCCGGTTTCGATCCGAGGACCTTTCGCGTGTTAAGCGAACGTGATAACCACTACACTACAGAAACTGCTTCTACAATTAGCTGCAAGGAGTAAACCGAATTTTACAGATATTCATGGAACGTATTCAAATTTCCAAAGTAAGGGATTCATGAACTTCTCTGTGGTACTTATTGAATGTGTCGATGAGCGTTGTTTCCGCCTGGTTTCGAACCGGGGACCTTTCGCGTGTGAAGCAAACGTGATAACCACTACACTACAGAAACTGCTGCTTGATATTTCTGCAAGGAGTAAACCAAATTTTACAGATATTCATGGCACGTATTCGAATTTACAAAATACAGAATATATGAAAATAACTTTTCTCTGTTAAAAGTACAGTACATACTGCACATGTCAAAGAGCACTGTTTCCACCAGGTTTTGAACCGAGGACCTTTCGCATGTTAAGCGAACGTGATAACCACTACACTACAGAAACTGCTGCTACATTTTGCTACAAGGAGTAACCCGATTTTGACTGATATTCATGGCACGTATTCAAACTTCCAAAAAACAGAATTTATGAAATTAACTTTTCTCTGTTAAAAGTACAGTACCTTACTGGACGTGTCAAAGAGCACTGTTTCCACCCGGTTTCGAACCGAGGACCTTTCGCGTGTTAAGCGAACGTGATAACCACTACACTACAGAAACTGCTGCTACATTTTGCTACAAGGAGTAAACCGAATTTTACAGATATTCATGGCACGTATTCGAATTTCCAATATAAGGCATTAATGAATTTCTCTGTTACCGCTATAGTACTTCTTGATTGTGTCAATGAGCGTTGTTTCCGCCTGGTTTCGAACCAGGGACCTTTCGCGTGTGAAGCAAACATGATAACCACTACAATACAGAAACTGCTGCTATAGTTTTTGCAAGGAGTAAACCGAATTTTACTGATATTCATGGCACGTGTTGAAATTTCCAAAATAAGGTATTTATGAAAATAAATATTCTCTGTTAAAAGTATAGTACCTACAGCACATGTCAAAGAACACTGTTTCCACCCGGTTTCGAACCGAGGACCTTTCGCGTCCTCGGTTCGAAGTGATAACCACTAGACTACAGAAACTGCTGCTACAATTAGCTGCAAGGAGTAAACCGAATTGTACCGATATTAATGGCACGTATTCGAATTTCAAAAATACAGAATTTATGAAAATAACTATTCTCTGTTAAAAGTACAGTACCTACTGCATGTGTCAAAGATCACTGTTTTCGCCCGGTTTCAAACCGAGGACCTTTCGCGTGTAAAGAGAATGTGATAACCACTACATTACAGAAACTGCTGCTACAATTAGCTGCAAGGAGTAAACCAAATTTTAAAGATATTCATGGCAGGTATTCGAATTTCCAAAATAAGGCACTAATGAAATTCTCTGTTACTGCTATAGTACTTCTTGAATGTGTCAATGAGCGTTTTCAGTTTCGAACCAGGGACTTTTCACGTGTGAAGCAAACGTGATAACCACTACACTACAGAAACTGCTGCTACAATTATCTGCAAGGAGTAAACTGAATTTTACAGATATTCATGGCATGCGTTCAAATTTCCAAAATTAGGCATTTATGAAAAAAACTATTCTCTGTTAAAAGTACAGTACCTACTGCACGTGTCAAATAGCACTGTTTCCACCAGGTTTCGAACCGAGGACCTTTCGCATGTAAAGGGAACGTGATAACCACTACACTACAGAAACTGCTGCTTGATTTTTCTGCAAGGAGTAAACCGAATTTTACAGATATTCATGGCACGTATTTGAATTTCCAAAATAAGGCATTAATGAAATTCTCTGTTACCGCTATAGTACTTCTTGAATGTGTCAATGAGCGTTGTTTCCGACCGGTTTCGAACCAAAGACTTTTCGCATGTGAAGCAAACATGATAACCACTACACTACAGAAACTGCTGCTACATTTAGCTACGAGGAGGAAACCGAATTTTACTGATATTCATGGCACGTATTCAAATTTCCAAAATACAGAATTTATGAAAATAACTTTTCTCTTTTAAAAGTACAGTACCTTACTGGACGTGTCAAAGACCACTGTTTCCACCCGGTTTCGAACCGAGGACCTTTCGCGTATTAAGCAAATGTGATAAACACTACACTACAGAAACTGCTGCTACATTTTGCTACAAGGAGTAAACCGAATTTTACAGATATTCATGGCACGTATTCGAATTTCCAAAATAAGGCATTAATGAAATTCTCTGTTACCGCTATAGTACTTCTTGAATGTGTCAATGAGCATTGTATACGCTGGTTTCGAACCAGGGACCTTTCGCGTGTGAAGCAAACATGATAACCACTACACTACAGAAACTGCTGCTACAGTTATTGCAAGGAGTAAACCGAATTTTACTGATATTCATGGCACGCGTTCAAATTTCCAAAATTAGGTATTTATGAAAATAACTATTCTCTGTTAAAAGTATAGTACTTACTGCACATGTCAAAGAGCACTGTTTCCACCCGGTTTCGAACCTAGGACCTTTCGCTTCCTCGGTTCGACGTGATAACCACTAGACTACAGAAACTGCTGCTACAATTAACTGCAAGGAGTAAACCGAATTTTACCGATATTCATGGCACGTATTCGAATTTCCAAAATAATACATTAATGAATTTCTCTGTTATCACTATGATACTTCTTGAACGTGTCAATTAGCGTTGTTTCCGCCTGGTTTCGAACCAGGGACCTTTCGCGTGTGAAGCGAAAGTGATAACCACTACACTACAGAAACTGCTGCTGCATTTAGCAACAAGGAGTAAACCGAATTTTACAGATATTCATGGCACGTATTCGAATTTCCAAAATACAGAATTTATGAAAATAACTATTCTCTGTTAAACGTATAGTGCCTACTGCACGTGTCAAAGAGCATTGTTTCCACCCGGTTTCGAACCGAGGACCTTTCGCGTGTAAAGCGAATGTGATAACCACGACAGTACAGAAACTGCTGGTACAATTAACTGCAAGGAGTAAACCGAATTTTAAAGATATTCATGGCAGGTATTCGAATTTCCAAAATAAGGGATTCATGAAATTCTCTGTGGTACTAATTGAATGTGTTAATGAGCTTTGTTTCCGCGTGGTTTCGAACCAGGGACCTTTCGCGTGTGAAGCGAACGTGATTTTTTTTTTTTTTTTTTTTTTATTATCAAAAATGTTTGTTTACAATATTTACAGTACAATCTACTGTTTACAGTACAATCCACAGAGAACAATACAGAAGACACTAGACTAACAGAAGCTGGTGAACAATTCACCCCCTATCAAATTCAAGGGACCCAATGAAAAACAAAGTAAATATCAAAACAGTGCTTTCAAAAATTGTAAGTGATACCTCCACTCTCCTCTCGTGAAATTAACCCACTCCCTTCAACAAAAGATTCATCAAAATGTTCCATCCCATAATTAAACAACATATCTATGTGTTTACTGAACAGTGCTATAAAGATACTCCACACCTGAACCCTCTTTCTGTCAAAAGAAACATAATTCCTCCTACAAAAAATAGCATACCTCACAAAACTCAAAACCATATTCAACAAACACACATTAACACCCTCACATTTACCAGACACTCCAAATAACAAAAGTTCCTCCCACGCATACTTTTTCACGAAATCTCCCCCCCAGTTTCTACATAACATTTCCTTAACTTTACAAAAAAAATATTTTAAATCCTCACATTCTATAAACAAATGCATTAGAGTTTCCGGGAAACGTCCACATACATCGCATTCTCTTTCTATCTCACCATTAATTTGCTTTAACACCACCTTTGTAAATATTCTATTATGTCTTAATTTGAAATCATTATTTTCACACTCCTTACTATTATATTTTACATTTAAATTTTCCCATATCTTTTTTTCATCTAATTCCGGAAAAACTACTTTCCAAAATTTCTCAGCAGCCGGCCTTCTACACACTTTTCCTACCATTATTCTATACAATCTTTTCACTGGTATACTAGATAAATGTACTTTCTTCTTACTGCTACCAATGAACAAATTAGGAAATACAAATAAATCTTCTCTTTCAACTTCACTATTTATTAAATCAACCCATTCTCTTGGTATACTATTCTTTATCTTGTTATACATATTATTCACTGTTCCCCTTCCCACCTCTTCATCCCATTCATTGATTATGTCAAAAATAGCTTCCCCAGGTAAAAACCCTGGAATTACCTCATATGTATAATCTTTTATTTGCCGTAGACCTGCACTCATAAATACTTTATTATACAAAACTTTTTCTTTGTTCTTGATTTTCTCATTCAGAAATATAGGTTGATTCATAATCAGGTCAATATGTCCACATTCATAATATACATTAGGCAACAACTCTGCCCATGCATTTAGCACCTCTTTATAAAAATCTGGTACCTTTTCAAACATTGCCCTTTTAAGCCCCATCAATAAACCATTATCCTCACAACCACCACTCTCCTCTAAGTAGACTTTAAAGAAGTGTTTCCAGCCATAATCTTCACTGTCATACAAATATTTCTTTACTGTTTTTATCCTAATAGCTTTTCTTTTGACATCTAAATCTACAAGTTTTAAACCTCCATCCACATAGTCAGCAATCAATGTTTTCTGAGCTATTCTCACTCCTTTACCATCCCATATAACATTTGACACCACATTATTCAATTCATTTAGGACCCACTCCGGCATGTCCAGGACTCCCAAAACATACACAAATTTGGATAATACCAAAGCATTTGCAACAATTACTTTCCCTTGTAACTTAAGTTTTCTATTTTTCCAGAAATTCAACGTTAGCTTGACTTTATTAAGGATCCCAGTCCAAGTTATATCTTTTGCCTCTTTCTCCTTTACACCAATGTTTACTCCCAGCACTTTAATAAAATCCTTTGCGCTCTTGAATGGAATCTCACACCCTTTTACATTGATATCCCCAACAAACATTATTTCAGTCTTCTCTATATTAACTTTAGCACCCGATGCCTTGCCATATATATCTATGATTTCCATAATGCTTCCAATACTTTCTATATCCTTCACAGTACAAGTAGTGTCATCAGCGTACTGATGTACAACACTGACACCACCACCTGGGATTCCAACACCCCTTACTACTTTATTACTATTTATCAATGTAGCTAACGGTTCTGTAGAAACACTGTACAGCAGAGCTGACAAAGGACAGCCCTGCCTTACTGACCTCTCCACAGGGAAAGTATCTGTTAACACTCCGTTACATTTCACACAACTTTTAGCCCCACTATACAACAGGTTGATCCAAGATACAAACTTTGGCCCAAACCCAAACCTCTCCATAGTTTGTAATAAAAAGCTGTGCTCCACTCTATCAAAAGCTTTGTTAAAATCCAAACTTAAAACTATACCACCTTCATTTTTCATTTGATTAACAACATCCCTAATTGTACAAATTACATCTGCAATATCTCTTCCAGGTATGCCGTAGGCTTGTGTTGATTCAATAATACTCCCAATCACCTTTTTCATCCTATTCGCTAACACTTTAGTCAGTATCTTATAGTCCGAATTTAGAAGGCTAATAGGCCTATAATTTTCTAACTTTAATCTACTGCCCCTATTTTTGAATAAGATCGTTAACATTCCAGTTGACATAGACTCAGGGATTTCCTTATTCTCTTCCATATAATGAAACACCCTCACTAAAATGGGTGCCAAAATATCTACAAAGACTTTATAGAACTCATTTGTTAAACCGTCCAAACCCGGACTTTTATTACCTTGCGTGCTAACAATCGCTTCCTTGATTTCCATAATCGAAATCTCTTCATCACACATCATTCTCTCTGCCCGCGATACTTTGGCACTAATTGTATCCAACACTTTTACAACACACACTTTATCTACATCATTCTTTTTGTAAAGATTTCTGTAAAAGTTTTCAACTGTCTCTAAGATCCCAACAAAATCGTTTACCTTTACACCTCTTTCATCTTCCAACTCTACAATGTAACTCTTAGTTTGTTTTCTTTTTTCCAGACCCAAAAAAAGGATGTACATTTCTCTCCCTCCAAAGCGTACTGTGCCCTGCTCCTAACAATAGCACCCAAACATTTCTTTTTTTCATAACTACCCAGCTCTGCATGGATTTTCAAATAATTCACAACATCATAGTCTGGATCCGTATCAGCCTTTTCAAGTTCATGCAACATCCTATTCCTAAGCATTATTTCTTTCTGCTTATCTAACCGGTTATGATTTTTTGCGTACCTAATACTCCTATTTTTTACTTTTACTTTCACTTCCTCCCACCATAAACACACATTCTCTTTTAACAGTACATTAGACATTTCATCATTAATACATTCAACAATTTCATTTCTATATCCTTCCTCCTTTAACAGACTGGCATTTAAACACCATACACCTCCCCCTCTCCTCTCCACACCAAAACCCATTTCAAATGACATTACTGCATGATCACTATATGCTGTAAAGGTATATGACACCTTGTATATGTATATGAAACAATTCTTGTTTTGCTAGACATAAATCAATTCTGCTTTGTTTTAATTCCTTTAGAACCACCTGCCTTCTAGAGAATACTCTTCTGTTTGGATTTTCAGCCCTCCATATATCTACTAGATTCTCCTCATTCATAAGTTTCCATAATGCATTTCTAGAAGAGTCATATCTGAATTTAGCACAACTAGAGGCATCCATTCTACTACACCTCACATTAAAATCAGTATACAGTTTTCTGAGCACAGTGTTTTTAATTTGTGAAACATTTCTCTCCTTTCAGATTCAATATTTGAAGCATAAACATTAATTAAACGAAAAACTACATTTTGAACTTCAAATTCATTTACAATAAGTCTACCATCATTGTCAGCATATATTTGTTTTACATTCTGCACCACATAATTTTTTATCAAAATAGCCACACCACATGTTTTATCTCCTCCATGACTACAAAAAATTAAATCAGACCATTTACTCTTAATCTCCTGCATTTTGGATTCTGTCCAATTGGTCTCTTGAAAACACAACATGTCTGCCTTAACAGACACTAATACCTGCTCAAATTTTCTCAAACTGTTACCGTTTAGGGATGTGACTGTAATCATTATTAATGTTTGCAGAAGTATAATCAGAGTCAAACAAGTCCTTTCAAATCCTACTTTTCCAAATCCCATCATCTCCCTGGTTTTCGACAATGACCTCTTATTTTTTACAAACAACTGAAGATCCTCACCATCTATTTCATCATCCGTCTCTTTATTTGGATTTTTGGGGGGAGCGGCTGTGAAGCCTTTTGAAAAGTGCACTTTAACAGTGCCCGTGACTTCAGTGGACCCAACCCACTCTTTGGTGTAATTCTCACACAGGCTTAAAGCTGGCTCAGGCACCTGAGAAGCACCTTGCACCATCTCCAGCTGTGTATGTATTTCACCCATCATGTCAGCAGCAGAGACTAAAACCCCGTCTCGTGCTTTGCCATAAGACATTACAGGCTCTTCAAGCTTATCTGCCATTGTCTCTGGAGTCACACTCTCCATGTCACTCTCATCCTCTCTCTCCATCGGCACACTCCCCTCCCCTTCCTCAGACGTGAGGTCCATTGTTTGCAAAAGTAAGTGATCTTCTCCCTTATTACAGCTACATCTAACTTTGGGTCTGTCACACATTTTGCACACATTTCCTATGTTCCGACATTCTCTGGCATAATGCCCTTGTTCACTACATTTGTGGCATGTGAATTCCGGACATTCCTTTAGTATGTGCCCCGGCTGAATACATAATCTACATACCTTCACTTGATTGTCGTGGATTACACGAAAATATTCAAATCCCTCGACAGTGTTAAATTTAGTAGAATATGGCAAGGATTGCACATTGTCTGTAAACTTTACCTTGCAAAATCTCATCCCATCTACAATGTCCGTTCCTGGCCACATCCTCCTCTTGATTGGCGTGGTCGCCTTCACATTCCAGCCTTTTAGTTTCTCTTCTATCTCCTCATCTGTAATGTATGCGGGCAAGTTCAAAAAGGACACCACTAGCTCATCGTTCCCTAATTCTTTAGCCATGATTTGACAGTTCTTTATCTTTAGCCCGTCTATTAGTCTTTCTTTTCCATTTACATGAGACATTGTTATTTCATACTTATTTCCGTCTTTCATTCGACATCCCAGTATTGCTCCGCAAACTTCCTTTATTCCTCTCAGCAATTCCATCGTTGTTATTTTCCCTTCTCCACTTATTTCCACGTTCACCGTCAGTTCCTTCTCATATGTTCTTTTTTTCAGTTCTTCGTTTAACATTCTGATTTCACTGTTGTCCTTTCTCGTCGTCGTTTGTATTCTTGATGTCGAAGCCATGTTGTCCGTCCGGTTATTTTAAGCAATATCCCCCAAACAGCTCACGCTGATGGGGGACAATAGCAAAAAAGTTTCACAGAAACTTCACTACAGTCACTCACAAACTTATAAACTTATAAAGCAAATAGACCTCCAAAAACAACGATATTCTCTCTCAAGCACTCAGACACCTGCTTCTCTTCCACTTCCTGAAACTCCAAAAAGGGGCGTGTGAAGCGAACGTGATAACCACTACACTACAGAAACTGCTGCTACAATTATCTGCAAGGAGTAAACCGAATTTTACAGATATTCATGGCACGTATTCGAATTTCCAAAATACAGAATTATGAAAATAACTTTTCTCTGTTAGAAGTACAGTACCTACTGCACGTGTCAAATAGCACTGTTTCCACCCGGGTTCGAACCGAGGACCTTTCGCGTGTAAAGCGAACATGATAACCACTACACTACAGAAACTGCTGCTTGATTTTTCTGCAAGGAGTAAACCGAATTTTACAGATATTCATGGCACGTATTCGAATTTCCAAATAAGGCATCAATGAAATTCTCTGTTACCGCTATAGTACTTCTTGAATGTGTCAATGAGCGTTGTTTCCGCCCGGTTTCGAACCAGGGACCTTTCGCGTGTGAAGCAAATGTGATAACCACTACACTACAGAAACTGCTGCTACAATTATCTTGCATGGAGTTAAACCGAATTTTACTGATAAACATGGCACGTGATCAAATTTCCAAAATTAGGTATTTATGAAAATAACTATTCTCTGTTAAAAGTAAAGTACCTACTGCACGTGTTAAAGAGCACTGTTTCCGCCCGGTTTCGATCCGAGGACCTTTCGCGTGTTAAGCGAACGTGATAACCACTACACTACAGAAACTGCTTCTACAATTAGCTGCAAGGAGTAAACCGAATTTTACAGATATTCATGGAACGTATTCAAATTTCCAAAGTAAGGGATTCATGAACTTCTCTGTGGTACTTATTGAATGTGTCGATGAGCGTTGTTTCCGCCTGGTTTCGAACCGGGGACCTTTCGCGTGTGAAGCAAACGTGATAACCACTACACTACAGAAACTGCTGCTTGATATTTCTGCAAGGAGTAAACCAAATTTTACAGATATTCATGGCACGTATTCGAATTTACAAAATACAGAATATATGAAAATAACTTTTCTCTGTTAAAAGTACAGTACATACTGCACATGTCAAAGAGCACTGTTTCCACCAGGTTTTGAACCGAGGACCTTTCGCATGTTAAGCGAACGTGATAACCACTACACTACAGAAACTGCTGCTACATTTTGCTACAAGGAGTAACCCGATTTTGACTGATATTCATGGCACGTATTCAAACTTCCAAAAAACAGAATTTATGAAATTAACTTTTCTCTGTTAAAAGTACAGTACCTTACTGGACGTGTCAAAGAGCACTGTTTCCACCCGGTTTCGAACCGAGGACCTTTCGCGTGTTAAGCGAACGTGATAACCACTACACTACAGAAACTGCTGCTACATTTTGCTACAAGGAGTAAACCGAATTTTACAGATATTCATGGCACGTATTCGAATTTCCAATATAAGGCATTAATGAATTTCTCTGTTACCGCTATAGTACTTCTTGATTGTGTCAATGAGCGTTGTTTCCGCCTGGTTTCGAACCAGGGACCTTTCGCGTGTGAAGCAAACATGATAACCACTACAATACAGAAACTGCTGCTATAGTTTTTGCAAGGAGTAAACCGAATTTTACTGATATTCATGGCACGTGTTGAAATTTCCAAAATAAGGTATTTATGAAAATAAATATTCTCTGTTAAAAGTATAGTACCTACAGCACATGTCAAAGAACACTGTTTCCACCCGGTTTCGAACCGAGGACCTTTCGCGTCCTCGGTTCGAAGTGATAACCACTAGACTACAGAAACTGCTGCTACAATTAGCTGCAAGGAGTAAACCGAATTGTACCGATATTAATGGCACGTATTCGAATTTCAAAAATACAGAATTTATGAAAATAACTATTCTCTGTTAAAAGTACAGTACCTACTGCATGTGTCAAGATCACTGTTTTCGCCCGGTTTCAAACCGAGGACCTTTCGCGTGTAAAGAGAATGTGATAACCACTACATTACAGAAACTGCTGCTACAATTAGCTGCAAGGAGTAAACCAAATTTTAAAGATATTCATGGCAGGTATTCGAATTTCCAAAATAAGGCACTAATGAAATTCTCTGTTACTGCTATAGTACTTCTTGAATGTGTCAATGAGCGTTTTCAGTTTCGAACCAGGGACTTTTCACGTGTGAAGCAAACGTGATAACCACTACACTACAGAAACTGCTGCTACAATTATCTGCAAGGAGTAAACTGAATTTTACAGATATTCATGGCATGCGTTCAAATTTCCAAAATTAGGCATTTATGAAAAAAACTATTCTCTGTTAAAAGTACAGTACCTACTGCACGTGTCAAATAGCACTGTTTCCACCAGGTTTCGAACCGAGGACCTTTCGCATGTAAAGGGAACGTGATAACCACTACACTACAGAAACTGCTGCTTGATTTTTCTGCAAGGAGTAAACCGAATTTTACAGATATTCATGGCACGTATTTGAATTTCCAAAATAAGGCATTAATGAAATTCTCTGTTACCGCTATAGTACTTCTTGAATGTGTCAATGAGCGTTGTTTCCGACCGGTTTCGAACCAAAGACTTTTCGCATGTGAAGCAAACATGATAACCACTACACTACAGAAACTGCTGCTACATTTAGCTACGAGGAGGAAACCGAATTTTACTGATATTCATGGCACGTATTCAAATTTCCAAAATACAGAATTTATGAAAATAACTTTTCTCTTTTAAAAGTACAGTACCTTACTGGACGTGTCAAAGACCACTGTTTCCACCCGGTTTCGAACCGAGGACCTTTCGCGTATTAAGCAAATGTGATAAACACTACACTACAGAAACTGCTGCTACATTTTGCTACAAGGAGTAAACCGAATTTTACAGATATTCATGGCACGTATTCGAATTTCCAAAATAAGGCATTAATGAAATTCTCTGTTACCGCTATAGTACTTCTTGAATGTGTCAATGAGCATTGTATACGCTGGTTTCGAACCAGGGACCTTTCGCGTGTGAAGCAAACATGATAACCACTACACTACAGAAACTGCTGCTACAGTTATTGCAAGGAGTAAACCGAATTTTACTGATATTCATGGCACGCGTTCAAATTTCCAAAATTAGGTATTTATGAAAATAACTATTCTCTGTTAAAAGTATAGTACTTACTGCACATGTCAAAGAGCACTGTTTCCACCCGGTTTCGAACCTAGGACCTTTCGCTTCCTCGGTTCGACGTGATAACCACTAGACTACAGAAACTGCTGCTACAATTAACTGCAAGGAGTAAACCGAATTTTACCGATATTCATGGCACGTATTCGAATTTCCAAAATAATACATTAATGAATTTCTCTGTTATCACTATGATACTTCTTGAACGTGTCAATTAGCGTTGTTTCCGCCTGGTTTCGAACCAGGGACCTTTCGCGTGTGAAGCGAAAGTGATAACCACTACACTACAGAAACTGCTGCTGCATTTAGCAACAAGGAGTAAACCGAATTTTACAGATATTCATGGCACGTATTCGAATTTCCAAAATACAGAATTTATGAAAATAACTATTCTCTGTTAAACGTATAGTGCCTACTGCACGTGTCAAAGAGCATTGTTTCCACCCGGTTTCGAACCGAGGACCTTTCGCGTGTAAAGCGAATGTGATAACCACGACAGTACAGAAACTGCTGGTACAATTAACTGCAAGGAGTAAACCGAATTTTAAAGATATTCATGGCAGGTATTCGAATTTCCAAAATAAGGGATTCATGAAATTCTCTGTGGTACTAATTGAATGTGTTAATGAGCTTTGTTTCCGCGTGGTTTCGAACCAGGGACCTTTCGCGTGTGAAGCGAACGTGATTTTTTTTTTTTTTTTTTTTTTATTATCAAAAATGTTTGTTTACAATATTTACAGTACAATCTACTGTTTACAGTACAATCCACAGAGAACAATACAGAAGACACTAGACTAACAGAAGCTGGTGAACAATTCACCCCCTATCAAATTCAAGGGACCCAATGAAAAACAAAGTAAATATCAAAACAGTGCTTTCAAAAATTGTAAGTGATACCTCCACTCTCCTCTCGTGAAATTAACCCACTCCCTTCAACAAAAGATTCATCAAAATGTTCCATCCCATAATTAAACAACATATCTATGTGTTTACTGAACAGTGCTATAAAGATACTCCACACCTGAACCCTCTTTCTGTCAAAAGAAACATAATTCCTCCTACAAAAAATAGCATACCTCACAAAACTCAAAACCATATTCAACAAACACACATTAACACCCTCACATTTACCAGACACTCCAAATAACAAAAGTTCCTCCCACGCATACTTTTTCACGAAATCTCCCCCCCAGTTTCTACATAACATTTCCTTAACTTTACAAAAAAAATATTTTAAATCCTCACATTCTATAAACAAATGCATTAGAGTTTCCGGGAAACGTCCACATACATCGCATTCTCTTTCTATCTCACCATTAATTTGCTTTAACACCACCTTTGTAAATATTCTATTATGTCTTAATTTGAAATCATTATTTTCACACTCCTTACTATTATATTTTACATTTAAATTTTCCCATATCTTTTTTTCATCTAATTCCGGAAAAACTACTTTCCAAAATTTCTCAGCAGCCGGCCTTCTACACACTTTTCCTACCATTATTCTATACAATCTTTTCACTGGTATACTAGATAAATGTACTTTCTTCTTACTGCTACCAATGAACAAATTAGGAAATACAAATAAATCTTCTCTTTCAACTTCACTATTTATTAAATCAACCCATTCTCTTGGTATACTATTCTTTATCTTGTTATACATATTATTCACTGTTCCCCTTCCCACCTCTTCATCCCATTCATTGATTATGTCAAAAATAGCTTCCCCAGGTAAAAACCCTGGAATTACCTCATATGTATAATCTTTTATTTGCCGTAGACCTGCACTCATAAATACTTTATTATACAAAACTTTTTCTTTGTTCTTGATTTTCTCATTCAGAAATATAGGTTGATTCATAATCAGGTCAATATGTCCACATTCATAATATACATTAGGCAACAACTCTGCCCATGCATTTAGCACCTCTTTATAAAAATCTGGTACCTTTTCAAACATTGCCCTTTTAAGCCCCATCAATAAACCATTATCCTCACAACCACCACTCTCCTCTAAGTAGACTTTAAAGAAGTGTTTCCAGCCATAATCTTCACTGTCATACAAATATTTCTTTACTGTTTTTATCCTAATAGCTTTTCTTTTGACATCTAAATCTACAAGTTTTAAACCTCCATCCACATAGTCAGCAATCAATGTTTTCTGAGCTATTCTCACTCCTTTACCATCCCATATAACATTTGACACCACATTATTCAATTCATTTAGGACCCACTCCGGCATGTCCAGGACTCCCAAAACATACACAAATTTGGATAATACCAAAGCATTTGCAACAATTACTTTCCCTTGTAACTTAAGTTTTCTATTTTTCCAGAAATTCAACGTTAGCTTGACTTTATTAAGGATCCCAGTCCAAGTTATATCTTTTGCCTCTTTCTCCTTTACACCAATGTTTACTCCCAGCACTTTAATAAAATCCTTTGCGCTCTTGAATGGAATCTCACACCCTTTTACATTGATATCCCCAACAAACATTATTTCAGTCTTCTCTATATTAACTTTAGCACCCGATGCCTTGCCATATATATCTATGATTTCCATAATGCTTCCAATACTTTCTATATCCTTCACAGTACAAGTAGTGTCATCAGCGTACTGATGTACAACACTGACACCACCACCTGGGATTCCAACACCCCTTACTACTTTATTACTATTTATCAATGTAGCTAACGGTTCTGTAGAAACACTGTACAGCAGAGCTGACAAAGGACAGCCCTGCCTTACTGACCTCTCCACAGGGAAAGTATCTGTTAACACTCCGTTACATTTCACACAACTTTTAGCCCCACTATACAACAGGTTGATCCAAGATACAAACTTTGGCCCAAACCCAAACCTCTCCATAGTTTGTAATAAAAAGCTGTGCTCCACTCTATCAAAAGCTTTGTTAAAATCCAAACTTAAAACTATACCACCTTCATTTTTCATTTGATTAACAACATCCCTAATTGTACAAATTACATCTGCAATATCTCTTCCAGGTATGCCGTAGGCTTGTGTTGATTCAATAATACTCCCAATCACCTTTTTCATCCTATTCGCTAACACTTTAGTCAGTATCTTATAGTCCGAATTTAGAAGGCTAATAGGCCTATAATTTTCTAACTTTAATCTACTGCCCCTATTTTTGAATAAGATCGTTAACATTCCAGTTGACATAGACTCAGGGATTTCCTTATTCTCTTCCATATAATGAAACACCCTCACTAAAATGGGTGCCAAAATATCTACAAAGACTTTATAGAACTCATTTGTTAAACCGTCCAAACCCGGACTTTTATTACCTTGCGTGCTAACAATCGCTTCCTTGATTTCCATAATCGAAATCTCTTCATCACACATCATTCTCTCTGCCCGCGATACTTTGGCACTAATTGTATCCAACACTTTTACAACACACACTTTATCTACATCATTCTTTTTGTAAAGATTTCTGTAAAAGTTTTCAACTGTCTCTAAGATCCCAACAAAATCGTTTACCTTTACACCTCTTTCATCTTCCAACTCTACAATGTAACTCTTAGTTTGTTTTCTTTTTTCCAGACCCAAAAAAAAGGATGTACATTTCTCTCCCTCCAAAGCGTACTGTGCCCTGCTCCTAACAATAGCACCCAAACATTTCTTTTTTTCATAACTACCCAGCTCTGCATGGATTTTCAAATAATTCACAACATCATAGTCTGGATCCGTATCAGCCTTTTCAAGTTCATGCAACATCCTATTCCTAAGCATTATTTCTTTCTGCTTATCTAACCGGTTATGATTTTTTGCGTACCTAATACTCCTATTTTTTACTTTTACTTTCACTTCCTCCCACCATAAACACACATTCTCTTTTAACAGTACATTAGACATTTCATCATTAATACATTCAACAATTTCATTTCTATATCCTTCCTCCTTTAACAGACTGGCATTTAAACACCATACACCTCCCCCTCTCCTCTCCACACCAAAACCCATTTCAAATGACATTACTGCATGATCACTATATGCTGTAAAGGTATATGACACCTTGTATATGTATATGAAACAATTCTTGTTTTGCTAGACATAAATCAATTCTGCTTTGTTTTAATTCCTTTAGAACCACCTGCCTTCTAGAGAATACTCTTCTGTTTGGATTTTCAGCCCTCCATATATCTACTAGATTCTCCTCATTCATAAGTTTCCATAATGCATTTCTAGAAGAGTCATATCTGAATTTAGCACAACTAGAGGCATCCATTCTACTACACCTCACATTAAAATCAGTATACAGTTTTCTGAGCACAGTGTTTTTAATTTGTGAAACATTTCTCTCCTTTCAGATTCAATATTTGAAGCATAAACATTAATTAAACGAAAAACTACATTTTGAACTTCAAATTCATTTACAATAAGTCTACCATCATTGTCAGCATATATTTGTTTTACATTCTGCACCACATAATTTTTTATCAAAATAGCCACACCACATGTTTTATCTCCTCCATGACTACAAAAAATTAAATCAGACCATTTACTCTTAATCTCCTGCATTTTGGATTCTGTCCAATTGGTCTCTTGAAAACACAACATGTCTGCCTTAACAGACACTAATACCTGCTCAAATTTTCTCAAACTGTTACCGTTTAGGGATGTGACTGTAATCATTATTAATGTTTGCAGAAGTATAATCAGAGTCAAACAAGTCCTTTCAAATCCTACTTTTCCAAATCCCATCATCTCCCTGGTTTTCGACAATGACCTCTTATTTTTTACAAACAACTGAAGATCCTCACCATCTATTTCATCATCCGTCTCTTTATTTGGATTTTTGGGGGGAGCGGCTGTGAAGCCTTTTGAAAAGTGCACTTTAACAGTGCCCGTGACTTCAGTGGACCCAACCCACTCTTTGGTGTAATTCTCACACAGGCTTAAAGCTGGCTCAGGCACCTGAGAAGCACCTTGCACCATCTCCAGCTGTGTATGTATTTCACCCATCATGTCAGCAGCAGAGACTAAAACCCCGTCTCGTGCTTTGCCATAAGACATTACAGGCTCTTCAAGCTTATCTGCCATTGTCTCTGGAGTCACACTCTCCATGTCACTCTCATCCTCTCTCTCCATCGGCACACTCCCCTCCCCTTCCTCAGACGTGAGGTCCATTGTTTGCAAAAGTAAGTGATCTTCTCCCTTATTACAGCTACATCTAACTTTGGGTCTGTCACACATTTTGCACACATTTCCTATGTTCCGACATTCTCTGGCATAATGCCCTTGTTCACTACATTTGTGGCATGTGAATTCCGGACATTCCTTTAGTATGTGCCCCGGCTGAATACATAATCTACATACCTTCACTTGATTGTCGTGGATTACACGAAAATATTCAAATCCCTCGACAGTGTTAAATTTAGTAGAATATGGCAAGGATTGCACATTGTCTGTAAACTTTACCTTGCAAAATCTCATCCCATCTACAATGTCCGTTCCTGGCCACATCCTCCTCTTGATTGGCGTGGTCGCCTTCACATTCCAGCCTTTTAGTTTCTCTTCTATCTCCTCATCTGTAATGTATGCGGGCAAGTTCAAAAAGGACACCACTAGCTCATCGTTCCCTAATTCTTTAGCCATGATTTGACAGTTCTTTATCTTTAGCCCGTCTATTAGTCTTTCTTTTCCATTTACATGAGACATTGTTATTTCATACTTATTTCCGTCTTTCATTCGACATCCCAGTATTGCTCCGCAAACTTCCTTTATTCCTCTCAGCAATTCCATCGTTGTTATTTTCCCTTCTCCACTTATTTCCACGTTCACCGTCAGTTCCTTCTCATATGTTCTTTTTTTCAGTTCTTCGTTTAACATTCTGATTTCACTGTTGTCCTTTCTCGTCGTCGTTTGTATTCTTGATGTCGAAGCCATGTTGTCCGTCGGGTTATTTTAAGCAATATCCCCCAAACAGCTCACGCTGATGGGGGACAATAGCAAAAAAGTTTCACAGAAACTTCACTACAGTCACTCACAAACTTTCAAACTTATAAAGCAAATAGACCTCCAAAAACAACGATATTCTCTCTCAAGCACTCAGACACCTGCTTCTCTTCCACTTCTGAAACTCCAAAAAGGGGCGTGTGAAGCGAACGTGATAACCACTACACTACAGAAACTGCTTCTACAATTAGCTGCAAGGAGTAAACCGAATTTTACAGATATTCATGGCACATGTTCGAATTTCCGAATTAAGGGATTAATGAAATTCTCTGTTACCACTATGGTTCTTCTTCATTGTGTCAATGAGCGTTGTTTCTGCCTGTTTTCGAATCAGGGACCTTTCGCGTGTGAAGCAAACGTGATAACCACTACAGTACAGAAACTGCTGCTACAATTTTTGCAAGGAGTTAAACCGAATTTTACTGATATTCATGGCACGTGTTCAAATTTCCAAAATTAGGTATTTATGAAAATAACTATTCTCTGTTAAAAGTAAAGTACCTACTGCACGTGTTAAAGAGCACTGTTTCCGCCCGGTTTCGATCCGATGACCTTTTGCGTGTTAAGCAAACGTGATTACCACTACACTACAGAAACTGCTTCTACAATTAGCTGCAAGGAGTAAACCGAATTTTACCGATATTCATGGCACGTATTCAAATTTCCAAAATAAGGCATTAACGAATTTCTCTGTTACCACTATGATACTTCTTGAATGTGTCAATGAGCATTGTTTCTGCCCGGTTTCGAACCAAGGACTTTTCGGATGTGAAGCAAACGTGATAACAACTACACTACAGAAACTGCTGCTACATTTAGCTACAAGGAGTAAACCGAATTTTACAGATATTCATGGCACGTATTCGAATTTCCAAAATACAGAATTTATGAAAATAACTATTCTCTGTTAAAAGTGCATTACCTACTGCACGTGTCAAAGAGCACTGTTTCGGCCCGGTTTCGAACCGAGGACTTTTCGCGTGTTAAGCGAACGTGATAACCACTACACTACAGAAACTGCTGCTACATTTAGCTACGAGGAGGAAACAGAATTTTACTGATATTCATGGCACGTATTCGAATTTCCAAAATAAGGCACTAATGAAATTCTCTGTTACCACTACAGTACTTCTTGAATTTGTCAATGAGCGTTGTTTCCGCCTGGTTTCGAACCAGGGACCTTTCGCGTGTGAAGCAAACGTGATAACCACTTCACTACAGAAACTGCTGTTACATTTTGCTACAAGGAGTTAACCGAATTTTACAGATATTCATGGCACACGTTCGAATTTCCAAAATGAGGTATTTATGAAAATAACTATTCTCTGTTAAAAGTATAGTACCTACTGCACGTGTTAAAGAGCACTGTTTCCACCCGGTTTCGATCCGAGGACCTTTCGCGTGTTAAGCAAACGTGATAACCACTACACTACAGAAACTACTTCTACACTTAGCTACAAGGAGTAAACCGAATTTTACAGATATTCATGGCACGTATTCGAATTTCCAAAATAAGGCATTAACGAATTTCTCTGTTATCACATTGATACTTCTTGAATGTGTCAATTAGCATTGTTTCCGCTGGTTTCTAACCAGGGACCTTTCGTGTGTGAAGCGAACGTGATAAACACTACACCACAGAAACTGCTGCTACAATTATCTGCAAGGAGTAAACCGAATTGTAAAGATTTTCATGGAACGTATTCGAATTTCCAAAATAAGGGATTCATGAAATTCTCTGTGGTACTAATTGAATGTGTCAATGAGCGTTGTTTCCGCCCGGTTTCGAACCAGGGACCTGTCGCGTGTGAGCAAACGTGATAACCACTACACTACAGAAACTGCTGCTTAATTTTTCTGCAAGGAGTAAACCGAATTTTACAGATATTCATGGCATGTATTCGAATTTCCAAAATAAGGCATCAATGAAATTCTCTGTTACCGCTATAGTACTTCTTGAATGTGTCAATGAGCGTTGTTTCCGCCCGGTTTCGAACCAGGGACCTTTCGCGTGTGAAGCAAATGTGATAACCACTACACTACAGAAACTGCTGCTACAATTATCTTGCAAGGAGTAAACCGAATTTTACTGATATACATGGCACGTATTCGAATTTCCAAAATAAGGCAGTAATGAAATTCTCTGTTACTGCGATAGTATTTCTTGAATTTGTCATTGAGCGTTGTTCCCACCTGGTTTCGAACCAGGGACCTTTCGCGTGTGAAGCTAACGTGATAACCACTACACTACAGAAACCGCTGCAACACTTATCTGCAAGGAGTAAACTGAATTTTACTGATATACATGGCACGTGTTAAAATTTCCAAAATTAGGCATTTATGAAAATAACTATTCTCTATTAAAACAACAGTACCTACTGCACGTGTCAAAGAGCACTGTTTCCGCCCGGTTTCGAACCAAGGACCCTTCGCATGTTAAGCGAATGTGATTTTTTCTTTTTTTTGTATTTTTTAATTTTTTTTATTATCAAAAATGTTTGTTTACAATATTTACAGTACAATCTACTGTTTACAGTACAATCCACAGAGAACAATACAGAAGACACTAGACTAACAGAAGCTGGTGAACAATTCACCCCCTATCAAATTCAAGGGACCCAATGAAAAACAAAGTAAATATCAAAACAGTGCTTTCAAAAATTATAAGTGATACCTCCACTCTCCTCTCGTGAAATTAACCCACTCCCTTCAACAAAAGATTCATCAAAATGTTCCATCCCATAATTAAACAACATATCTATGTGTTTACTGAACAGTGCTATAAAGATACTCCACACCTGAACCCTCTTTCTGTCAAAAGAAACATAATTCCTCCTACAAAAAATAGCATACCTCACAAAACTCAAAACCATATTCAACAAACACACATTAACACCCTCACATTTACCAGACACTCCAAATAACAAAAGTTCCTCCCACGCATACTTTTTCACGAAATCTCCCCCCCAGTTTCTACATAACATTTCCTTAACTTTACAAAAAAAATATTTTAAGTCCTCACATTCTATAAACAAATGCATTAGAGTTTCCGGGAAACGTCCACATACATCGCATTCCCTTTCTATCTCACCATTAATTTGCTTTAACACCACCTTTGTAAATATTCTATTATGTCTTAATTTGAAATCATTATTTTCACACTCCTTACTATTATATTTTACATTTAAATTTTCCCATATCTTTTTTTCATCTAATTCCGGAAAAACTACTTTCCAAAATTTCTCAGCAGCCGGCCTTCTACACACTTTTCCTACCATTATTCTATACAATCTTTTCACTGGTATACTAGATAAATGTACTTTCTTCTTACTGCTACCAATGAACAAATTAGGAAATACAAATAAATCTTCTCTTTCAACTTCACTATTTATTAAATCAACCCATTCTCTTGGTATACTATTCTTTATCTTGTTATACATATTATTCACTGTTCCCCTTCCCACCTCTTCATCCCATTCATTGATTATGTCAAAAATAGCTTCCCCAGGTAAAAACCCTGGAATTGCCTCATATGTATAATCTTTTATTTGCCGTAGACCTGCACTCATAAATACTTTATTATACAAAACTTTTTCTTTGTTCTTGATTTTCTCATTCAGAAATATAGGTTGATTCATAATCAGGTCAATATGTCCACATTCATAATATACATTAGGCAACAACTCTGCCCATGCATTTAGCACCTCTTTATAAAAATCTGGTACCTTTTCAAACATTGCCCTTTTAAGCCCCATCAATAAACCATTATCCTCACAACCACCACTCTCCTCTAAGTAGACTTTAAAGAAGTGTTTCCAGCCATAATCTTCACTGTCATACAAATATTTCTTTACTGTTTTTATCCTAATAGCTTTTCTTTTGACATCTAAATCTACAAGTTTTAAACCTCCATCCACATAGTCAGCAATCAATGTTTTCTGAGCTATTCTCACTCCTTTACCATCCCATATAAAATTTGACACCACATTATTCAATTCATTTAGGACCCACTCCGGCATGTCCAGGACTCCCAAAACATACACAAATTTGGATAATACCAAAGCATTTGCAACAATTACTTTCCCTTGTAACTTAAGTTTTCTATTTTTCCAGAAATTCAACGTTAGCTTGACTTTATTAAGGATCCCAGTCCAAGTTATATCTTTTGCCTCTTTCTCCTTTACACCAATGTTTACTCCCAGCACTTTAATAAAATCCTTTGCGCTCTTGAATGGAATCTCACACCCTTTTACATTGATATCCCCAACAAACATTATTTCAGTCTTCTCTATATTAACTTTAGCACCCGATGCCTTGCCATATATATCTATGATTTCCATAATGCTTCCAATACTTTCTATATCCTTCACAGTACAAGTAGTGTCATCAGCGTACTGATGTACAACACTGACACCGCCACCTGGGATTCCAATACCCCTTACTTCTTTATTACTATTTATCAATGTAGCTAACGGTTCTGTAGAAACACTGTACAGCAGAGCTGACAAAGGACAGCCCTGCCTTACTGACCTCTCCACAGGAAAAGTATCTGTTAACACTCCGTTACATTTCACACAACTTTTAGCCCCACTATACAACAGGTTGATCCAAGATACAAACTTTGGCCCAAACCCAAACCTCTCCATAGTTTGTAATAAAAAGCTGTGCTCCACTCTATCAAAAGCTTTGTTAAAATCCAAACTTAAAACTATACCACCTTCATTTTTCATTTGATTAACAACATCCCTAATTGTACAAATTACATCTGCAATATCTCTTCCAGGTATGCCGTAGGCTTGTGTTGATTCAATAATACTCCCAATCACCTTTTTCATCCTATTCGCTAACACTTTAGTCAGTATCTTATAGTCCGAATTTAGAAGGCTAATAGGCCTATAATTTTCTAACTTTAATCTACTGCCCCTATTTTTGAATAAGATCGTTAGCATTCCAGTTGACATAGACTCAGGGATTTCCTTATTCTCTTCCATATAATGAAACACCCTCACTAAAATGGGTGCCAAAATATCTACAAAGACTTTATAGAACTCATTTGTTAAACCGTCCAAACCCGGACTTTTATTACCTTGCGTGCTAACAATTGCTTCCTTGATTTCCATAATCGAAATCTCTTCATCACACATCATTCTCTCTGCTTGCGATACTTTGGCACTAATTGTATCCAACACTTTTACAACACACACTTTATCTACATCATTCTTTTTGTAAAGATTTCTGTAAAAGTTTTCAACTGTCTCTAAGATCCCAACAAAATCGTTTACCTTTACACCTCTTTCATCTTCCAACTCTACAATGTAAATCTTAGTTTGTTTTCTTTTTTCCAGACCCAAAAAAAAGGATGTACATTTCTCTCCCTCCAAAGCGTACTGTGCCCTGCTCCTAACAATAGCACCCAAACATTTATTTTTTTCATAACTACCCAGCTCTGCATGGATTTTCAAATAATTCACAACATCATAGTCTGGATCCGTATCAGCCTTTTCAAGTTCATGCAACATCCTATTCCTAAGCATTATTTCTTTCTGCTTATCTAACCGGTTATGATTTTTTGCGTACCTAATACTCCTATTTTTTATTTTTACTTTCACTTCCTCCCACCATAAACACACATTCTCTTTTAACAGTACATTAGACATTTCATCATTAATACATTCAACAATTTCATTTCTATATCCTTCCTCCTTTAACAGACTGGCATTTAAACACCATACACCTCCCCCTCTCCTCTCCACACCAAAACCCATTTCAAATGACATTACTGCATGATCACTATATGCTGTAAAGGTATATGACACCTTCTTAACATTCTGCACCAATTCTTGTTTTGCTAGACATAAATCAATTCTGCTTTGTTTTAATTCCTTTAGAACCACCTGCCTTCTAGAGAATACTCTTCTGTTTGGATTTTCAGCCCTCCATATATCTACTAGATTTTCCTCATTCATAAGTTTCCATAATGCATTTCTAGAAGAGTCATATCTGAATTTAGCACAACTAGAGGCATCCATTCTACTACACCTCACATTAAAATCTCCTATCAGTATACAGTTTTCTGAGCACAGTGTTTTTAATTTGTGAAACATTTCTCTCCTTTCAGATTCAATATTTGAAGCATAAACATTAATTAAACGAAAAACTACATTTTGAACTTCAAATTCAATTACAATAAGTCTACCATCATTGTCAGCATATATTTGTTTTACATTCTGCAACACATCATTTTTTATCAAAATAGCCACACCACATGTTTTATCTCCTCCATGACTACAAAAAATTAAATCAGACCATTTACTCTTAATCTCCTGCATTTTGGATTCTGTCCAATTGGTCTCTTGAAAACACAACATGTCTGCCTTAACAGACACTAATACCTGCTCAAATTTTCTCATGTTTCTCAAACTGTTACCGTTTAGGGATGTGACTGTAATCATTATTAATGTTTGCAGAAGTATAATCAGTCAAACAAGCCCTTTCAAATTCTACTTTTTCTTTTTTCCAAATCCCATCATCTCCCTGGTTTTCGACAATGACCTCTTATTTTTTACAAACAACTGAAGATCCTCACCATCTATTTCATCATCCATCTCTTTATTTGGATTTTTTGGGGGGAGCGGCTGTGAAGCCTTTTGAAAAGTGCGCTTTAACAGTGCCCGTGACTTCAGTGGACCCAACCCACTCTTTGGTGTAATTCTCACACAGGCTTAAAGCTGGCTCAGGCACCTGAGAAGCACCTTGCACCATCTCCACCTGTGTATGTATTTCACCCATCATGTGCTGCTGTTCCACCTTGTCAGCAGCAGAGACTAAAACCCCGTCTCGTGCTTTGCCATAAGACATTACAGGCTCTTCAAGCTTATCTGCCATTGTCTCTGGAGTCACACTCTCCATGTCACTCTCATCCTCTCTCTCCATCGGCACACTCCCCTCCCCTTCCTCAGACGTGAGGTCCATTGTTTGCAAAAGTAAGTGATCTTCTCCCTTGTTACAGCTACATCTAACTTTGGGTCTGTCACACATTTTGCACACATTTCCTATGTTCCGACATTCTCTGGCATAATGCCCTTGTTCACTACATTTGTGGCATGTGAAATCCGGACACTCCTTTAGTATGTGCCCCGGCTGAATACATAATCTACATACCTTCACTTGATTGTCGTGGATTACACGAAAATATTCAAATCCCTCGACAGTGTTAAATTTAGTAGAAAATGGCAAGGATTGCACATTGTCTGTAAACTTTACCTTGCAAAATCTTGTCCCATCTACAATGTCCGTTCCTGGCCACATCCTCCTCTTGATTGGCGTGGTCGCCTTCACCTTCCAGCCTTTTAGTTTCTCTTCTATCTCCTCATCCATAATGTATGCGGGCAAGTTCAAAAAGGACACCACTAGCTCATCGTTCCCTAATTCTTTAGCCATGATTTGACAGTTCTTTATCTTTAGCCCGTCTATTAGTCTTTCTTTTCCATTTACATGAGACATTGTTATTTCATACTTATTTCCGTCTTTCATTCGACATCCCAGTATTGCTCCGCAAACTTCCTTTATTCCTCTCAGCAATTCCATCGTTGTTATTTTCCCTTCTCCACTTATTTCCACGTTCACCGTCAGTTCCTTCTCATATGTTCTTTTTTTCAGTTCTTCGTTTAACATTCTGATTTCACTGTTGTCCTTTCTCGTCGTCGTTTGTATTCTTGATGTCGAAGCCATGTTGTCTGTCCGGTTATTTTAAGCAACATCCCCCAAACAGCTCACGCTGATGGGGGACAATAGCAAAAAAGTTTCACAGAAACTTCACTACAGTCACTCACAAACTTTCAAACTTATAAAGCAAATAGACCTCCAAAAACAACGATATTCTCTCTCAAGCACTCAGACACCTGCTTCTCTTCCACTTCTGAAACTCCAAAAAGGGGCGTGTGAAGCGAACGTGATAACCACTACACTACAGAAACTGCTGCTACAATTATCTGCAAGGAGTAAACCGAATTTTACAGATATTCATGGCACGTATTCGAATTTCCAAAATAAGGCATCAATGAAATTCTCTGTTACCGCAATAGTACTTCTTGAATGTGTCAATGAGCGTTGTTTCCGACCGGTTTTGAACCAAAGACTTTTCGCATGTGAAGCAAACGTGATAACCACTACACTACAGAAACTGCTGCTACATTTAGCTACAAGGAGTAAACCGAATTTTACAGATATTCATGGCACGTATTCAAATGTCCAAAATACAGAATTTATGAAAATAACTTTTCTCTTTTAAAAGTACAGTACCTTACAGGACGTGTCAAAGAGAACTGTTTCCACCCGGTTTCGAACCGAGGACCTTTCACGTGTTAAGCAAACATGCTAACCACTACACTACAGAAGCTGCTGCTACAGTTTGCTACAAAGAGTAAACCGAATTTTACAGATATTCATGGCACGTATTCGAATTTCCAAAATAAGGCATCAATGAAATTATCTGTTACCGCAATAGTACTTCTTGAATTTGTCAATGAGCGTTGTTTCCTCCAGGTTTCGAACCAGGGACCTTTCGCATGTGAAGCAAACGTGATAACCACTACACTACAGAAACTGCTGCTACAATTAGCTGCAAGGAGTAAACCGAATTTTACCGATATTCATGGCACGTATTCAAATTTCCAAAATAAGTCATTAATGAAATTATCTGTTACCGCTATAGTACTTCTTGAATTTGTCAATGAGCGCTGTTTCCGCAAGGTTTCGAACCAGGGACCTTTCGCGTGTGAAGCAAACATGATAACCACTACACTAAAGACACTGCTGCTACAATTATCTGCAATGAGTAAAGCGAATTTTACAGATATTCATGGCACGTATTCGAATTTCCAAAATACAGAATTTATGAAAATAACTTTTCTCTGTTAAAAGTACAGTACCTACTGCACGTGTTCAAATTTCCAAAATTAGGTATTTATGAAAATAACTATTCTCTGTTAAAAGTAAAGTACCTACTGCACGTGTTAAAGAGCACTGTTTCCGCCCGGTTTCGATCCGAGGACCTTTTGCGTGTTAAGCAAACGTGATAACCACTACACTACAGAAACTGCTGCTATAGTTAGCTACAAGGAGTAAACCGAATTTTACAGATATTCATGGCACGTATTCGAATTTCCAAAATAAGGCATGAACGAATTTCTCTGTTACCACTATGATACTTCTTGAATGTGTCATTGAGCGTTGTTTCTGACCGGTTTCGAACCGAGGACCTTTCGCGTGTTAAGCAAACATGATAACCACTACACTACAGAAACTGCTGCTACATTTAGTTATGAGGAGGAAACCGAATTTTACTGATATTCATGGCACGTATTGGAATTTCCAAAATACAGAATTTATGAAAATAACTTTACTCTGTTAAAAGTACAGTACCTACTGCACGTGTCAAAGAGCACTGTTTCCACTCGGTTTCGAACCAAGGACCTTTCGCGTGTTAAGCAAACGTGATAACAACTACACTACAGAAACTGCTGCTACAGTTTGTTACAAGTAGTAAACCGAATTTTACTGATATTCATGAAGAGAAGTTCATGAATACTTACTTTGGAAATTCGAATACGTTCCATGAATATCTTTAAAATTCGGTTTACTCCTTGCAGCTAATTGTAGCAGTAGTTTCTATGGTGTAGTGTTTATCACGTTCGCTTCACACGTGAAAGGTCCCTGGTTCGAAACCAGCGGAAACAATGCTCATTGACACATTCAAGAAGTACTATAGCGGTAACAGAGAATTTCATTAATGTCTTATTTTGGAAATTCGAATACGTGCCATGAATATCTGTAAAATTCGGTTTACTCCTTGCAGAAAAATCAAGCAGCAGTTTCTGTAGTGTAGTGGTTATCGCTTTTGCTTAACACGCGAAAAAGGTCCTCGATTCGAAACCGGGTGGAAACAGTGCTCTTTGACACGTCCAATAAGGTACTGTACTTTTAACAGAGAATAGTTATTTTCATAAATTCTGTATTTTTGAAATTCGAATATGTGCCATGAATATCTGTAAAATTCGGTTTACTCCTTGCAGAAAAATCAAGCAGCAGTTTCTGTAGTGTAGTGGTTATCACGTTCGCTTCACACGCGAAAGGTCCCTGGTTCGAAACCAGGCGGAAACAACGCTCATTGACACGTCCAATAAGGTACTGTACTTTTAACAGAGAATAGTTATTTTCATAAATTCTGTATTTTTGAAATTCGAATATGTGCCATGAATATCTGTAAAATTCGGTTTACTCCTTGCAGAAAAATCAAGCAGCAGTATTTTGGAAATTCGAATACGTGCCATGAATATCTGTAAAATTCGGATTACTCCTTGTAGCTAAATGTAGCAGCAGTTTCTGTAGTGTAGTTGTTATCACGTTTGCTTCACATCCGAAAAGTCCTTGGTTCGAAACCGGGCGGAAACAACGCTCATTGACACATTCAAGAAGTATCATAGTGGTAACAGAGAAATCCGTTAATGCCTTATTTTGGAAATTTGAATACGTGCCATGAATATCGGTAAAATTCGGTTTACTCCTTGCAGCTAATTGTAGAAGCAGTTTCTATAGTGTAGTGGTTATCATGTTTCCTTCACACACGAAAAGTCCCTGGTTCGAAACCGGGTGGAAACCAACCTCATTGACACATTCAAGAAGTACTATAGCGTTAACAGAGAATTTAATTAATGCCTTATTTTGGAAATTCGAATACGTGCCATGTATATCAGTAAAATTCGGTTTACTCCTTGCAGCTAATTGTAGCAGCAGTTTCTGTAGTGTAGTAGTTATCACGTTTGCTTCACACGCGAAAGGTCCCTGGTTCGAAACCGGGCGGAAACAACGCTCATTGACACATTCAAGAAGTACTATAGCGGTAACAGAGAATTTCATTAATGCCTTATTTTGGAAATTCGAATACGTTCCATGAATATCTGTAAAATTCGGTTTACTCCTTGCAGAAAAATCAAGCAGCAGTTTCTGTAGTGTAGTGGTTATCACGTTCGCTTTACACGCGAAAGGTCCTCGGTTCGAAACCGGCTGGAAACAGTGCTATTTGACACGTGCAGTAGGTACTGTACTTTTAACAGAGAATAGTTATTTTCATAAATGCCTAATTTTGGAAATTTGAACGCGTGCCATGAATATCTATAAAATTCGGTTTACTCCTTGTAGATAAATGTAGCAGCAGTTTCTGTATTGTAGTGGTTATCATGTTTGCTTCACACGCGAAAGGTCCCTGGTTCGAAACCAGGCGGAAACAACGCTCATTGACACATTGAAGAAGTACCATAGTGGTAACAGAGAATTTCATTAATCCCTTATTTTGGAAATTCGAATACGTGCCATGAATATCTTTAAAATTCGGTTTACTCCTTGTAGCTAAATGTAGCAGCAGTTTCTGTGGTGTAGTGGTTATCACGTTCGCTTCACACGCGAAAGGTCCCTGGTTCGAAACCGGGCGAAAACAATGCTCATTGACACATTCAAGAAGTACTGTAGCGTTAACAGATAATTTCATTAATGCCTTATTTTGGAAATTTGAATACGTGCCATGAATATCTGTAAAATTCGGTTTACTCCTTGCAGAAAAATCAAGCAGCAGTTTCTGTAGTGTAGTGGTTATCACGTTCGCTTCACACGCGAAAGGTCCCTGGTTTGAAACCAGGCGGAAACAACGCTCATTAACACATTCAATTAGTACCACAGAGAATTTCATTAATCCCTTATTTTGGAAATTCGAATACGTTCCATGAAAATCTTTAAAATTTGGTTTACTCCTTGCAGCTAATTGTAGCAGTAGTTTCTGTGGTGTAGTATTTATCACGTTCGCTTCACACACGAAAGGTCCCTGGTTCGAAACCAGTGGAAACAACGCTCATTGACACGTTCAAGAAGTATCATAGTGATAACAGAGAAATGCATTAATCACTTATTTTGGAAATTCGAATACGTGCCATGAATATCGGTAAAATTCGGTTTACTCCTTGCAAAACGATCGAGCAGCGGTTTCTGTAGTGTAGTGGTTATCACGTTCGCTTTACACGCGAAAGGTCTTCGTTTCAAAACCGGGCGGAAACAGTGCTCTTTGACATGTGCAGTAGGTACTGTACTTTTAACAGAGAATAATTATTTTCATAAATCCCTAATTTTGGAAATTCGAATACGTGCCATGAATATCTGTAAAATTCGGTTTACTCCTTGTAGCTAAATGTAGCAGCAGTTTCTGTAGTGTAGTGGTTATCACGTTTGCTTCACACGCGAAAAGTCCACGGTTCGAAGCTGGGCGGGGACAACGCTCATTTACACATTCAAGAAGTATCATAGTGGTAACAGAGAAATTCATTAATGCCTTATTTTGGAAATTCGAATACGTGCCATGAATATCGGTAAAATTCGGTTTACCACTTGCAGAAAGATCGAGCAGCGGTTTCTGTAGTGTAGTGGTTATCACGTTCGCTTTACACGCGAAAGGTCCTCGGTTCGAAACCGGGTGGAAACAGTGCTCTTAGACACGTGTTGATGATCAGTTACTTGAGAAGTAGACCAAGTCAGGACGCTGGACAGGGTGGATTCAATTATAGTAAGGCATTTTATTATGAGACAAAGATATTTGGCAAAGCGTGCACGGACTCCTTCGTTTAGCTCATAGTGAACTAGCGGAAGAGAGCGCCGAAACATGGTGTGCATCCAATTTACACAATGAAATAACAGTGTGTTGACGTAGGTTGAGTCTAGTAGGTCCGCTCTCCTGACTGGTCGATGAGTGGAGGGACGGTCCATTCTCCAGGTGGTGTCGACTTCCCATTGGCCCTGGGCAGTGTCCTTTGTCCTCGGAGTCCAACACCCCTAAGTGTGTTTTTCTGCTAATTCGTGTCTGGTTGGTTACGATATTCATGGAATGTTGTTTTTTACACCAGTGGTCAGTTCGTGTGGCTAGGGCGCTTTCATGTCTTGACATTTTTGTGTGAGTGCTTAAGTCAGCCATCTGTCTCTGGGTGTGGTCGTGATTGGTATCAGTTGGTTGCTCAATATGTCTCTGGAATTTTGTTGTGTGCTGTTGTGAAGCATGTTGTGCAAATGCCCTCCTTATATATCATTAGGTAAAACGTTAGATTATCTTTATTACAAATCCCCCTCTTCACGTCTGCAAGACGTGACAAAGAAAAAGGGGAACAGGCTTGCTCGGCGGTAGGTACTTGTCGTCTCATTGATCTGAACTTTCACTCGGTCCGTAGCTCACCATCTGCTCCGTTATCATCTCTCTAAAGTTCTGGTTATTAAACCTCTTGCACACGGGACCAAACAACAACCACACAACCCAAACACACTCATACAGGTTAAAGCAGCCCATAATACAGTTCTTGCAACACTTTTCCATTTCCCAAACATGAGCTGTGTTATCAGAAATGTACGTACAGCAATGAACCTAATCATTCTACCTCCACCATCCTCTTTGCCCGTAACATATCGAGAGTCAGTCTATTTTACCAGGTCATGAGGGAGGTGGCGGATAATTGGTCAGAGAACCTCTTTACTGCATCCCCTGTTTCATTCATGAATCTCTGTTGATTAAATGATGTCATTAATTCAATCCACATTATTATTTATTGTCAACTACCAACATAATGTAGTGTTAAAGCCTTCACATATTTGATTCATAACTTTGTATTCATCTGGAACTTCCCTGAGGATGCCAATAGCATCCATCTAGACAAAGCCATTCCCATCCTTATCAAAACTCCTCCTGTACCTACTTTAGCCTCCTATAACTGGTCTCTTATCACTAATTCAAACTGGTTGGACCAATAACCCCAGGGCGCAAGTTCCTAACCACCCTTTGTGGTAATTCTTGTCGTATGCGTCCTTTGCTGGTACTAGCCCACCCTTCATCAGCCATAGGTGCTATGAGGTTACACATTTTCTCCTGTGCTTTCAAACCTAAGTCAGTCACATTAACGATTACCTTTCCAGCCGTTAAAATCATCTCAATTCTCGGTGCCATTCTTGTATCTATAACACTGGTGCTCATCAGGAATCCAGGTGAACCGAGGTGGGTTGGCTGAGTACTTCAATCTGGCCAACCCCAATTCCTGTACAGTTGTCTGCTTCCCCAAGGAATTGTTTAATGCTCACCTAAAATTCTACATCTTGATCTTCTTTGATTCCTTATTCTGTACGTCACTCATCAGTGTATTATATAGTTTATCTTCTACTTCTTCTCAATGACAACGGTATCGTATGATTAGTACCCGAAGGTGTTGGATCTGAATGTATCAGAAAGATTAGATTATGATGCAGCTCAGAGCCTCTACTCTTCCCAAAAACCGTCAACCCTCCCCTGCCCTTAGTCGATCTGCTAGGTACCACCCCATACTCACACCTCTAGGAGCACACACAGTGATGAACGGTCGGGATAGGAAATCTCCGTTAAGGAGGTAACCCCCGGACCTTATTGGTTCTCGGTTCTTCTCCTAACTCTGTGTGTGATCATCAGTGCTCATATGTGTACATACCTTCTTGCAGTGGGTAACGTGGACCCATGTGACTCTCTCAGCTTTCCTACTGGCAAAGGCAATGGTTTAATAGCACCTGGTATGGGCCTTCCCAACGGGACTGCTTCCAGTTTTTTCTCCTCAGGGACTGGATCCACACCCAGTCTCCTAGTTGGATTGAGTGAATCACCTTCTCCTGCAATTCACCTGTTGGACACAAAATCTTGGACATACGGGTTTGGTTAACAGTCTTCTCATGTGCTCTGCTAGTATATCTTTAACTTATATGTCTACCTGTTCTGGTATTTCTATTCTCCCTAACTCTGGCATTCTATAGGCTCTACCTGATTAGCTAAACTGTCATCCATCATTTAAAGAGATGGCTCTTAGTAAACCAACTCTAGGGATAATATCTTGACTTAATATTTTAGCTACCATAATCATGTCCACCAAGTAAGTTGGGAATGCTTCTACCCATTTGCTATACTTATCTGTTATTGTTAAACACCCCTTCTTCCCCTCAATTCGGAATAGTTCAATAAGTCCATTTCCAAATGTTGGAATGGACATTCTACAAACAATGTTTTTGTTCTAGTAGCATCCTATCCTGTTCTATCGCCTGCTCTACTATACTCCCCCTTTTTATACATGGCTCAAGCCCTGTATCAATTTTGCTGCATTTCTTAACAATGTCTTTGGTAAGGTTAGTAAATTATCCTTATGTCAGCCCTTCTCTTGTAGGATTGCCCCCTTTTACTTTCCACATGTCCAATTCTCCCTGGGGCATTCCTCCTTAGCTACCCTGTAACAATTCTCTATCAAGTGTCTTAAGATTTATCTGTGCTGCTTTGTGTGGTTTTAAATGCCTATGTGCTTGTGTGTGTAAATAGTAATATCTCTTCTTAGAGAATTTACCAAACATAACCTTAAAATCAAAACTATAATACATGCCTATGGAGCCGATAGTCTCTCCATGTATTAATATCCTAACTAAATGAACCTAACTAAATTATCCTTCTATCTTCTATTCTTATGTCTTTTCTGTCTCTCCCAGTGTTATTTCTGTCCTCACCTGTTTATAATTTAACTATGCTGGTCTCCACTCACTAACCGTTATCTAATTCTTCTGTGTCCCTTTTATCTTCTCTTCCTTGCTTATGCTCTCCTCCTACTTCCAACCCATCAAGGTCTCAGCAGTGCAGGGGAGTACTAAATGTCTCATTGTCTTATTCCATAGCTACTTAAATTTATCTCGATACCCTCAATGATCCTGGATCACCTACAGATGTCATATATTCCTGTCCTGTTGACAAAAGTCTACCCTTATTAAACTTATTCACAACAAAATATAATAATACTATTATGTCGATTCCATAGCCTTGTTGTGTTAAATCTCTTACACTGAATACAACCACCGCTGACTTTCTAAGGGAAAATAAACTTATCTAGATAATGTAAAAAGTACCCCTAATTATCAAACGATATTCACATAACATAATCAGATCAAAATGACTAATCTGAACTACTCCACAAAGAAAAATTATTGTACCCTTATCGTCATTCTCATTGGTTCAAATTATCCAATTGTGTGTAAGAACTTTAATTCCATCATAATTACCAGTTCTACAAATTTCCTTAAAGTCAGTATCACAAATGACCTTAAATTCACCATCCAAATGGCTTTTCATTGCGGCTGATCAGACCACAAAAGGAAAAGTCACCAGAGGGGTCGAAAGTCCTACCACCCTTTCAGAACCGTGTTTCTTACTACATTTAGACAAATGAAGTCTAAGAACTTTATCTACATTTTGTATCTCAATTTCCCAGAACAATCCCTATGAGAGGAATTTCACGTGCTTAATTAAAACTCAGAAACCAAAACTTCAAAATGCCATGTGTGTATACCCCTTTAAGATATCCTAGGAACTTTTCCCCAAAGAGCTCCTTTTTCCATAAAATAACCACTTGGTCAGCATTTCCTCATACTACACCGATTCAAAAACCCAAACGTTAACTACAAACAAAACCTAAAAATACTTTATAATTCCATTATACTCCCCCCAATCATTAGTTTTAAACTTAATTGAACATGCGCTACCCTTGGATACAATACTGTACTTCAAACCTATTAAACTCCCCTACTTTAACATACTACTTGACTAATTTAACCCAAGATTGCTTAAAACCTTAAACCCCTTCAGTTTGTCTGCAAACCGGCCCATTCTGTTTGCTAAGAATACCCTGCCATTATACACAACTGTGTTTAATGTGCACCGTCCTTGTAAAAATAAAATTAACTCCACCTGCAATTCACTTTACTAACTTAATATTTTTCCATGCAATGTTCAAATCCCCACCAGTGAGAGTTCCTAAGGATACTCCGGCAATGATTATGAAAATAACAAACAGGGGAGCTGATATCCCTAGCCTCTCCCAGGGAGGGAGATAACCCGACCCTGGGCGTGGCGCCTTAGGTCGTGGAAACGGGAGCTGTGGTCCCATTTTCCCCAACTAAGGTTTCAGTGGTTGGAATCGAATTTTAGGGCGCGCAAATCGGCCCTGGTTTCAGTCAAAGTTCTGGAAGGGGTTGGGGCCGGAGTGCAGTGTGTAAGGTGGTGCCAAGGCGCGCCTGATTTACCTTTGACCTGGACAGAGTGTGAAGTAACTTCCTTCACTTCGTACGGTCCAGTCCACCTGGGTTCCAGCCACTTTCTCTTGTGGACTTTGACCCTCACCCAGTCCCCAACTTTTACCTTCAGTGGTGGCGAATCTCCCGACAGCTCCCCCTCTTGGACCTTGCGGATCTGTGTGGAGAGAGCTGCAGAAAGTTCCGTCAGTTTTCTCACATAGTCAGACATTGCAATTTGTTGTACATCAAGGGCGGGCATATGACCTCCCTCCCTTGGTGGACCAGGCATGACTCTACCAGTCATTATCTCATGAGGAGAGAGATGGGTGCCTGCACCTGGAGAGGCTCTCATAGCCATCAACGCCAGGGGCAGGGCTTCCACCCAAGTCAACTTCGATCCTGCACATACCTTAGCTATTTTAGCCTTAAGGGATTGATTGGCGCGTTCCACGAGGCCCTGAGATTGGGGCCTGCACACCGACCCAAATTTGTGTACAATCCCGAATCTCTCCCACCAATTGCTTTATACTGTTCCTTTCCCCCAGCTCTATCCTGTATTTTTTGTTCCAAATATTCACTAAATTTGAGCTTGGTTGGTGGAGTAGTTGCCATCTTATTATCTGTATAAGTGTCTCTCTATCTTTGTATACTTAGCCCGTCACTGGTAAGACCAGCGATGTATTCACGGTGCGGACACCGACTTATCTCTGGTGTCCCACCCTCGTAAACAAAGTGTTATGTGGTTATATTTTATTTGTTCCCCACAACCCCAACAGCACGGCGGCCCTCAAATTGTTTAAATATCACCTTGGTATTGGAGGTCTCATGGAACGAACCCCCAAATCATGCAGTCATCAGGGTTATATAGTTACAATGAGTTATATTTACTTTAATTCCTCCACATGTACATGGGTGGTCTCATCTGGTTGCCATTCCAGTAGCCCTCCCAAGTTAACGGATATATTCTATCAATGACGTGCCACACAGGCTCACAGTCTACACGGGGAGTCACACAGACTTTGACCCACACAGGATCGCCACACAGGCTCACAGATCCACACATGATCGCCACACAGGCTCTCTATTCAGTCAAATATCTTTGTATTCAGCCTTAACATTTGTTAACACAATTTACATACAATTTAACAACAATTCATACTCACGCCCAGTACTACTGATCAAAATTTGGATAAAGACTATAATATAATATGCAGATTTTGTTTTAACAGGCTCTGCTTACCTTTTTTTAGTCGAGCTCGTTGATCAGTTTCCCGGGGCAAGTAGAATCGCCGATGGCTCCTGCGGACAGGTCACCCGTCCTCACGAGATTGTCCTGGACATGTCTCCTCTCACATCAACCATTTATGGACCGAATTCAGAAGTATGAAACCATCCTCTGCTACCAAGTTTTGTTGATGATCAGTTACTTGAGAAGGAGACCAAGTCAAGACGCTGGACAGGGTGGATTCAATTATAGTAAGGCAGTTTTATTAAGAGACAAAGATATTTGGCAAAGCGGGCACGGACTCGTTCGTTTAGCTCTTAGGGAACTAGCAGAAGAGAGCCCCAAAACATAGTGTGCATCTGTTTTATACAACATGATTGTAATGCTATGACGTAGGTTGAGTCTTGTAGATTCGTCCTCCTGACTGGTCGTTGAGTGGAGGGTTGATCCGGTCTCGGGTCGGTGTCGACTCCCCATTGGTCCATGAGTGTGTTCTCTGTTCCTCTAACCCAGCCCTCAGGGATGGGTTTGTGTGTGTGTGTACGTGTGTGTTTTGTGCTGAGTCATTGTCTGTGTGTCTCTGTAGTCACAAGATGTTATTGCGAGACTGGCCGCTGGCCCCTGTGATCAGGGCATTTCCTGTTTTATCAGTGCTGTGTAAGGTCTAAGTCGGCCATCTGTTTCTGGGTGTGCGTGTATAGCTAGTATCCGTTCAACACAGAATGTGTCTTTTGTATCAGCAGATAAGTGTTGCGCAATAGACCAGCTTATGCGATATATTTATTACAGCGGACAGAAATACTAGGAGAGAGGGGTACCCCTACACAGAACTGAACCGGATCAAAGATGGCGGACAGATATACTAGGATGGAAGCAAATGTAAGGGATTATAACGTCATAACGAATCATGCAGAAACATGTACAGTTTACAGGAATGTTAGTTAATGTAGAGACAAACGATTTTGCTTTTTTTAATCGTAAAGTTCATTTACGAAAATCGCGATTTAGCAAGCTAGCTGACTAGCTAACATTAACCAACTAGCTGACTAGCTAACATTAGCCAGCTAGCTGACTAGCTAACATTAACCAGCTAGCTGACTAGCTAACATTAACCAACTAACTGACTAGCTAACATTAACCAGCTAGCTGACTAGCTAACAATAGCCAGCTAGCTAACATTAACCAGCTAGCTGACTAGCTAACATTAACCAGCTAGCTGACTAGCTAACATTACCCAGCTAGCTGACTAGCTTTATGGGTGTTGTGACATGAGTATGAAATTGTAATTCTGGTTGTTTTAGGGACTCCTGAAACAACCAGCAAACCAGGCTGTCGTTTTGTGAAACAGTGGATGTATAGAATCTAGCTAGCTGAAGGATTTACTGCAAATTGAATGTACAATTGTGTTAGCTTGCCTTGCTGATATTTGCCATGCAGATAGATGAAATAACATAGCTAGCTATGTTCTTGCTTATTGTGCAGTGGATGATTATAATACCTGTATGCCTATGGATGTGTAGCTAGCTATCTAGCCGATCTGTGTATGGACCCAAACGTTTGGTATACATATTAGTTCAGAACCTATGAACCTCAGCTATCATAGCCAGTTGTATCAACTTCAAAACAGCCTGAATGACATTAATGAAGCCTATGGATTGAGTAGAATATAATGTAACTTTGTGCCAAGGATGCAAGTCGTATATACATGTAGTTATTACCATGCATGAGATCCCCACATTGTAGCCTGTACATTTAATATATTCACTGATCATGTACTATACCTTGGAAAATAAAGGTGCAGTTTAGGTATGAATGTCTTTGAGATTATTTTTCAGTCATATCCAATACCAGGAGTATCAAATTCCAGTCTTTGAATGACGCTGTGTCTGCATGTATGTATTACAATTATACACTTCAACAGTGTTTACCAATCTTGGTCCTGGGACATCAATGGTTACACATTGTAACTAATAGACTAGAAACAGGATTTAACTAGTTAATTCATATATACAGAAATATAATGTTAAAAAACAGAACACTACACTTCCTATGCATCATGTAAATACTCTAACACTGGTTAATCTCAACATCTAATGCCCTTCATCTGCATTGATCTGATAAACACAGGATAGGTGGAGTATTTCATCAAATTACACTTCATTTCAACCAGTAGAGAATGTGAAACGCTTTATTGAAAAGCTCATTATACAAGTGTTATAAATACAAGTTTCAATCTGTACTTCAATGCACATCTGTTGTGCATTATAAAAACAGAGGAAGAAAGAGGAGGTGGTGAGAGAGGTGTAAAAGACAGAAAGGGAAAGAGGTAAGCACATAGGAGCAGGGAAGGCAGCACATGATTAATGAAACACAGTGCTACATAAATATTCTCTCAGTTCATCACAATTACATAACAGTGTCTCTCGTCGGCCCAAAGGTTCTTAAAAGCAGGTGAGGTGGTGATGATGGGACTGGGGGTTGGCATCCTCTCACATCAAAACATACCTGCAGACGAGAGACAAATGGAGAGAGAGAGAACATGTTTAAACCTTGTGTTTTTATTTTTTATTCTAACATTGTTAGTCATCAATCAGGAGATGAAATGCAAAACTGACCTTGGATTATTACCTCTGGGACTACTGCATCTCTATCTGTATTTCAATGTAAAGCATCTCTTTAATAATACTTCCTGTTAACCTGACCAAGTGACCTCTCACCTCTGATCATGCTGTGCCCTCTATGTAGCCAGTTCAGATGCAGGAGGAGTTCACCGACACAGCTGATATAACCTAGAGGATTTAGGGAGAAGGGGAGAGCGGGATGAAGTGAAGGAGAGAGACTGTTATTGAGAAAATAAGGTAGTTAAAGCGACAGTGTTCAACAGGAATCTGTGTGTGGCCTCACCTGGTGTCCACACCACACTAAGTGGCTGCAGAGGACTTTATGCTGAAAAACATGAACGGACCCACAAGGACAAACAATACAGTGTAGTTATAGAAATAATGAAGTGTCTTACTATTCTCCATGGTTGGCCCTCTTGCCTATTCGATCGAAGGTGGAAGGAGCCACAGTTATATACCTGAACCTGATTACTACACAACACAATCCATCAATCAGATAGATACATGAGTGTGTAGGTGTGGGTTATAGGGTGTCTAATTGTTCTACATTTTTTCAATATGGGTGATTTAAAATAGCCTGTTTTGTTTTTGCACAGACATCACACCCTTACCTAACCAGCACCCTCACATGAGAAGTAGGAGAGAAACTGTGAATTGAATAACTGCAGTTGACATAGCTCAGTAAATGGAAGAATACTCTTATTGCAATGTGAATGGCTCTTAAAAGAGCTTTTGGTTGTGCATAGTGACGTCTATGGTGTTGCCAGGGAACAGCACCCTCTTTGAAGAAGTAGGAGGTGAAGATCTCCTGCACATGGATTGCCTCTCTTGCTGCATTGTTGGACCCCATCCTTGAAACATCCTGCAGAGCAGCAGACTCCTCCTCTGGCACACGACGGCGAGCTGCAGATCCCCTCCTGGTCCTCGTGTCCATCCTCATGAAGTTACGCAGGACACAGGTAGCCTTCACACACCTGAATTCCTCCAGGAGGCAGTCCCAGATGGCCCTGGTCACCCAACCTTGCAGTGCCCCACACGGTAACTGTAGGCAACCGTTATGAAGGAATCTCCAGTTACAAGGTCTCTGTAGGAATATGGAAGACAATGTAATTATTAGACTGTTACATCACCAGGTCAGACTGTAGACTGGCTTTCATAGAGCTCTTTATCTGAGGACAGAAAACCTCACAAGAAACAGACTTCATTATAGTCAAATTACACCACACTGAATATTATGTTACTATTATCTCCTGTCCTCACTTCTAGGGACAGGAACTACACAAAAGTACCTGCCCTATCCAGAATAGCCTCCTCTCTCACTGACAGTTGGTGCTGCTATCCTTTCACCCTCCTCCATGGCTGTTAGCTAGCTACCTACAAATGCATTTGGAGTTTGTTTTTTACAGTGATAAATACATCAAGATAGCTAGCTAATATGACGTTAGGTAGTTGCTGATATTTAATTAACTTATCTATCTATCTATCTATACAGTATTTGAAGTTGGTTAGATAGCTAGCAAGCCAACTAGCTAGCTCATTTAGCAGCTCATTTGAGTTAGCCTGCACTGTAGCTAGTTAGCTAATAATACATCGTTGTTTTTTTACATTTTCAAAATCTATTTAATTACTTGAATAGGTTCTCCCAGCCATGTGGACAACTGGAAACAGGGCAGTAAAGTTTGTACCAGAGCGTTTTAGAGGATGTTACTATTGAACTATGTACCCATTTAATAACCAGACCTTCATACAAACTTGCTCTGCTGAGTTCTTGATGGAGTCACAATGGGCGACCTAAGAGGCATCTAGTCCATCTGCTGACTGGACGCAGTTCAGTAAAATTTACATTTATTTTCAGACAAAAAGTTAAAGGGTAGGAAGCATGAGTTTTTACTCACCAGCGTAACAACACAGTGTGGTTAAAGACTTAGTAACTGAGCTGTAGTCACGATCTGGTTCCCAATAAGTACAGTTATATTTCTGTGTTATTACATATTTCTTAACTTATTTCTGGATATCTTCTAAACTACCCACAATGCAGTATTTCTCTACGTCATATGGAGGATCTACTCTGTGCTACAGAGTTTGTATGCTAGCTCGGTAGCTAGCTCCAGCTTGTCAACATTAGCCACACCTCATGCGTTTCATTTACTGTGTGGTTGTGTTATCTAGTGGGAACCCATGAGTGCAAACGATTGGTTTAATATGAAGTTCAACATTTGAAGTTATTTCTGTTGTAGTTTACATCATAGGGAATAGGCTGGTCCTCCATATTACATCACACCTGACTTTGTCATTCTTCTGTATTCTGATTGGATTTATGTAAGAACTCCAAAAATAGAACAGTGAGGTGTAACTTTACATTGGGACTTACAAATATTTTATTTGATATTTTATAAACAATAGAAAACATACACATACAAATGACAACATCATATAAACATTAACTACATCACACCTGCCCAGACCCACTAGAACACACCTCCATCTCCATTAACTACATCACACCTGCCCAGATCCACTAGAACACACCCCCATCTCCATTAACTACATCACACCTGCCCAGACCCACTAGAACACACCTCCATCTCCATTAACTACATCACACCTGCCCAGACCCACTAGAACACACCTCCATCTCCATTAACTACATCACACCTGTCCAGACCCACTAGAACACACCTCCATCTCCATTAACTACATCACACCTGTCCACTAGAACACACCTCCATCTCCATTAACTACATCACACCTGTCCAGACCCACTAGAACACACCTCCATCTCCATTACCTACATCACACCTGCCCAGACCCACTAGAACACACCTCCATCTCCATTAACTACATCACACCTGCCCAGACCCACTAGAACACACCTCCATCTCCATTAACTACATCACACCTGTCCAGACCCACTAGAACACACCTCCATCTCCATTAACTACATCACACCTGTCCACTAGAACACACCTCCATCTCCATTAACTACATCACACCTGTCCAGACCCACTAGAACACACCTCCATCTCCATTAACTACATCACACCTGTCCAGACCCTCTAGAACACACCTCCATCTCCATTAACTACATCACACCTGCCCAGACTCACTAGAACACACCCCCATCTCCATTAACTACATCACACCTACCCAGACCCACTAGAACACACCCCCATCTCCATTAACTACATCACACCTACCCAGACCCACTAGAACACACCTCCATCTCCATTAACTACATCACACCTGCCCAGACCCACAAGAACACACCTCCATCTCCATTAACTACATCACACCTGCCCAGACTCACTAGAACACAACCCCATCTCCAGCGCCCGCATCAGCACCATTTAATTTCTCTCACTTCCAACTTTTAGATAATAAAGCATTTTACCTTTCTTTTGAATTAACAACAGAGGATTGGTTGATTTCAAGGTTTTAATTAAGTATAATATTTAAGATGATTGATGAGAAAAGTATTGTCCAACCATCGAGTATCTCACTGCACCCTCATATCCCATGTCTTGAAATATACAGACAGACGGATTAAAATACATTTTACATTGTATAACTGTACTTCTGAGAGCCAACTTTCTAACTCCTCCCATAACTTTATGACATCATAACATTCCCAGAAGGATTATTGAGACATTGTTAGTTTTACACTGAAGACATGACTCTGCCGTTGTGCAGTAGAATTAGGGGATTTTGTCTCTTGTATAATAAGGGACTATCATTTGTCCCAACATCACAGGCCACAGACTTTGATAAAGACTTCCAAAAGTTTTTCCGCCGTTTGAGATCGACTGAGGTTTTTTCTTACACCTGCCAATGTTATTCCATTGAACTAGACAAGTTACTAGACAGGACATATTGCTAATGCTCTTCCTATTGATAACCTGAATGACAATTAACTTGTGGGCGGTGGTCGTGATGACGGCCTATTCGATGTCCATCGGGATTCCCCCAAAAAAGAAGACGCTCTGGATTGATCACTGGAGTCAGATGTGAAGGAGGAGGTTGATCACCAGGAGTCAGATGTGAAGGAGGAGGTTGATCATCAGGAGTCAGATGTGAAGGAGGAGGTTGATCATCAGGAGTCAGATGTGAAGGAGGAGGTTGATCACCAGGAGTCAGATGTGAAGGAGGAGGTTGATCATCAGGAGTCAAATGTGAAGGAGGAGGTTGATCATTAGGAGTCAGATGTGAAGGAGGAGGTTGATCATCAGGAGTCAGATGTGAAGGAGGAGGTTGATCATCAGGAGTCAGATGTGAAGGAGGAGGTTGATCATCAGGAGTCAGATGTGAAGGAGGAGGTTGATCATCAGGAGTCAGATGTGAAGGAGGAGGTTGATCATCAGGAGTCAGATGTGAAGGAGGAGGTTGATCATCAGTGAACCTCTAGGATTGTGGCTGGGCTGGCGTTTCCACTTCCAGCTTGGTCATATATTTTGATACATTGAATGTTGATATTGTGAAACGATGTTATATATTTGCACCTCCTGTTTCAGGAAGTGATGTCACTAGGTACTGCCCCTATATATACAGTGCATTCAGAAAGTATTCAGACCCCTTCACTTTTTCCACATTTTGTTACGTTATTCTAAAATGGATTAAATCAATCTACACACAATACCCCATAATGACATCACAATACCCCATAATGACAAAGCAATACCCCATAATGACATCACAATACCCCATAATGACAAAGCAAAAACAGTTTTTTATAAATGTTTCAAATGTAACAAAAACAACAACTGGAATATCACATTTAGATACAGTACCAGTCAAAAGTTTGGACACACCTACTCATTCAAGGGTTTTTATTTTTACTATTTTCTACATTGTAGAATAATAGTAAAGATATTAAAACTATGAAATAACACATATGGAATCATGTAGTAACCAAAAAAAGGTTAAACAAATCAAAATATATTTTCTATTTGATATTCTTCAAAGTATTCACAATTTGCCTTGATGACAGCTTTGCACACACTTGGCATAGTTGTGTTCTCTTCACTATTATTCTACAACATAGACAATAGTTAAAATAAAGAAAAAACATTGAATTTGTAGGTGTGTCCAAACAATTGACCGGTCCTGAATATGCAATGTGGAGGAGAACTGATCCTAGATCTGTACAAAGGCATAACATCTACAGCAGGAACAACTGTCTGTGTTAAAAGGCCCAGCTGGATTGAATTTAGCTATTTAAAATGACATATTTGAATGTGAAATGATTTGTTCTGTTTGTCAATACAAGACAGGGTCTGTGGAGGCTTGGCCTATTAGTGGTAGATTTGGGGGATAATTTGAGTTGGAATAGTGATAGATTTTTGGAGGGACCCTTGTCACTACAGCCAATCAGCGAGCAGCTTCCCTTCCCCCACACCGTAGGCAGTTCTGTTACTCACAACACTTCCCCTGCTTTCCTCAACAATGGAAAAGCCCACTGAACTAAAGCCTTGCCATTTCAGATCTTTTTTAAAAGATTGGGGAATTTTTTACAATTAGGAAATAATATGTCATGTTTTACTCGTACCTCAGCCAGCATTGTGAATGGTTAGGAAATAATATGTCATGTTTTACTCGTACCTCAGCCAGCATTGTGAATGGTGTCTGAGGCGATGACATACTAGACCATGGCAGTAAATCTAATACTTAGGTGTTTTTAGTCAGGCATGAAAGGTCTGGGGTGGTTCTGTGGTTATAAGTTACTGACCTTGGAATACATTTCTGGCCATGCTGGCAGGGTCTGAATAAAACCCAATGTCCACCTGGTACACTGACAGGGTCTGAATCAAGCCCAATGTCCACCTGGTACACTGGCAGGGTCTGAATCAAACCCAATGTCCACCTGGTGCACTGGCAGGGTCTGAATCAAACCCAATGTCCACCTGGCACACTGGCAGGGTTTGAATCAAACCCAATGTCCACCTGGTACACTGGCAGGGTCTGAATCAAACCCAATGTCCACCTGGTACACTGACAGGGTCTGAAACAAACCCAATGTCCACCTGGTACACTGGCAGGGTCTGAATCAAACCAATGTCAACCTGGTACACTGACAGGGTCTGAATCAAACCCAATGTCCACCTGGTACACTGGCAGGTCTGAATTAAACCCAATGTCCACCTGGTACACTGGCAGGGTCTGAATTAAACCCAATGTCCACCTGGTACACTGGCAGGGTTTGAATCAAACCCAATGTCCACCTGGCACACTGGCAGGGCCATTTACAACATTAACAATGTCTACACTGTATTACTGATCAATTTGATGTTATTTTAATGGACAAAAAATTTGATTTTCTTTCAAACACAAGGACATTTCTAAGTGACCCCAAACTTTTGTACAGTAGTGTACATCTACATGATGTATTGTTACACCATGTAGGAGCAGTATAGACCTAGTCTGTTCATTATATACATCTACATGATGTATTGTTACACCATGTAGGAGCAGTATAGACCTAGTCTGTTCATTATATACATCTACATGATGTATTGTTACACCATGTAGGAGCAGTATAGACCTAGTCTGTTCATTATATACATCTACATGATGTATTGTTACACCATGTAGGAGCAGTATAGACCTAGTCTGTTCATTATATACATCTACATGATGTATTGTTACACCATGTAGGAGCAGTATAGACCTAGTCTGTTCATTATATACATCTACATGATGTATTGTTACACCATGTAGGAGCAGTATAGACCTAGTCTGTTCATTATATACATCTACATGATGTATTGTTACACCATGTAGGAGCAGTATAGACCTAGTCTGTTCATTATATACATCTACATGCCGTCCATGGGAGGGGTGCGTCACTTGAGTAGGTTGAGCCACTGACGTGGTCTTCCTGTCTGGGTTGGCGCCCCCCCCTTGGGTTGTGCCGTGGCAGACATCTTTGTGGGCTATACTCGGCCTTGTCTTCGGACGGTAAGTTGGTGGTTGTAGATATCCCTCTAGTGGTGTGGGGGCTGTGCTTTGGCAAAGTGGGTGGGGTTATATCCTGCCTGTTTGGCCCTGTCCGGGGGTATCATCGGATGGGGACACAGTGTCTTCTGATCCCTCCTGTCTCAGCCTCCAGTATTTATGCTGCAGTAGTTTATGTGTCGGGGGGCTAGGGTCAGTCTGTTACATCTGGAGTATTCTCTTGTCTTATCCAGTGTCCTGTGTGAATGTAAATATGCTCTCTCTAATTCTCTCTTTCTTTCTTTCTTTCTTTCTTTCTTTCTCTCGGAGGACCTGAGCCCTAGGACTACCTGGCATGATGACTCCTTGCTGTCCCCAGTCCACCTGGCCATGCTGCTGCTCCAGTTTCAACTGTTCTGCCTGCGGCTACGGAACCCTGACCTGTTCACCGGACGTGCTTGTTGCACCCTCGACAATTACTATGATTATTATTATTTGACCATGCTGGTCATTTACGAACATTTTAACATCTTGACCATGTTCTGTTATAATATCCACCCGGCACAGCCAGAAGAGGACTGGCCACCCCTCATAGCCTGGTTCCTCTCTAGGTTTCTTCCTAGGTTTTTGGCCTTTCTCAGGAGTTTTTCCTAGGGAGTTTTTCCCAGCCACCGTGCTTCTTTCACATGCATTGCTTGCTGTTTGGGGTTTTAGGCTGGGTTTCTGTACAGCACTTTGAGATTTCAGCTGATGTACGAAGGGCTATATAAATAAATTTGATTTGATTTGATTTGATTTGATTTGATTTGATTTGATACATGATGTATTGTTACACCATGTAGGAGCAGTATAGACCTAGTCTGTTCATTATATACATCTACATGATGTATTGTTACACCATGTAGGAGCAGTATAGACCTAGTCTGTTCATTATATACATCTACATGATGTATTGTTACACCATGTAGGAGCAGAATAGACCTAGTCTGTTCATTATATACATCTACATGATGTATTGTTACACCATGTAGGAGCAGTATAGACCTAGTCTGTTCATTATGTACATCTACATGATGTATTGTTACACCATGTAGCAGCAGTATAGACCTAGTCTGTTCATTATATACATCTACATGATGTATTGTTACACCATGTAGGAGCAGTATAGACCTAGTCTGTTCATTATGTACATCTACATGATGTATTGTTACACCATGTAGCAGCAGTATAGACCTAGTCTGTTCATTATATACATCTACATGATGTATTGTTACACCATGTAGGAGCAGTATAGACCTAGTCTGTTCATTATATACATCTACATGATGTATTGTTACACCATGTAGGAGCAGTATAGACCTAGTCTGTTCATTATATACATCTACATGATGTATTGTTACACCATGTAGGAGCAGTATAGACCTAGTCTGTTCATTATATACATCTACATGATGTATTGTTACACCATGTAGGAGCAGTATAGACCTAGTCTGTTCATTATATACATCTACATGATGTATTGTTACACCATGTAGGAGCAGTATAGACCTAGTCTGTTCATTATATACATCTACATGATGTATTGTTACACCATGTAGCAGCAGTATAGACCTAGTCTGTTCATTATATACATCTACATGATGTATTGTTACACCATGTAGGAGCAGTATAGACCTAGTCTGTTCATTATATACAATGACGTTTTCGTCTTTTGAGCTTCTAGTCATGAAATCTATGCAGCCTACTCAATCACTTTTTATAGCTACTGTTTACAGGCCTCCTGGGCCATATGCAGTGTTCCTTACTGAGTTCCCTGAATTCCTATCGGATCTTGTAGTCATAGCAGATAATATTCTAATTTTTGGTGACTTTAACATTCACATGGAAAAGTCTACAGACCCACTCCAAAAGGCTTTCGGAGCCATCATCGACTCAGTGGGTTTTGTCCAACATGTCTCTGGACCTACTCACTGCCACAGTCATACTCTGGACCTAGTTTTGTCCCATGGAATAAATGTTGTGGATCTTAATGTTTTTCCTCATAATCCTGGATTATCGGACCACCATTTTATTGCGTTTACAATTGCGACAAATAATCTGCTCAGACCCCAACCAAGGAAGATTAAAAGTCGTGCTATAAATTCTCAGACAACCCAAAGATTCCTTGATGCCCTTCCAGACTCCCTCTGCCTACCCAAGGACGTCAGAGGACAAGAATCAGTTAACCACCTAACCGAGGAACTCAATTCAACCTTGCGCAATACCCTAGATGCAGTTGCACCCCTAAAAATTAAAAACATCTGTCATAAGAAACTAGCTCCCTGGTATACAGAAAATACACGAGCTCTGAAGCAAGCTTCCAGAAAATTGGAACGGAAATGGCGCCACACTAAACTGGAAGTCTTCCGACTAGCTTGGAAAGACAGTACCGTGCAGTATCGAAGAGCCCTCACTGCTGCACGATCATCCTATTTTTCCAACTTAATTGAGGAAAATAAGAACAATCCGAAATTTCTTTTTGACACTGTCGCAAAGCTAACTAAAAAGCAGCATTCGCAAATGGAGGATGGCTTTCACTTCAGCAGTAATAAATTTATGAACTTTTTTGAGGAAAAGATCATGATCATTAGAAAGCAAATTACGGACTCCTCTTTAAATCTGGGTATTCCTCCAGGGCTTCATTGTCCAGAGTCTGCACAACTCTGCCAGGACCTTGGCTCAAGGGAGATACTAAAGTGTTTTAGTACTATATCTCTTGACACAATGATGAAAATAATCATGGCCTCCAAACCCTCAAGCTGCATACTGGACCCTATTCCAACTAAACTACTGAAAGAGCTGCTTCCTGTGCTTGGCCCTCCTATGTTGAACATAATAAACGGCTCTCTATCCACCGGATGTGTACCAAGCTCACTAAAAGTGGCAGTAATAAAGCCTCTCTTGAAAAAGCCGAATCTTGACCCAGAAATTATAAAAAACTATCGGCCTATATCGAATCTTCCATTCCTCTCAAAAATTTTAGAAAAAGTTGTTGCGCAGCAACTCACTGCCTTCCTGAAGACAAACAATGTATACGAAACGCTTCAGTCTGGTTTTAGACCCCATCATAGCACTGAGACTGCACTTGTGAAGGTGGTAAATGACCTTTTAATGACGTCAGACCGAGGCTCTGCATCTGTCCTCATGCTCCTAGATCTTAGTGCCGCTTTTGATACCATCGATCACCACATTCTTTTGGAGAGATTGGAAACCCAAATTGGTCTACATGGACAAGTTCTGGCCTGGTTTAGATCTTATCTGTCGGAAAGATATCAGTTTGTCTCTGTGAATGGTTCGTCCTCTGACAAATCAATTGTAAATTTCGGTGTTCCTCAAGGTTCCGTTCTAGGACCACTATTGTTTTCACTATATATTTTACCTCTTGGGGATGTCATTCGAAAACATAATGTTAAATTTCACTGCTATGCGGACGACACACAGCTGTACATTTCAATGAAACATGGTGAAGCCCCAAAATTGCTCTCGCTAGAAGCCTGTGTTTCAGACATAAGGAAGTGGATGGCTGCAAATTTTCTACTTTTAAACTCGGACAAAACAGAGATGCTTGTCCTAGGTCCCAAGAAACAAAGAGATCTTCTGTTGAATCTGACAATTAATCTGGATGGTTGTACAGTCGTCTCAAATAAAACTGTGAAGGACCTCGGCGTTACTCTGGACCCTGATCTCTCTTTTGAAGAACATATCAAGACTGCTTCAAGGACAGCTTTTTTCCATCTACGTAACATTGCAAAAATCAGAAACTTTCTGTCCAAAAATGACGCAGAAAAATTAATCCATGCTTTTGTTACTTCTAGGCTCGACTACTGCAATGCTCTACTTTCCGGCTACCCGGATAAAGCACTAAACAAACTTCAGTTAGTGCTAAATACGGCTGCTAGAATCCTGACTAGAACCAAAAAATTTGATCATATTACTCCAGTGCTTGCTTCCCTACACTGGCTTCCTGTTAAGGCAAGGGCTGATTTCAAGGTTTTACTGCTAACCTACAAAGCATTACATGGGCTTGCTCCTACCTATCTTTCCGATTTGGTCCTGCCGTACATACCTACACGTACGCTACGGTCACAAGACGCAGGCCTCCTAATTGTCCCTAGAATTTCTAAGCAAACGGCTGGAGGTAGGGCTTTCTCCTATAGAGCTCCATTTTTATGGAATGGTCTGCCTACCCATGTGAGAGACGCAGACTCAGTCTCAACCTTTAAGTCTTTACTGAAGACTTATCTCTTCAGTAGGTCCTATGATTAAGTATAGTCTGGCCCAGGAGTGTGAAGGTGAACGGAAAGGCTGGAGCAACGAACCGCCCTTGCTGTCTCTGCCTTGTCGGCTCCCCTCTTCCCACTGGGATTCTCTGCCTCTAACCCTTTTACAGGGGCTGAGTCACTGACTTACTGGTGTTCTTCCATGCCGTCCATGGGAGGGGTGCGTCACTTGAGTAGGTTGAACCACTGACGTGGTCTTCCTGTCTGGGTTGGCGCCCCCCCCTTGGGTTGTGCCGTGGCGGACATCTTTGTGGGCTATACTCGGCCTTGTCTTCGGACGGTAAGTTGGTGGTTGTAGATATCCCTCTAGTGGTGTGGGGGCTGTGCTTTGGCAAAGTGGGTGGGGTTATATCCTGCCTGTTTGGCCCTGTCCGGGGGTATCATCGGATGGGGCCACAGTGTCTTCTGATCCCTCCTGTCTCAGCCTCCAGTATTTATGCTGCAGTAGTTTATGTGTCGGGGGGCTAGGGTCAGTCTGTTACATCTGGAGTATTCTCTTGTCTTATCCGGTGTCCTGTGTGAATGTAAATATGCTCTCTCTAATTCTCTCTTTCTTTCTTTCTTTCTCTCGGAGGACCTGAGCCCTAGGACTACCTGGCATGATGACTCCTTGCTGTCCCCAGTCCACCTGGCCATGCTGCTGCTCCAGTTTCAACTGTTCTGCCTGCGGCTACGGAACCCTGACCTGTTCACCGGACGTGCTTGTTGCACCCTCGACAATTACTATGATTATTATTATTTGACCATGCTGGTCATTTACGAACATTTTAACATCTTGACCATGTTCTGTTATAATATCCACCCGGCACAGCCAGAAGAGGACTGGCCACCCCTCATAGCCTGGTTCCTCTCTAGGTTTCTTCCTAGGTTTTTGGCCTTTCTCAGGAGTTTTTCCTAGGGAGTTTTTCCCAGCCACCGTGCTTCTTTCACATGCATTGCTTGCTGTTTGGGGTTTTAGGCTGGGTTTCTGTACAGCACTTTGAGATTTCAGCTGATGTACGAAGGGCTATATAAATAAATTTGATTTGATTTGATTTGATCTACATGATGTATTGTTACACCATGTAGGAGCAGTATAGACCTAGTCTGTTCATTATATACATCTACATGATGTATTGTTACACCATGTAGGAGCAGTATAGACCTAGTCTGTTCATTATATACATCTACATTATGTATTGTTAGTCCATGTAGGAGTGTATAGACCTAGTCTGTTCATTATATACATCTACATGATGTATTGTTACACCATGTAGGAGCAGTATAGACCTAGTCTGTTGATTATATACATCTACATGATGTATTGTTACACCATGTAGGAGCAGTATAGACCTAGTCTGTTCATTATATACATCTACATGATGTATTGTTACACCATGTAGGAGCAGTATAGACCTAGTCTGTTCATTATATACATCTACATGATGTATTGTTACACCATGTAAGAGCAGTATAGACCTAGTCTGTTCATTATATACATCTACATGATGTATTGTTACACCATGTAGGAGCAGTATAGACCTAGTCTGTTCATTATATACATCTACATGATGTATTGTTACACCATGTAGGAGCAGTATAGACCTAGTCTGTTCATTATATACATCTACATGATGTATTGTTACACCATGTAGGAGCAGTATAGACCTAGTCTGTTCATTATATACATCTACATGATGTATTGTTACACCATGTAGGAGCAGTATAGACCTAGTCTGTTCATTATATACATCTACATGATGTATTGTTACACCATGTAGGAGCAGTATAGACCTAGTCTGTTCATTATATACATCTACATGATGTATTGTTACACCATGTAGCAGCAGTATAGACCTAGTCTGTTCATTATATACATCTACATGATGTATTGTTACACCATGTAGGAGCAGTATAGACCTAGTCTGTTCATTATATACATCTACATGATGTATTGTTACACCATGTAGGAGCAGTATAGACCTAGTCTGTTCATTATATACATCTACATGATGTATTGTTACACCATGTAGGAGCAGTATAGACCTAGTCTGTTCATTATATACATCTACATGATGTATTGTTACACCATGTAGCAGCAGTATAGACCTAGTCTGTTCATTATATACATCTACATGATGTATTGTTACACCATGTAGGAGCAGTATAGACCTAGTCTGTTCATTATATACATCTACATGATGTATTGTTACACCATGTAGGAGCAGTATAGACCTAGTCTGTTCATTATATACATCTACATGATGTATTGTTACACCATGTAGGAGCAGTATAGACCTAGTCTGTTCATTATATACATCTACATGATGTATTGTTACACCATGTAGGAGCAGTATAGACCTAGTCTATTCATTATATACATCTACATGATGTATTGTTACACCATGTAGGAGCAGTATAGACCTAGTCTGTTCATTATATACATCTACATGATGTATTGTTACACCATGTAGGAGCAGTATAGACCTAGTCTGTTCATTATATACATCTACATTATGTATTGTTAGTCCATGTAGGAGCAGTATAGACCTAGTCTGTTCATTATATACATCTACATGATGTATTGTTACACCATGTAGGAGCAGTATAGACCTAGTCTGTTCATTATATACATCTACATGATGTATTGTTACACCATGTAGGAGCAGTATAGACCTAGTCTGTTCATTATATACATCTACATGATGTATTGTTACACCATGTAGGAGCAGTATAGACCCAGTCTGTTCATTATATACATCTACATGATGTATTGTTACACCATGTAGGAGCAGTATAGACCTAGTCTGTTCATTATATACATCTACATGATGTATTGTTACACCATGTAGGAGCAGTATAGACCTAGTCTGTTCATTATATACATCTACATGATGTATTGTTACACCATGTTGGAGCAGTATAGACCTAGTCTGTTCATTATATACATCTACATGATGTATTGTTACACCATGTAGGAGCAGTATCGACCGACAGTAGATGGCTACTTATTTATATGTTGTTTGACTTAATTAAACTGCCTTAAATGTGCTGTAGTAAACATGTTTTATTCTCACTAATCAATCACCACATTCCTGTCTTTGTATGTCTCAATATAATGGTATTATTTAATTAAATCCATGTAAAATTATCTTTGTCTGAATATAAAATCTGATCCTCAACGGCGTTTCCCTCCAGTCAGCAGACGGCGATGTGCGTCTTTCAGGCGATGCTGCAGCTTGACGTATAATCTAGTGGACGGTTCTTCATAAACAGCTCGTCAACCACCTCGGTAGCTTGCTAGCCAACATAGCCCAAAGATTCAAGCTATTTAGACGCTTTCGGTCTATATTAGCTACTGTGTTTTAGACACACTTCTGTCGTATCTACTTGTTAACCTATTTAATTTAATATTACGTTATTTTTTATTAGTCAGCTACTATAGTAGCTGGCTGGTTAAGTTAGCATTAGCCTAGTCGCTAATGATAGCTAGCTAGCTAACATCCCCGAACATGAGCTCCCTAAACTACTCCCCTCCTGTTAAAGAAGAGGAGGTCTGCTGGACGGAGAAAGAAGCTCTGGGGCTGAACATTGTCGTGAAAGAGGAGAAGGAAGAGGATGATGTTACAGTAAAACCAGTAGAGGGTGAGGCTGTTACAGTGAAAGAAGAAGAGGAAGACGTTTCAGTTAAACAAGAGGAAGAAGAGGATGATGCTGTTTTTGGGGTGAAGAAGGAAGGAGAGATTACTGTCACATTGAAAGATGAAGAGGATGAGACAGGAGATCTGAGTAACACCAGTAAGTACCGCCTTCAATTAGTTTTTAACTTTGGATATTCGGAGTTGGCTCGTCAATACCTCTTCAACGGAGGGTCCTGGGATGATGACTGATATGTCTAGAATCAGACGACGTAGAGAACAAGCTACCCCTTGTTTTCTCCGTTCCGTTTCCAAAAAGTGACTTAACATATATATTTGAGAAGGGTCTATCTGCTGACCGCAGACTGGGGGGCCACGGCATGTAGTGATTTTAATGTAGTGATGTTTTACTACACACCGTGACCCCCAATAGAGCCATGTGAGAGTTGGGTTGGCTACACCAAACATTATGGATATACTGACAAGATGTCTCTCCGTCCTAACAAGGGGAGTCGTTGTCCACAAAGCTGCACTGTGGGTTGTCTATCTCCCACCTATCCTGTCTTTGGATTGGTGGATACATCTTATTATTGTAATCTATTGTTTATATTCTATGAGGGTTGTTGACGTCAACCGCCTGTATTCAATGGAGAGAGATGCTAAGCTACTAGCATGAATATGCATAGCGATCTGGAGACAACTCCTATAGTGTTTTATCAAAGTTGTCGGTATGTCACGTGTCCACGTAACAACTTAATCATTACGAAACTTCTGTTAGATCAAGTTAACCTCATGTAGCAAATAAGCCATTCATTTTGTTGTTGACCAAATTCAAGACTTTCCACATTGGGTTGATAATTGTTTCCACTTGGATACAACCAACTGTAACCTACTGGCATGACCTAGAGAGATACAACCTACTGTAGCCTACTGGCATGACCTAGAGAGATACAACCTACTGTAACCTACTGGCATTACCTAGAGAGATACAACCTACTGTAACCTACTGGCATGACCTAGAGAGATACAACCTACTGTAGCCTACTGGCATGACCTAGAGAGATACAGCCTACTGTAGCCTACTGGCATGACCTAGAGAGTTACAACCTACTGTAACCTACTGGCATGACCTAGAGAGTTACAACCTACTGTAGCCTACTGGCATGACCTAGAGAGTTACAACCTACTGTAACCTACTGGCATGACCTAGAGAGTTACAACCTACTGTAGCCTACTGGCATGACCTAGAGAGTTACAACCTACTGTAGCTTACTGGCATGACCTAGAGAGATACAACCTACTGGCATGACCTAGAGAGATACAACCTACTGTAGCCTACTGGCATGACCTAGAGAGATACAACCTACTGTAACCTACTGGCATGACCTAGAGAGATACAACCTACTGTAACCTACTGGCATGACCTAGAGAGTTACAACCTACTGTAACCTACTGGCATGACCTAGAGAGATACAACCTACTGTAACCTACTGGCATGGCCTACAGAGATACAACCTACTGTAACCTACTGGCATGACCTAGAGAGTTACAACCTACTGTAGCTTACTGGCATGACCTAGAGAGATACAACCTACTGTAACCTACTGGCATGACCTAGAGAGATACAACCTACTGTAACCTACTGGCATGACCTACAGAGATACAACCTACTGTAACCTACTGGCATGACCTAGAGAGTTACAACCTACTGTAGCTTACTGGCATGACCTAGAGAGATACAACCTACTGTAGCCTACTGGCATGATATATATATATATATATACAAGCATTTCTAAACTTTTTTTCTCACTTTTATGGGGTATTGTGATGTCTTTATGAGGTATTATCTGAAAATTGATAATTGAAAAAAAAAATCATTTTTATAATAACCAAATGTGTAAAAAGGGAAGGGGTCTGAATGCATGTATGTTGTATGTTCTAGGGCAGATTTAAAAAAATAGTATTTTCTTTCTACCAATTGATTGGTTGAAATGTTATGACGTGTATTTTTCCATAGGACACACCCCATGTGTTTAATAAAATCAACTGTATGTGCAGAACTTGAACTGAACTGATGCTTCAAGCGTTTGATTAAATAATTAACACACACAAATGACTTGAGGAAGCCAGAGGTCAATATAACCAGAAGAAAATAACCAATTCCCCACCTGCTGCTGGCCTTCGTTAATTCTGACATTATGCTCCTGAAGTTTCCGGTAAAATAGGCAAACTTTTTCCATTTCCGTTTGAAGTGCCAATTTATCTTACCATTTCTACCGATCTGCGTGCCAGTTATGAACGAGTTACAACACCTGTTTGGCTCCGCCACTTCCTGGGTCGGTGAAGTGAGGTATTAAATTTAAGGATTAAATCATTTAAAGAATATATGCGAGTCTCACACTCATCACCTGTGGAAGGCGGGGCTTCCAGCGAGGTGTGGATTTAATAGTATGTTGTACCTAGTTTCCCTCCTTCAGGGAACAGTAGTTATAGTCATAACGTGTGGATTTAATAGTATGTTGTACCTAGTTTCCCTCCTTCAGGGAACAGTAGTTATAGTCATAACGTTAAGCTTGTCATATTATGAACTTTAACTTAAATACTGGATCTTGCTGTGGGACAGTTTTTTGTATTCAGATCTCTGAAATGCTCTCTAACTACGTAACATATATTGTCTCCTTATATTACGCTGGGGAAACAGTTTTCATGGGCACAGAAATCCTAAATCATTTCAGTTTACTAAATCCAATGGTTCTAACCGAGAGTCACCTTAACTTTATTGACAACTCCCAAATGGATACTGTCATTAATGCGGTTCTTAAATAATTACGCATAATACTTAATACTGTAGCTGTTTAGTTACAGTCACATGTTCAACTATCATCAGCTGATCCAGGAAATCATTTTCTGCATGCCAGTCAAATGTAGTTCTTCATTCATTACACCGGTAAAGACAGTTATGCCGTGCTCCACGTTGGATCCAACATCCCAAACAAATCGATATTTATAATGTGTTATTGTCTACTTGATTTACAGTAGGTTTTTGTTAGTCCGTTTGGAAACGGAGATACTTAGCTCATAATGTGTAGAGAACTGTTCCTTGGTGGATAGGCTATTGTACAACACACAGAGCTATTTTCCTTTATTCAGGACATTTAGAATGACAACACATTACAGAGTAGGCTAGTGGGATTATTCACAAAATTATCTGGTGATCAGGTTATGAATTGTCATGACAAAGACATTTTAGTCTCCTTGTTTCACCCAAAATATTAAATGATTTATAGTCCTAGGTCTATGTTGTTGTTAGGTGAAGTTATGGGTCCTACAGTAGGTCTATGTTATTGTTAGGTGAGATTATAGACCATTTTGGCATGCACTTAGTGGACAAAACCTCATTGTTAGGCTGATGTCAGGCTGATGGAAACCTAGCCAATGATCATTTTACTGGTTGAAGTCGTTTTTAAATATAAAGTAGTACATTTTCGACAATAACACAAACATTATATTAAATCAGGACATTCAAACGAGCCTTACAATTATAATCCAAAGTAGTGTCAATAGATAATAATAATCATAATCAACCTGGAAATGGAGGCTTTATTTGCTGTCAGCCTATGAGAACTCCCCTGAGTTTTCCCCCACGGTGGTGAATTAGTGAATAGACACAGCGCTTAATGTGAGTTTCCTTGAGTAGCACTCCTGATCTTGTGCTGTAATATTCAGAATACATTGTGAAAACTAATCTTTGCTCACCATTTTTTTAATATATATATTTTTTTCACCCCTTTTTTCTCCCCAATTGGTACTTACAGTCTTGTCTCATCGCTGCAACTCCCATACGGACTCTGGAGAGGCGAAGGTCGAGAGCCATGCGTCCTCTGAAACACAACCCAACTCAGAATCTCTAATGGCACAGCTTAGGCCACTTGCTCACCATTTTTGCTCCAGGCAGATATACTACATCCATAACTAGCGGTTTCTGCATTAGCAGGGAGGTGTTTCTGCAATCAAATTGTGTGCGCATCGCCCTTGTCGCAATTTTAGCAAACACAGAAAGGTGCCTATATTTGAGAACAAAAGTGGCCTGGCACACTGCTTAGGAGTTCAACACCTTTTACTTATTTCTAGTTACTACTAATGTGAAAACAAGACTAAATATGACTATTGTTGCTCACTTGACTGTCTTAAGACAATTGTCAAGTAATTTTAACATTCATTACAGACGTCAATTGTTGTACAGTATAATGGCTACGCTGTTGGCATCACCTTTTTCAGTGGATTTCTGCTGTTGTGAGCCTTTAACTATCTGTCTGACTTGTTCACACAGGAGAGAGACGTGACTATCATGGATCCTCTGGGGAGCCTCAACATCATGATGCTAACGAGTCAGAGAAGAGTCTGTCCAGATTCTATCACCTCAAGAAACACCAGCAGAGACCCACAGGGAAGAAATCTATCTGCTGCTCTGACTGTGGAAAACATTGCAAATCTTCATCAGAACTTAAAATACACCAGCGAACACACACAGGAGAGAAACCTTACAGCTGTGATCAATGTGGGAGGAGTTTTACTACATCTTTCTCTCTGACTCTACACCAGAGAATCCACACAGGAGAGAAACCTTTTAGCTGTACTCAATGTGGGAAGAGTTTTACTTCATCTAGACATCTGACTCTACACCAGAGAAGACACACAGGAGAGAAACCTTATAGCTGTGATCAATGTGGGAAGAGTTTTGCTGTATCTGTCTCTCTGACTCGACACCAAAGAACACACACAGGAGACAAACATTATAGCTGTGATCAATGTGGGAAGAGTTCTGCTGCATTTGGCTCTCTGACTCGACACCAGAGAAAACACACAGGAGAGAAACCTTATAGCTGTGGTCAATGTGGGAAGAGTTTTACTACATCTGGCTGTCTGACTCGACACCAGAGAACACACACAGGAGAGAAATCTTATAGCTGTGATCAGTGTGACAAGAGATTCTCCGGTAAAAGACATCTGATCAAACATCAGAAAATACATGAATGAGTTGTTTCATGATATCAATGATATAATGTCACAATGTAGAATGTTTTTAACATTGTAGAAGGAGTATTTTAATGATGTCACAATGTAGAAACCTAAACGTTTGTCCCCTGTTCTATTGATTTCAACATGATATGGATATTATCCTCAGGGGGAAAATCCAGGTTCTGAAATGGAAGAGTTACTATTTATGTGATTTAACAAAAAGTGACTAACAAAAAAAGAGTTGTGTTACACTTACCACGTTGGTGACCCACTGGAATCAAAATGTATCTGGCTGTTTTCTACAAATTGTCCTCTAACCAGTGATGTACACATTATCCCCAGATTCCGTGTGGTTTTTGAGCTGTTAGTTTTAACAGGACGTGCAACCTCATCTCCCTCCTCTCGGTACAATTGATTACAACATGATATCGATGAGTTATGACAAATAAGTGTTGTGTTCCTTTGTTTAGTGACCCCTAAATTTAAATGCATCACTCCAAAATGTAGCTGACTGTCTTCTGCAGGTTGTCCTCTAACCAGTGAGGTAAAATATATCTCCATTTCCATGTGTTTTTTGTTTTGTTGTGTTAGTTTGAAGAGCAGATTCAACCTGATTTCCCCCCACATCGATATAAGATTTGTGTTTTGCGTTTAGCCAGTGCGTTGCCATGGATTTTAATTTATTTTGACTGCACGTTTTTCCGTATTGAAGATGAGTTTTGTTTGGGCTCGTTCCAAGGGGACGAGAGTTCTAGAAGCTAGTGAGTTTTAGGAAGAGGAGAGTTCTAGAAGCTAGTGGGATTTAGAAAGAGGAGAGTTCTAGAAGCTAGTTGGATTTAGGAAGACGAGAGTTCTAGAAGCTAGTGAGTTTTAGGAAGACGAGAGTTCTAGAAACTAGTGAGTTTTAGGAAGACGAGTGTTCTAGAAGCTAGTGGGATTTAGGATTCTATAGAAAGAAAAAGGAGAAACAAATAATACTATTGTATATTATTATTTAGAAATACGTGTTTTTTTCTTGTTTTTAATTGTTGACAGCCAGTAGACACCATGTTTATATTGGTGAAGGTGAATCATTGTAGTTGATTATAATGTGAAATGGAAGTTGTTTTCTGTTGGTGGTGAGCAAACTTTTCCAACAAAAATATAGGATATATTTGTTGTCTTAAGGTGTTACAGGCTTTGGTTTTTCCATTTATGTTTTGAGGTTGGACTTTAACACGTCTAGCTAGTTAGCACGTCTAGCTCGTTAGCACGTCTAGCTCGTTAGCACGTCAAGCTCGTTGGCACGTCTAGCTCGTTAGCTCGTTAGCACATTTAGCACGTATAGCTCGTTAGCAGGTTTAGCTCATTAGCATGTCTAGCCCGTTAGCCCGTCTTGCTCGTCAGCCCGTCTAGCTCGTTAGCGCGTCTAGCCCGTTAGCGCGTCTAGCTCGTTAGCACGTCTAGCTCGTTAGCACGTACAGTTCGTTAGCACGTCTAGCTCGTTAGCCCGTCCAGCTCGTTAGCCCGTCTAGCTCGTTAGCACGTGTAGCCCGTTAGCACGTCTAGCTCATTAGCACGTAGGACGCACTGATTGGTGTCACCTCGTTAGTCAGTATGTGTTACACCTGTGCTGGCTTGTCCATCTCGTTAGTGGGAAGGTGTTAAACCTGAGCTGGTCCAGGTTCTATTTAAGAGTGTCTGGCCCAGTGCTCCAGTTGTCTTGATACATGTGGAGAGTCAACACCTTTAGTTGCTCCACCTTTTTGGTTTGCTTCCTGTCTTTAAGTTTGGTGTGGGTTTTTCTTTTGTTTTCCTCTTCTTGGGCAGATTTAGTGGGTCTCATGGTGGGTGTCTTTTATGTCCCAGTTGTTGTTTCTAGTCAACTTTCAGTGTCCCAAGCTTATATTTTGGGTTGGATATTGCATCCAATTAACATTTTAATCAATGGCATTTCCATAGGGTGCTCATTAGTCTTTCAGTTTAGTCTTCTGTTTTTTATCCTCTTATGTTTGTTGTGTACAAAATATTTCTGTTTTTTTTTCAATGTTTTTTAAAGTATTTTTCCTGCGAAGCCATTTTGTTGCATCCATGTATGAAATGTGCTGTATGAATCAAGCTTGATTTTATTTGAACATATAATAAAACAAATGAACCCAATGACTGACCAATCAACAGACTCTTGGTCCCTCTTAGTATGAAAAACAGTATCAATCCCACTTTTCCAGCCTGCTGAAGGCGTGGTGGAGTGGTAAACACCACCCCCGGCTCTACCAGGGGCTTGAGGTGGTCTCCCACAGCTCTGCTTATGTCATGTTCTGTGGCCTTGCTGTTCCATTTATTGACTGTCCCTGCAACACAGAAACACATTTAGTCATATTATATATAACACTCAAAGTAATGGATATGGAGCATCTATGGCCTCAGTTACACCTGGCACCTAAATGTGACTTCTGTCATCTGATCACTCCAAGCTGCATTAGGTTCAGATCTACCAGGATGGGCCTTTGACATAGTCTGGATGCAATCAAGCCACCAAATATGCATCAGCAATGTAAAGAGATGGGGTGAATGAGTGGGGAAAGTACATTTGACACAAATTACCTTCATAATATCAAAGAACATATGTGTGTGTCTGAGGGGAAATTAACTTTCATTCAGCCAAAAGGGTTGAGAAACTACACCTATATCAGTGGACAATTTGCACTAATGTAAATAAACATAGATGATGGAACATATTCCCTTTTGCTGACGTGATGAACCGCTAAGGGGACATAAATATTTACCATCTAAACCATGTGTGACCTCTCACCTCTCTGGCTGTAGAAGTGTTCTTCCTAACCAGTCCCTCAACAGCTCTCTGACTGAGCTCCACCCTCACTGGGTCTTCAGAGGAGAGGAAGGCTGAGGAGGGATGGAAGGATGAATGGATCAGTCAGTCAATAAAGTGTAGAGCTGCTGTCTATGCTGTCTGACAAAATCACTATTTTAGTAGTTCATTAAAGTAAATAAGGCTTTATGACTGCTGAATACCAACGATCAATCACTTAGATCATGTATTTTCAGGTAGAGATACATCCTTGGGACATCCCTAGGCCATTTTAGTTGACATTTAAAATGGTTAAGGTAGGGGTTAAGGTTAGGGTTTAGGGTGGGGATGTCCCAAAGATCGCAGATAGCATTGAGCATTCTTCTATCTCTTTTACATAGCAGGTGTAAAAGAAACACAGACATTTAGACAAGTAGGCACGCAATGGATTATGGTCATTGTAGTTAATTACGTTTTATGCACTAAACTATGTTGAATATTGGCCTGTTGGAAACTACAACTCCACTATATCACACAGTTCAGTCTGGATCTGATTTATCTCTAGAGAAACTACAACTCCCTACTACATCACACAGTTCAGTCTGGGTCTGATTTATCTGTAGAGAAACTACAACTCCCTACTACACCACACAGTTCAGGATGGATCTGATTTATCTCTAGAGAAACTACAACTCCCTACTACATCACACAGTTCAGTCTGGGTCTGATTTATCTCTAGAGAAACTACAACTCCCTACTACATCACACAGTTCAGGCTGGATCTGATTTATCTCTAGAGAAACTACAACTCCCTACTACACCACACAGTTCAGGATGGATCTGATTTATCTCTAGAGAAACTACAACTCCCTACTACATCACACAGTTCAGTCTGGATCTGATTTATCTCTTGTGAGGGAAAATCTGTTAACCTCTTTAAGTTGATATGACTTCTAATCTGTTGAAGGATCTCTTTAAGGTTGAGAGGTTTATGTGTATGTTTGTGTGGGTGTGCAACCACACACCCTCTGGGCAGACAGGCCAAAGGAGCTTGCTTGCCCCAATTCAGGGAATCATTGATCTACTTCACAGCAACTGTGTGGAATTCCGATTGTTTTGACACCTCACTAGAAAACTAGAATAACTAGCTGTTGCTACAGAACGAGACGACCAATTCACAGTTAGTCTGTGTCTCGTTCTCCACACACGTACACATACCAAGATCACGTGTTTTCTATATGAACAAGATAGTTTGACTATATAAGGCTTCTGAACTCCTTGTGTCATCGAGCTCTCGGCCTTCCACCTCAGAGTGTAGGGCTGACCAGCTACATTATTACAATTCTTATCAAATAAAGTTTCATTGTTTGAAGAAATGACAGTCTCTCCTTATTGGTTAGAATTTCCACCACAATGTGCAGTAGGCTTTTTCAATACCAACAATGTTAGACCAGACTCATAGTACAGAATGAATGACTGACTGCCCAGTTCAACATCAGTTCACCATCTCACCTCATACTGTATTGGAGCAGCAGCAGCTGACTGCCCAGTTCAACATCAGTTCACCGTCTCACCTCATACTGTATTGGAGCAGCAGCAGCTGACTGCCCAGTTCAACATCAGTTCACCGTCTCACCTCATACTGTATTGGAGCAGCAGCAGCTGACTGCCCAGTTCAACATCAGTTCACCATCTCACCTCATACTGTATTGGAGCAGCAGCAGCTGACTGCCCAGTTCAACATCAGTTCACCGTCTCACCTCATACTGTATTGGAGCAGCAGCAGCTGACTTGATCGTTGATGCTAATCATCATGTTTGAATCTGAGAGTAAATAGAGCCGACTACACTCTAAAAATGAAGGGTTCAACTGGAGTTGTTCTCAGATCCCCTAAGAACCGTAGGGTTCTTGGTCAATGAAAAACAGCCCCAAAAGGTTCTTCAAAGAACTTGTTAGAAGGTGGGTTCATCGAGGAACCTCCGTTGTTGCTGGACTTCTTCCGGGAACTTCGCAATTACAACTGAAAACGACGGTGACAACTTTTCTATTTTTTTATATTTTTTACTTTTTTTAATTTTCGTTTCTCGTTTTTTATTTTATTTAATATTTTTATTATTTTTTTAATTATTTTTTTATTAACAGTAACATGCAAAACATAAACATAACAGCCAGAGGGATTCCAAAGAATTGAGAAAAAAAATTAAATAAAACTATTCCACATTATATCAAATCAAATACAGACATATAGCGAATACATTTTGTTGACATTTTGTTTTGTATATGTTTTAAAGACTCTAAGTAGTTTTACACATCAGATAAAAAAATTAAGAAAAGGGGCTTTTTCTTCATAAATTTTGATTTGTGTATGAAACATTTTCCTAATAAAATAAAGAGATTTATGACATACTCACGTTCAATTGTGGAATCAGTGTAGTAAAAAAATATGTCAAACTTAGAAATTTCAATGGTTGTATGCAATTTGAGGCCAAGATATAGTTTTACATCAGTCCAGAACACTTCACTATATAAACAATTACAGAATAAGTGTTCAATAGATTCAGTTTCTAGTTCACAAAACTGCATTCACTGGTAACGTCAAATATGTATTTAGAAATCAAACTATTACACGGATAGAATCTATGGATTATCTTAAAGGAGATCTCCTTCACTTTATTGGCCACCATAAATCTGTGTGGAGTGAGCCAAGCACGGCGCCAGTTTACATCAAACGATGAAGCCCAACAAAATATCGCAGAGGGAATAGACTTCCTGTAGAAAATATCCCTTATTAAACGATTGTTGAATTATCGTATCTAGTAGACCAATGCCATTCACCTGAATATCGCTTACAATCAGAGATATTCCAAAATATGCATTATTCGGAAGTAAAGTTTTTATCCCAATTGGTATAGCTTTAATAACAGTGTCATATTCCTTGCTTGAAACCTCAAAGTTGTATATTTCCATAAATTCTCTCCGTGTAAATAGATTCCCACTGTTATTAACCAATTGGCTGACAAGAACAATGTTTTTCCAGAACCATTTATGGTTAAATAACATCTTATTTCTATGTAATATCGACCCATTGTTCCAAATAAAACATTTATGAGGTGAAAAGTTGTGTTTATACAACAAAGCCCAGCACATTAAAGCCTGCTTGTGAAAAACCGCCAGTTTCACAGGAATTTTACCCACAATATATGGACATTGTAGTAAAAAGTTAAGCCCTCTGAACTTCTGAAAAACAAAATGAGGTATAATATTCCAGAAGCTATGAGGATTTTTTTATGTACCTTTTAATCCAGTTGACCTTTGATATCTGATTGAAGAGAGTGAAATCTAAGACATTTAGACGCCATCACAAACCCTGTTGTTGATAACAGCTCTTTTTATCTTATGTGGCTTGTTTTTCCATATGAAGTTGTACAAAAGCCTATCTAAGGTACAGCAAGTGGATTTGGAAATGTCAATAGATGAAAAAAGATAGGATGCACGAGATAGCCCCTCAGCTTTGGATAAAAGCACCCTTCCTTGAAGACTTAAATCCCTCCCTAAGAATGAGGATAATTTTTTTTTTACAGATTCAGTTACCGGGTTCAAATTAAGATCATTCACAGCCTTAAGGTTTTGGTGATCTTTACACCAAGGTAGGTTACAGTATCTTTTTCAGAGATGTTACAATCTGCTGGATTGACAGCTCCTTTCAAAACAAACATCTCACATTTGGAAAGATTTAATGCCAAACCTGAGATTTTGGAGAACTGATTCCTGATATCCAATGCTAATCTAGCTTGAGACACATTTTTCAAAAAAGGTGAGGTGTCATCTGCCAGTTGGGATATCTTGATCTCTCTGGCCTGGAATGTAAATGCCTTCAAATTGACTTTTATGAACTAATGAGCATAACATTTGAGATACTAACAAAAATAAAAAAAGGTGAAATTGGACAACCTTGTCGTATTCCTTTGTAAATGTTAAACCTTGAGGATGTTCCATGACAGAGTTTGATACAGCTATTGCCACCATTATACAGAGTTCTAATAGCATCAACAAAAAAACAACCAAATTTCAAATGCTTAAGACAATCAAAGATAAAATTGTGACTTACTGTATCAAATGCTTTCTGAAAATCCCAAAATAGGATAACAGGGAAGTCATCTAATAGATCACAATACTCAACCAAGTCTAACACCAGCCTCAGATTATAAGATATATGGTGCCCTTTCATAAACCCTGATTGACATTCATCAATCAGATCATTTAAGCAAGACTTTAACCTTTTTGCAAAGATTAAGGCTATAATTTTGTAGTCGTTATTTAGGAGTGTGATTGGACGCCAATTATCAATATTTAAGAGATCCTTGTGTGGTTTAGGTATAAGAGTAATAACCCCTTGCTTCAGAGAGGCAGGTAGTTCTCCCTTCTTTATAGCCTCCTTAACACCTGTTGGGGATGGGGGCAGTATTTGCACGGCCGGATAAAAAACATACCAGATTTAATCTGGTTACTACTCCTGCCCAGTAACTAGAATATGCACTCTAAAGTTTCTAAAAGTGTTTGAATGGTGTCTGTGAGTATAACAGAACTCATATGGCAGGCCAAAACCTGAGAAGATTCCATGCAGGAAGTGGAAAACTGATTTGTGGAATCACCTTCAACACTTTGCCTATGAAACACACCATGAGTAAGGATTCATTTAGCACTTCTTAAGGCTTCCACTAGATGTCAACAGTCTTTACAAAGTGGTTTGAGTCTTCTCCTGTAAAAACTGACCGAACGAGAAGGCTGTAAACTAGGTCACAGGCGGATGGCCATGTCTACTATGACGCACATGCGTGTGGGGACCCTTTCTTTCCGAAACGTTTTATAAGACAATGCAATCGTCCACCTTGAATATTATTGAAGTTCTGATTGAAAAAGACCCTAAAGACTTATGCTGTACAACGTTTGACATGTTTGAACGAACGTAAATATATATATTTTTTGCTCTTTCGTGGCGACAAGTCCCGCGCCCTTCTGTACATTTTGAGTAGCCTACAGAACGCGCTAACAAGAAGGAGCTATTGGGACATCAATTATTAACTTTTTCAAACAAAACTACATTTGTTGTGGACCTGGAATTCCTGGAAGTGCCTTCTGATGAAGATATACAAAGGTAAGTGAATATTTACAATAGTATATTTGATTTTAGATGGTTCCAAGATGGCGCTAACCTGTATCGCCTAGCCTATTTTTCTGAGCATAGCACCTCGTTTATTGCAAAGTGTGATTTCCCAGTAAAGTTATTTTGAAATCTGGCAATGCGGTTGCATTCACGAGATGTTAATCTATAATATCTTTGAATGACAATATTATAATTTACCAATGTTTTCGAATAGTAATTTTGTAAATTGTAGCGCTGATTCATTTCACCGCCACTGTAAAATGCTGTTTTTGGATATAAATATGAACTTGATAGAACAAAAAATGCATGTATTGTCTAACATAATGTCCTAGGAGTGTCATCTGATGAAGATTGTCAAAGGTTAGTGCATAATTTTAGCTGGTTTTCTGCTTTTGGTGACGCCTGTCTTTGCATTGAAAATAGCTGTGTGTAATGTTTTGTCAATGTAATGTCCTAACATAATCTAACTTTATGCTTTTGCAGTAAAGCCTTTTTTTTAAATCGGACAACGTGGTTAGATTAAGGAGATGTTTATCTTTCAAAGGGTGTAAGATAGTTGATTGTTTGAGAAATGTAAATTATTCGATTTATTCTGTTTTGAATTTCGCGTGTTGTATCTTGTCAAGCAATCCCGTTAACGGGATCCGAATGGGAAGGGGTATCCCCAACAGGTTTTAAAAATGTTTCAAGTAATAAAAAGGTGCTATTTCTTCAGAGAAGGTTTTGTAAAATTCAGAGGTTAATCCATCACAACCTGGAGATTTGTTATTTTTTAACTGAGCAACCCCGTACTGGATGTCCATAATGGATACATCTTGGCAACAAGACTGATTGAGTTCTTCACTAACCCAATTAACATTCTCTATAGATTCAAGGAGATCCTTAGAGTCACTCAAATTGTTATCTAAGGAGTAAAGATTCTCATAAAACTTAGTGGTAAAGTCTGATAACAACTCTCTATCCTCAGTGGTAACCCCATTAATCTTAAGTTTCCGAAGTGTGTTGAGTTCCCCTCTCCTCTTCTCCAAATTAAAAAAGTATCTACTGTTCTTTTCGCCTTTTTCAAGCCATTGTTTTCTAGATCTTATGAAAGCTCCTCTAGCCTTTTCCTCATACAATGTATTTAGTTGATTCTGTAAATCATTCAATTTAGCTTTCTCATTAAGATCAAGATGCTCAATCTCTGTGATATCAGCAATTGTCTTAGAGAGTTCAGCTACCTCACATCTCCTTGTTAAAGCAAGCCGTTTTCCATAAGTAATACAGGCTGAGCGGATTTTAAATTTCAGCCGTTCCCAATATTTCCCATATTCTGCATTAGATGTAGCTAAACTCCAGTAAACAGAAATTAGATTCTTAATTAATCACATTTTTTAAATCATCATGCAATAACAATGAGTTAATTAATTTCCAATAACCACCAGAGTATTTCTTACCATCATTACTGCACATTCTTACAGTCAACCATATGACTTTATGATCCGTCAGGACTGCAGGCAGTATTTTTACCTCTACAGTGTTGGGCTCAAGACTAGAGGTTACCACCCACAAATCAATTCTTGATTGTAAAGAACGATCTCTATTACTCCATGTGTATTGTATCTCTCCAGGGTTTTTTACTCTCCATATGTCAATTAAGTCCAGGCTTGGCAGAAATTCACCAACTTGTTCACACCAATGTTAGGCCTATGAGGCAATCTATCAGTCTCATTAGAATAAACCATATTAAAATCGCCACCAACTATAATCTGACTGGATGGATATTTTCTCAGAAGACTTTTAAGAATTTCTTCAATTTCCTCTAGAAGTAAGTTATTTGGAGGACTAGAACATTATCCATATACATTACACAACACAAATAATCTGTCCATGTGGTTGATGACCGCTACTAGCCAATGTCCATTGGAGTCCATTTGAGTAAACAAAAATTTCCCTTTGAAATTGTGTGCTAAAATTGCAACCCCAGCTGAATGATTTGTTCCGTGGGCCCAAAAAATGTCACTGCCCCACTGATTTTTCCAATAATTATAGTCGTCTTTGCATGAATGTGTTTCTTGAACAAATACAAGATCTGCGTTGCAGTCCTTACCAAACAAAAAATAAGCTTTTCTCTTCAACAGGTTACGTATCCCCCTGGCATTGATTGACATAAACTTCAAGTCCATATTTATAGAATAGAAAGAAAAATCCTATGCAATCTCAACTTTACCCTCTCTATAAAAAGTTGCTTCATATATGTATTAACAGAAGTCTTAACCTGTAAAACAGTAACACCATATTTCAAAAGTAGAACGTTCAGTTTGCAGTGGGGAAGGAACTACCTTGTAAACCTACCGACAAATCAAATCACCCCGGTCGTATTTCTTTACCGTTGGCGAAAAAGGCTCTGATTCCCCTGTAGTATCCACCGTTTCCTTGATTTCGGGCCTGTTGTACGAGAGGCCACAATTTTGCCTTTGCTGCCTTGTCTGCTGCAGTCAAGTCCTCCCTGAATCTAAGTTCTCTCTCTTTCAGAAAGGCGCTTTCCTTTGCTTTCTTCCAAACTGCATCTCTCGCTGTGCAAAAAGCAAACTGGATGAGGATCGAGCGGCTGACGAGGGCATCTTGTTTCTTCCCAATACGATGAGCGACATCCACAGCCATATCCATATATCCATCGGGGAAGTCCGGTGCCACACGGTTACAGATGTCTCTTACGAAGCGCTTCACATTCTCATCCTGGTCCTCGGGGACACCGTAAAGCCGTAGCCCCCACCTTCTCCGGTATCGCTCTGCTTCCGATAAGCGCTCTTGCATGTCTGCGATGGTCTTCTCCTGAGCAGTGCATTTCTCAGACGTAGCAGTGTTTGCACGTTTAAGCTCTTCGATACTCTTGTATGCATGATTCAGAGAGGTCTCGAGGTCAACTATTTTTGATGTGTTTTCGCGTATCATTTTCTCCAGACCGTCGGCTCTTTCGTTTACAGCATCGATTATGTTGACCTGCAGTTCGCGCAAAGACAATTCTTTATGTGTCTTTTTGGGTGCAGGACTATTGACTGCATTTTCAGAATCAACCGAATGTCCAGAATCCATTTCTTCTCCTGAGGAGTCAGGTGGCGGTTTTTCTCCAGTGTATGAGTGCTCAGCTAGCAACTGCCTTCTCCTCCCTTTGCTCTTTCGCACATTTTTTCCTTCCATTTCTCAAAGTTTTGAATCAAATTATCGGTCAACTAAGCGTTGTTCTCTATTGTGTTTACTATAAGCCAAGTTCCGTTGCATTTAAGTAAGTTTGAGAGGGATAAAAGTTAAGGTTACTCGGAGCAAGCTGAAATCTCGTCTGCACTCGCCGCCATCTTCCAGACGTCTTCTCCTACACTTTAACTTGTTGTCTGAAAATAAAATCTACATTTTACTCAACTGCGTTACCCACTCCAGTCAGCAGATGGCGGTCTGGGAATTTAAGGCGATGCTGTTGGTGTGACGTATAATGTAGTGGACGGAACTCTTCTTTCAACATCAGCAACAGTTAATCAGCCCTCCTCTAGCTTGCTAGATAAAATAGCGGAACCAATAATGCTCTTTAGACGCTTTCGTGTATATTAGCAACTGTGTTTTAAACCCACTACTGTCGTCTAGTTAGTTATCCGTTTTAATTTCATATTTACGGTGTTGTTGTTATTAGTCAGCTAGCGGGCTCGTTAAGTTAGCATTAGCCTAGCTAGCTAACATTCCCGACCATGAGTTCACTAAGCTACTCTCCTGCTAAAGAAGATGAGGCCTGCTGGACGGAGAAAGAAGCTCTCGTCAAAGAGGAGGAGGAAGAGAAGGATGTTTCAATACAAAAACAAGTAGAGGGTGAGGCTGTTACCGTGAAAGAAGAAGAGAAAGACGTTACAGTTAAAGAAGAGGAAGATACGTTCAGAGTGAAAGATGAGGAGGATGTTACAGTAAAAGAAGAGGAGGATGGAGTGAAAGAGGAGGAGGAGGAGATGACTGTTACATCCAAAAAGGAGGTGGAAGAAGAGGAGGAAAATGGATATCTGGGCCCGGTTTCCCAAACGCATCTTAAGGCATCCAATGGTTCTAACGATGAACGGGCCCTGATTAACACTAGTAAGTACTGTCTTAAATACAGAGGCACAAACTCTGCAGTTGTTTAACTGATGTTTGGTGTTAAAGGGGAAATCTGCAATAACTACATCCATATTTAGACTTTTAAATTATTCATTTATAGCCATTGATTCTTGAAGAATATAACACATGCCTCATGAGCTTAGTTCAACTGTTGTACCCCATCAGAACCCCAAATAAGCTTTTTTTACTCCAATGTTATAAACAATGTAAATCAACTCTGTATAGCCTCAATATGGTTAAAACTATAATGTTGATATCATGGATGGTCAGTCCTTGCATCCATAGGTCTGTCTATGAATTTGAAAGTAGTTAAATTTCTCCAACCCCATCATCTTAATACCAAAACAGTGTTTGAACTGCAGATTGGTTGATTGATTGCTCTGTGGGTTTTTAAACAGAAACAAAATGGCTGCCCAGAGACTTGGTTTGGTAAACATCTGAGGGATGGGGGCTGGAGAAAAGTAACCACTCTCAAATTCATAGAGAAAGCTATTGTAGCAACCTTCAGGCTATCCCCTGAATTCACTACACTATGAATACAAAGACTGGTCATCCATGAGGTCAAAAGTATTGTTTTAAACAGAATTGTAGGCTATATAGTATATTCTAGAATTCATCCATGATGTCATAATGATAGTTTAACCAGGTTTCTAGGCTATATAGTATATTCTAGAATTCATCCATGATGTCATAATGATAGTTTAACCAGGTTTCTAGGCTATATAGTATATTCTAGATTTCATCCATGATGTCATAATGATAGTTTAACCAGGTTTCTAGGCTATATAGTATAGAGGTCGACCGATTATGATTTTTCAACACCGATACCGATTATTGGAGGACCAAAAAGGTCCGATACCGATTAATCTGGCGATTTTTTTTTTTAAATTTTTAAATTTTTTAAATATATTTATTTATTTGTAATAATGACAATTACAACAATACTGAATGAGCAGTTATTTTAACTTAATACATCAATAAAATCAATTTAGCCTCAAATAAATAATGAAACATGTTCAATTTGGTTTAAATAATGCAAAAACAAAGTGTTGGAGAAGAAAGTAAAAGTGCTATATGTGCCATGTAAAAAATCTAATGTTTAAGTTCCTTGCTCAGAACATATGAAAGCTGGTGGTTCCTTTTAACATGAGTCTTCAATATTCCCAGGTAAGATGTTTTAGGTTGTAGTTATTATAGGACTATTTCTCTCTATACGATTTGTATTTCATATACCTTTGACCATTGGATGTTCTTATAGGCACTTTAGTATTGCCAGTGTAGCAATATAGCTTCCGTCCCTCTCCTCGCTCCTACATGGGCTCGAACCAGGAACACATCGACAACAGCCACCCTCGAAGCAGCGTTACCCATGTAGAGGAAGGGAAAAAACTACTCCAAGTCTCAGAGCGAGTGACGTTTGAAACGCTATTAGCGCGCACCCGGCCAACTAGCTAGCCATTTCATATCGGTTACATCAGCCTAATCTTGGGAGTTGACAGGATTGAAGTCATAAACAGCGCAACGCATTGCGAAGGGCTGCTGGCAAAACGCACGAAAGTGCTATTTTGAATGAACGCTTACGAGCCTGCTGGTGCCTACCATCGCTCAGTCAGACTGCTCTATCAAATCATAGACTTAATTATAACATAATAACACACAGAAACACGAGCCTTAGGTGATTAATATGGTCGAATCCGGAAACTATCATCTCGAAAACAAAACGTTATTCCTGTTACATTGCACAACCTTCAGTGTTATGTCATAATTACGTAAAATTCTGGCAAATTAGTTCGCAACGAGCCAGGCGGCCCAAACTGTTGCATAGACACTGACTCTGCGTGCAATGAACGCAAAATGACACAATTTCACCTGGTTAAAATTGCCTGCTAACCTGGATTTCTTTTAGCTAAATATGCAGGTTTAAAAATATATACTTCTGTGTATTGATTTTAAGAAAGGCATTGATGTTTATGGTTAGGTACAGTCGTGCAACGATTGTGCTTTTTTCGCAAATGCGCTTTTGTTAAATCATCCCCGTTTGGCGAAGTCTGCTGTCTTTGTTAGGAAGAAATAGTCTTAACAGTTCGCAACGAGCCAGGCGGCCCAAACTGCTGCATATATCTTGACTCTGTTTGCAAGAGAAGTGACACATTTTCCCTAGTTAAAAGAAATTCATGTTAGCAGGCAATATTAACTAAATATGCAGGTTTAAAAATATATACTTGTGTATTGATTTTAAGAAAGGCATTGATGTTTATGGTTGGAGCAACGTGTACCTAAGCGATTATATGCAACACAGGACAGGCAAGATAAACTAGTAATATCATCAACCATGTGTAGTTAACTAGTGATTATGATTGATTGATTGTTTTTTAAAAGATAAGTTTAATGCTAGCTAGCAACTTACCTTAGCTACTTACTGCATTCGCGTAACCTCGGGGAGTGCAATGTAAAGCAGGTGGTTAGAGCGTTGGACTAGTTAACCGTAAGGTTGCAAGATTGAATCCCTGAGCTGACAAAGTAAAAATCTGTCGTTCTGCCCCTGAACAAGGCAGTTAACCCACCGTTCCTATGCCGTCATTGTAAATAAGAATGTGTTCTTAATTAACTGACTTGCCTAGTTAAATAAAGGTTACATATAAATAGTGTTTCATGACAAACCGTTTTCTACAAATCCGTCAAGGGACCAACTTTGAGAAGGTTTTAAAACAAAGGTTTCAAACCAATTCATGAATGTAATTGAATCTAGGTATGTTTCGCCTTTAACATAATGGCATGAAAAAAATTCGCTGAATATTATAAAATGACTTATCAACAGCTGTAACAATTTGCCTCCAAAGGAAAACTACACTGGCAGTTATAGAATATACTATATATCCTAGAAACCTGGTTAAACTATCATTATGACATCATGGATGAATTCTAGAATATACTATATAGCCTAGAAACCTGGTTAAACCATCATTATGACATCATGGATGAATTCTAGAATATACTATATAGCCTAGAAACCTGGTTAAACTATCATTATGACATCATGGATGAATTCTAGAATATACACTATAGCCTAGAAACCTGGTTAAACTATCATTATAACATCATAGATGAATTCTATTATATACTATATTAGAGGTCGACCGATTAATCGGAATGGCCGATTAATTAGGACCGATTTCAAGTTTTCATAACAATCAGAAATCGTTATTTTTGGACGCCGATTTGGCCGATTTAAAAAAAAAAAATTAATAATAATTATACATATATATATATATATAATTATTTTTATTTTTTTGACCTTTATTTAACTAAGCAAGTCAGTTAAGAAGAAATTATTATTTACAATGACTGCCTACCCCGGACGACAGAGGGCCAATTGCGCGCCGCCCTATGGAACTCCCAATCATGGCCGGTTGTGATACAGCCTGGATTTGAACCAGGGTGTCTAGTGACGCCTCAAGCACTGAGATGCAGTGGCCGCTGCGCCACTCTGGAGCCCCAAAATCATGTTCAAGTGCTGTCCCCAACTAAAATACATCTTGGTCAACCAAGTCATCTGTTCTTTGTCAGAGTGCCAATTTGTCTGACCATTTCTACCAATCTGTGTGCCAGTTATGATTTTCAGTTGCACATTTTTGTGGAACAGTTTCATTTCATTTATAATACACTGCTCAAAAAAATAAAGGGAACACTTAAACAACACAATGTAACTCCAAGTCAATCACACTTCTGTGAAATCAAACTGTCCACTTAGGAAGCAACACTGATTGACAATACATTTCACATGCTGTTGTGCAAATGGAATAGACAACAGGTGGAAATTATAGGCAATTAGCAAGACACCCCCCAATAAAGGAGTGGTTCTGCAGGTGGGGACCACAGACCACTTCTCAGTTCCTATGCTTCCTGGCTGATGTTTTGGTCACTTTTGAATGCTGGCAGTGCTTTTCACTCTAGTGGTAGCATGAGACGGAGTCTACAACCCACACAAGTGGCTCAGGTAGTGCAGCTCATCCAGGATGGCACATCAATGCGAGCTGTGGCAAGAAGGTTTGCTGTGTCTGTCAGCGTAGTGTCCAGAGCATGGAGGCGCTACCAGGAGACAGGCCAGTACATTAGGAGACGTGGAGGAGGCCGTAGGAGGGCAACAACCCAGCAGCAGGACCGCTACCTCCGCCTTTGTGCAAGGAGGAACAGGAGGAGCACTGCCAGAGCCCTGCAAAATGACCTCCAGCAGGCCACAAATGTGCATGTGTCTGCTCAAACGGTCAGAAACAGACTCCATGAGGGTGGTATGAGGGGCCGACGTCCACAGGTGGGGGTTGTGCTTACAGCCCAACACCGTGCAGGACGTTTGGCATTTGCCAGAGAACACCAAGATTGGCAAATTCGCCACTGGCGCCCTGTGCTCTTCACAGATGAAAGCAGGTTCACACTGAGCACGTGACAGACGTGACAGAGTCTGGAGATGCCGTGGAGAACGTTCTGCTGCCTGCAACATCCTCCAGCATGACCGGTTTGGCGGTGGGTCAGTCATGGTGTGGGGTGGCATTTCTTTGGGGGGCCGCACAGCCCTCCATGTGCTCGCCAGAGGTAGCCTGACTGCCATTAGTTACCGAGATGAGATCCTCAGACCCCTTGTGAGACCATATGCTGGTGCGGTTGGCCCTGGGTTCCTCCTAATGCAAGACAATGCTAGACCTCACGTGGCTGGAGTGTGTCAGCAGTTCCTGCAAGAGGAAGACATTGATGCTATGGACTGGCTCGCCCATTCCCCAGACCTGAATCCAATTGAGCACATCTGGGACATCATGTCTCGCTCCATCCACCAACGCCACGTTGCACCACAGACTGTCCAGGAGTTGGCGGATGCTTTAGTCCAGGTGTTGTAGGGAGGTCATACAGGCACGTGGAGGCCACACACACTACTGAGCCTCATTTTGACTTGTTTTAAGGACATTACATCAAAGTTGGATCAGCCTGTAGTGTGGTTTTCTACTTTAATTTTGAGTGTGACTCCAAATCCAGACCTCCATGGTTTGATGAATTGGATTTCCATTGATTATTTTTGTGTGATTTTGTTGTCAGCACATTCAACTATGTAAAGAAAAAAGTATTTAATAAGATTATTTCATTTATTCAGATCTAGGATGTGTTATTTTAGTGTTCCCTTTATTTTGTTGAGCAGTGTATTTTCATTGTGAGAAAAAAGCTATTGGTTTTCTACCCAAAGTTGGAAAGAAATTGTTGTGAGCCATTTAATAAACACAGCAAAATTGATTAAAAAAAAAGTGTGGCAATAGCAGGAACAGTGGCATCTAGTGGGAAAAACGGGGTACTTTCACACTTATTTATGGGGCAAAATGCAAGCGACTTCTAAATGATCTGAACAGGAGAAAAAACACCACCAAATTCACTGTGACTACATTGTATTAATTATATATTATATAATAATAATAATGAATAAATAACACTCCTAGCCACAGCTACAACTTGTCAAACATAGAGAAGGGAGACTGTATACTGGCCATTGGCTTTTACTTTACTCAATGGAGTGGGTAAAGGAGGAGTTAACTGGTGGTTGAACTCATTTCTTTACAACAGAAAATAGAATTCTGGGGTATCTGGATATCATAAGGTGAATGCACCAATTTGTAAGTTGCTTTGGATAAGAGCGTCTGCTAAATGACGTAAATGTAAAAATCATCTGTACATCTATCACTCCAGTGTTAATTTGTTAAATTGTAATTACTTCTCTACTATGGCCTATTTATTGCCTTACCTCCATTCTCCATTTGCACACACTGTATATAGATTTTTCTATTGTGTTATTGACTGTACGTTTGTTTATCCCACATGTAACTCTGTGTTGTTGTTTTTGTTGCACTGCTTTGCTTTATCTTGGCCAGGTCGCAGTTGAAAATGAGAACTTGTTCTCAACTATCTGGTAAAATAAATAAAAAAGGAATTAAAGAAATCTTAACTTTATTGACAAATTGTGTGCGCATCGCCCTCGTGCCGCAATTTGATTAAACACAGAAAGGGGCCTATATTGGAGACCAAAAGTCGTCTGGCACACTGCTTAGAGTTTCGGCATCACCTTTTACCTCAAATAAACATTGGATTTCTGTTGTTGTGGGCCTTTAACCATCTGTGTGACTTTGTCATTAACACAGGAGAGAGACGGGACTATCGTGGATCCTCTGGTTTTGTTCGATCTGACCAGCTAACATTACACCAGAGAACACACACAGGAGAGAAATCTTATAGCTGTGTTCAATGTGGCAAGAGCTTTACTACATCTAGCTATCTGACAGTGCACCAGAGAATACACACAGGAGAGAAATCTTATATCTGTGTTCAATGTGGGAAGAGTTTTGTTCGTTCTGGCCAGCTGACAATACACCAGAGAACACACACAGGAGAGAAACCTTAAAGCTGTGGTCAATGTGGGAAGAGTTTTGGTCAATCTGGAGATCTGACAGTGCATCAGAGAAGACACACAGGAGAGAAACCTTATAGCTGTGGTCAATGTGGGAAGAGTTATTGTCAATCTGGAGATCTGACAGTGCACCAGAGAACACACACAGGAGAGAAACCCTTTATCTGTGCTCAATGTGGGAAGAGTTTTGTTCGATCTGGCCAGCTGACAAAACACCAGAGAACACACACAGGAGAGAAATCTTATAGCTGTGGTCAATGTGGGAAGAGTTTTGCTGCATCTAGCACACTGACTGTACACCAGAGAACACACACAGGAGAGAAACCTTATATCTGTGATCAATGTGGGAAGTGTTTTGTTCGATCTGACAAGCTAACATTACACCAGAGAACACACACAGGAGAGAAATATTATAGCTGTGATCAATGTGGGAAGACTTTTATTCGATCTGGCCAGCTGACAAGACACCAGAGAACACACACATGAGAGAAACCTCATAGCTGTGACCAGAGATAATCTGATAAAAGATCTCTGGTTAAATATCAGAAAATACATAAAGGAGCTGTTTCATGATATCAATGAGTTAATGTCACAATGTAGAATGTTTTAACATTGTACTAGGAGTATTTTAATAATGTCACAATGTAGAATGTTTGCTCCCTGTTCTATTGATTTCAACATGATATGGATATTAGCCTCAGGGGGAAAATCCAGGCTCTGAATTGAAAGAGTTACTATTTATGTGATTTAACAAAAAGTGATTAACTCAATAAGAGCTGTGTTACACTTACCATGCAACACTTCAAAATGTAGCTAGCTGTTTCCTACAAATTGTCCTCTAACCAGGGATCTACACATTATTCCCAGATTCCGTGTGGTTTTTGAGTTGTTAGTTTTAACAGGATGTGCAACCTCATCTCCCTCCTCTCGCTCAAATGATTTTAGCATGATATTGATGAGTGATGACAAATAAGTGTTCCTTTGTTCAGCGACCCCTAAATTTAAATGCATCACTCCGAAATGTAGCTGACTGTCTTCTGCAGGTTGTCCTCTAACCAGTGAGGTAATAGATATCTCCCATTTCCATGTGTTTTTTAGTTGTGTTAGTTTCAACATCACGTACAACCTGATTTCCCCCCTAATCGATATCAGTGATTTATTGCTACTTGTCAAAACAGCAGCGTTTCTGGTGCTTGTGCAGTTTATAAAGTGCTTGTTTTAAAAACTCCAAGTAATATGATTATTGTGGCAGATGTTTGTGTACATAGCACATTTTATGTTTAGGTTTTCAATTTATCCCAAACTGTTTCTGCATATTGGTTATTGATTTGGACACGTTAACACTGTGTTTTGACATTGGGGATATCCCACCTAGCAAAATGTCATTGAAAAGCTGTTGAAAATAAGACTATGCAACCAAATATTTCATATTTCCAATTCATGTAACATTTAGTAATCATAATTATTTATGCAACCAACTGACAACTTTTGGGTACAATTATATTCACATTGTTGCCCTGCTTTTAGAATATCAGGGTTCATTCTCAGATGTGCCAACCCAAATGTACTAGAGCATGACATTGGGGACTGAGCCCCGATCCAACAACATGCCTATCTAGTGAACCCTGAAAAGAGAGAGAAGCTCCGCAGTGAGGTGGAAAGTTACTACGGATATTGCAGGAGTTTCCTCTTGAAATCAGACATGTCTGTGGTGAGGACAACTTGGTTGCTGATTGTCTCAAGGGTTGGCAGTCAAAAAAGTTTTGTTTTGTGGGAAAAATTGCTTATTTTCTGGGGGGGGGGATTCTATAGAAATTATATGATTGTGTATATTATTATTTAGAAATACGTGTTTTTTTCCTTGTTTTTAATTGTTGACAGCCAGTAGACACCATGTTTATATTTGTGAAGGTGAAGCATTGTTGCTGATTATAATGTGAAATGGAAGTTGTTTTCTGTTGGTGGTGAGCAAACTTGTCCAACAAAAATATAGGATATATTTGTTGTCTTAAGGGGGAAGGTGTTACAGGCTTTGGTTTTTCCATTTATGTTTTGAGGTTGGACTTTAGCACGTCTAGCTCGTTAGCACGTCTAGCTCGTTAGCACGTCTAGCTCGTTAGCACGTCTAGCTCGTTAGCACGTCTAGCTCGTTAGCACGTCTAGCTCGTTAGCACGTCTAGCTCGTTAGCACGTCTAGCTCGTTAGCACGTCTAGCTCGTTAGCACGTCTAGCTCGTTAGCACGTAGGACGCACTGATTGGTGTCACCTCGTTAGTCAGTATGTGTTACACCTGTGCTGGCTTGTCCATCTCGTTAGTGGGAAGGTGTTTCACCTGAGCTGGTCCAGGTTCTATTTAAGAGTGTCTGGCCCAGTGCTCCAGTTGTCTTGATACATGTGGAGAGTCAACACCTTTAGTTGCTCCGCCTTTTTGGTTTGCGTCCTGTCTTTGAGTTTGGTGTGGGTTTTTCCTTTTGTTTCTCATGGTGGGTGTCTTTTAGGTCCTAGTTGTTGTTACTAGTCAACTTTCAGTGGACACTGAGAGCAAAACTGCAAGATTATGTTATAATACTTTCATTGCATCAAATGGTTGTTTTATGCAACAGAATAGAGGGTTCTTATAACTATTGTGTCTGTGTTCTACTGAGGATGGGCCTCTGGGAGAAAACACTGACAGGAGATTTACAATGTCTTTTGGGTGATAAAACCTAAAGAGACTGCATTCCAGAGTATGAGTTAATGTTTCTGTTCTATATGGGACCAGGGAGAGATGACCCCAGGGCCAGACCCTGGTCTCTACACAGAGTACTGTTTTTACAGCAGATACTGTCTGCTGAGAATTATAAGTATCTTTCATACAAATGTTAACCTTGTGACCCGTTCTATACATCTGTTGTTGGTCATGTAGGTTGAAAGGGCTGTAAAAGACCTTTGTACTTTTGTCCTGTGGGTCCACCAGCCATCATTATCGTAGGGCAATTGATTCACTTTATATGTGACGTATTGACCTGCTCCCTTATAAGTGAATAAAGATTTAGTTTAAGAATAACTCTGACTTGTGTGATAATTTCTTTAAAATGAAATGAGACAAACTTAACAACCACATTTGGCGATGGGGATGTGAATCTTCACTTGGTGACCGCTCCTGATGACCTGGGTAAATGGTGCACCAGGGATCCCTCTAATTTGGGATCTCAGTGAGACCACACTTCGGTAACGGAGCAGATGAACCCATCTTTGATCTGAGAGGCAGCGAGCCGAGTATAGATGAGCATGAGATAGAAATGTGAAAATATTCCTGCAGGTTAAAATATTGTTGAAAAACAACTAATTGATTAGGTATGTTTGGGAATAGCATTGTGTGACTGTGATATGAGAGTTGTGTGACTGTGGTATGAGAGTTGTGTGACTGTGGTATGAGAGTTGTGACTATGATATGGGAGTTGTGTGACTGTGATATGGGAGTTGTGTGACTGTGGTATGAGAGTTGTGTGACTGTGATATGAGAGTTGTGTGACTGTGATATGGGAGTTGTGTGACTGTGGTATGAGAGTTGTGTGACTGTGATATGGGAGTTGTGTGACTGTGATATAGTGGGAAGGTGTTTCACCTGAGCTGGTCCAGGTTCTATTTAAGAGTGTCTGGCCCAGTGCTCCAGTTGTCTTGATACATGTGGAGAGTCAACACCTTTAGTTGCTCCACCTTTTTGGTTTGCTTTCTGTCTTTAAGTTTGGTGTGGGTTTTTCTTTTGTTTGCCTCTTCTTGGGCAGATTTAGTGGGTCTCATGGTGGGTGTCTTTTAGCTCCCAGTTGTTGTTACTAGTCAACTTTCAGTGGACACCCCCATAGTGTCTATCAGAGACCCTCCTAAAAAACAAGTTATATTTTGGGTTGGATATTGCATCATATTGTTATTTTAATCAATGGCATTTCCTTACAATGCTCATTAGTCTTTCAGTTGTTATTGTTGTTTTTTATCCTCATATTTGTGTACTAAATATTTCTGATTATTTTCATAGTTTTTTACTGTGAAGCCATTGTGTTGCATCCATGTCTGACATGTGCTGTATAAATAAAGCTTGATTTGATTTGAACATATTGTAAAACAAATTAACCCAATGACTGATCAATCAACAGACTCTTGGTCCACCTTAGTATGAAAAACTGTATCAATCCCACGTTTCCAGCCTGCTGAAGGCGTGGTGGAGTGGTAAACACCACCCCCGGCTCTACCAGGGGCTTGAGGTGGTCTCCCACAGCTCTGGTTATGTCATGTTCTGTGGCATTGCTGTTCCATTTCTTGACTGTCCCTGCAACACAGAAACACATTTAGTCATATTATATAAAACACTCAAAGTAATGGATATGGAGCATCTATGGCCTCAGTTACACCTGGCACCTAAATGTGACTTCTGTCATCTGATCACTCCAAGCTGCATTAGGTTCAGATCTACCAGGTTGGGCCTTTGACATAGTCTGGACGCAGTCAGGCCACTGATTATGCATAAGCAATGTAAAGAGATGGGGTGAATGAGTGGGGAAAAATACATTTGACACAAATTACCTTCAGAAATCAAATGTTGTTAGTCACATACAGGTGTTCAGATGTTATTGCAGGTGTAGTGAAATGCTTGTCCTTCTAGTTCCCACAGTGCAGTAATATCTAACAATATCTAACAATTTCACAACAAATACCTAATACACACAAATCTAAGGTAAGGAATGGAATTAGGAATATATAAATATATGGAATAACAATGTCAGAGCAGCATAGACTGAGATACAGTTTATACATATGAGATGAGAAATGATATGTAAACATTATTAAAGGGCCAATAATTTCATGATGCCTGTTTAACAGTCTGATGGCCTTGAGATAGAAGCTGTTTTTCTGTCTTTCGGTCTCAGCTTTGATGCACCTGTCCTGACCTCGCCTTCTGGATGATAGCAGGCTGAACAGGCAGTGGCTCGGGTAATAACAAAGAACAAATGTGTGTGCCTGAGGGGAAATTAACTTTCATACAGCCAGAAGGGGTGAGAAATTACTCCAATATCAGAGGACAATTTGCACTAATGTAAATAAACATAGATGATGGAACATATTCCCTTTTGCTGACGTGATGAACCGCTAAGGGGACATAAATATTTACCATCTAAATCATGTGTGACCTCTCACCTCTCTGGCTGTAGAAGTGTTCTTCCTAACCAGTCCCTCAACAGCTCTCTGACTGAGCTCCACCCTCACTGGGTCTTCAGAGGAGAGGAAGGCTGAGGAGGGATGGAAGGATGAATGGATCAGTCAGTCAATAAAGTGTAGAGCTGCTGTTTATGCTGTCTGACAAAATCACTATTTTAGTAGTTCGTTAAAGTAAATAAGGCTTTATGACTGCTGAATACCAAATATCAATCACTTAGATCATGTATTTTCAGGTAGAGATACATCCTTGGGACGTCCCTAGCCCATTGAAGTTGACACTTTTAAATGGTTAAGGTTAGGGGTTAAGGTTAGGGTTTAGGGTAGGGATGTCCCAAGGATCCCGGATAGCATTGACCATTGTGCATTCTTCTGTCTCTTTTACATAGCAGGTGATGGGTTCTGACTTCTGAACTTGAAAATATTAAATATCCTTATTATGTGAAATTGAATGAAACAATAATGTATGTTGATGCTAATATGATGTACAATATTCCATGATGTTTCTATATGATAACAATACAGTAATATATTTAATATGATGTACAATATTCCATGATGTTTCTATATGATAACAATACAGTAATATATTTAATATGATGTACAATATTCCATGATGTTTCTATATGATAACAATAGCTTAAAATATTGAATATACAATTTTTTTAACAGTTTCACAAATTCATTTTAATTAACTTAATCATTATGATTCAACAATCAGTTCACCGTCTCACCTCATACTGTATTGGAGCAGCAGCAGCTGACTGCCCGGTTCAACATCAGTTCACCGTCTCACCTCATACTGTATTGGAGCAGCAGCAGCTGACTGCCCGGTTCAACATCAGTTCACCGTCTCACCTCATACTGTATTGGAGCAGCAGCAGCTGACTGCCCGGTTCAACATCAGTTCACCGTCTCACCTCATACTGTATTGGAGCAGCAGCTGCTGACTGCCCGGTTCAACATCAGTTCACCGTCTCACCTCATACTGTATTGGAGCAGCAGCAGCTGACTGCCCGGTTCAACATCAGTTCACCGTCTCACCTCATACTGTATTGGAGCAGCAGCAGCTGACTTGATCGTTGATGCTAATCATCATGTTTGAATCTGAGAGTAAATAGAGCCGACTACACTCTAAAAATGAAGGGTTCAACTGGAGTTGTTCTCAGATCCCCTAAGAACCGTAGGGTTCTTGGTCAATGAAAAACAGCCCCAGAAAGGTTCTTCAAAGAACTTGTTAGAAGGTGGGTTCATCGAGGAACCTCCGTTGTTGCTGGACTTCTTCCGGGAACTTCGCAATTACAACTGAAAACGATGGTGACAAGTTTGGATGCGACAACAGTTAAAAAGGTTAAGTTGGGTTGATGTTTGGCTCTGAATATGTCTCGAAATCATTTATTATAATAATATAACATACTAATAATGAATAACGAAGACAATGATGGTTTTCTGTGAATATCTTTTATAACGTTACTATAGTTAATGAACGTAAATATTAGAAAGCCGGGTTTGACCGTCGGCGTTGTATGAGCTACAGTACAGTACCGTTAGCTAGTTAGCTAACGTTATGTCCTAACTAGGCACAACTAGGTTTGGATTATTTCCTCAATATATGCTTTACCATATATTGTATATCGTTTCCATAAAGCCAACAACAGCTCTTATTCCTTCCCTTTCTCTAATGTATTTTGTAATAAAATTAGCAAGTGTAGTAAGATCATTGCTTTACTTTACTAGGACTGGAGACCACAGCAGCGATTCTGCTCTTGTCCAACCTCTTCAATGAGGACCCGAGTGGCCTTTATGTCCGTGACAAGGTATGCCTATGCACCAATCATCTGTTTCTTCATAAACATAGGTGTGCATGCTTATATAAAACTACAGCTGAACATTTGTTATGTTCTTTGTTAATTGTATGTGTATTAATCTTTTCTTACTTTTGTTGACACAGATTTCACCGCTCTTCACTCCTTTACTGCACATCGGTGGAAATCCATTTCACCATGAGAGTGAAATCCCGCTGGCCTTTGATGGGGAGAACATCCAGGCCCTCGAGGACGTCCCCATGGGACTTGGGGCTCTGCTACGACTGTATTTTTTATTTTCCCTTAAATTTCCCAAAAATGTCAGAAAAACAGTTATGTTGTTAAGTTACTGTGTTCTGGGGATCAGAGAAGTTGGGGTGAAGTTACCAGGGCCGGTCATAAAGATGGAAAACTTCCTAACATAACTAAGTGAATATGATATACACACTAAAGCTGAAACATCTGTATTTAGCATCAAGTCTACAATGTTGTTAGTTGACCTGTGATTCATTTTCAATGTTGTTATTATTTTACATCATTATTTTATAAATTTTAAATGTCATGAAAAGCACTATACAACGTAAATGTATTATTTATTATGGTCTGACATGTCTGCAGAAATGTTGCAATTTTGTAATGTGTTTTGTTTGGTAAATGGTTTTGTAAATATTAATTCACATTTGTGGTGCCACTAAATAAACAATGAATTATTTAAATCCATATTGTGAATATTATTATTATTATTATTATTAAAATATGTTTTTATAATGGAGGGAGGGTGGACAGGGAGTTAAGAAATGAACCCCAAAAGGTTCTTTGAGGAACCATGATAAGGGGTTCTTCAAAGAACTTATAGGGGTTCCCACAAAATGTTCTTCAAATAACTTTTAGGGGTTCCCCCACAGTCTCAATTTCAAGAACCCCTAAAGGATACTCCAGGAACCTTTACTTTTTAGAGTGTATATTGATAAAAGTCACCTTGTCCGAGAGACATTTACATAGTTATACACAGCCCAATTTGGGATAACTATTTTAGGGCGAAATAGCGGCCACAACAGACAGACCTGATATCGCCCATAATTCAACGTCCTTGGACGTCACGTGCTGACTGGGTATGACCAAAGTTATTCTATTTAGCTACACTTTGTAGTACATTTTTACACTATAATAAATGTTTCTGATGCCACATCGCCCGTTTTCAAAGGGAGTCGTTGGTGTTTAGGGCTAGTCGCTTTTTAACATTTTGTCTGAAAGTATTTTCTCAACTGCGATACCAACTCCAGTCAGCAGATGGAGATGTGCGTCTTTCAGGCGATTCTGCCACTGTGACGTATAATCTAGTGGACGGGACGCTTCTTCAGCATCAACAGCTAGTCAGACACCTTGGTTCACTAACTTTATGGAAAAAGGTTTATTCAATAAATCGAGCAACTCCTCTCAAACTGGGAAGAACCCCGCCAGGCCTTAAGGGCAGTTTTTATTTCAAATGTAGTACCTGGACGGAGAAAATCCAATTAGCGTTTTATAGTTTCATCGTTAGGGTAACTTAACCTAAAGTGGACACACTCCCATCAGTTTCTGAGACAACTGGCCAGACTTTGTAGACTGTTTAATAATGCTTAAACCTCATCTTTATCAAATGATCCATTAAAGATACCAACTCAAAACCTACGTTCGTCTACATATGGGTTGTTTAAATTGTATCTAATTATATTCCCAGTATTACTTTATCAAATCTCTACTAATCGATTATACACACATACAATTCATCATATTTTCATATAGTCACAGAATCCATAGAAAACGTAAGAAATTCTCAGGTACTCACGACAACCATTCCATTTGCTTTTTCAAGGACTCTCCATAGCTACGAAGAAGCTCTCCAAACATACTCCCAGCAGAACCAAAAATAAACTTGTTTCCCAGACAATGACCATGGGATCCTCAACGGTTCTCTAACCTCCCAGAGACCACGGCAAAATCAAGCCTCCCAGGAACTATATACCTTCTGCTGCTTTCTAAAATATCATCCCGCTTATTATCCACATTTCAATCATCTGATTAAGCATATTTCTATATGTTACTATCCAGACGTCTGATTAAGACTCATTTCCAGTCACACAACTCTCATATCACAGTCACACAACTCTCATATCACAGTCACACAATGCTATTCCCAAACATACCTAATCAATTAAGTTATTTTTCAACAATATTTTAGCCTGCAGGAATATTTTCACATTTCTATCTAATGGTTAGTTCCTAGGATAATGTAACTCATACATTTACATCTTTCAATACTTCTAAAATGGGGTACAGGTTTAAAATAATTACAGGTTTAAAATAATTACATGTTTAAAACAATTACAGGGGCACCTTACTATCTTATACTATATCATAGATGGTCTTAACTAGTAAACACAGATTCTAGATTTCATACAGCTCACAGATAGCTGCCTCGGCCCTGTTTACACCTCCAAGGTGCCCCCCCTCACACAGGAATACACACCGAGTCTACGAGGCTTTTCTAAAAATTCCACTTGTTTCGCTCACCTCATTATTTTTAAACTACATTCAAGATGTGGTATCCACTCAGCTCGCTGCCTCTCAGATCCAATGTGGGTCCATCTGCTAGAGGGATCCCTCGTGCACCATTTACCCAGGTCACCAGGAGTGGTCACCAAGTGAAGATTCACATCCCCATCGCCAAATGTGGTTAATTTCTTTAATATCAAATGAGAAGAGAAACTTATCACACAAGTCAGAGTTATTCTTAAACTAAACCTTTATTCACTTATTAATAAGGGAGCAGGTCAATACAACACATACACAAAATTAATCAATTGGGTGCTCTACGATAATGATGGCCGGTCGACGAATCACCCCCAGATGACTCGTTGAGAGCCACGAAACAAAAGTACAAAGGTATTTTACAGCCAAGATACACCCCTTTTAAATGGCAAACAACAGATGTATAGAATGGGTCACAAGGTTAAGATTTGTATGAAAGACACTTATAATTCTCAGCAGACAGTATCTGCTGTAAAAACAGTACTCTGTGTAGAGACCAGGGTCTGGCCCTGGGGTCATCTCTCCCTGGTACCATATAGAACAGAAACATTAACTCATGCTCTGGAATGCAGTCTCTTTAGGTTTAAATCACCCAAAAGACATTGTAAATCTCCTGTCAGTGTTTTCTCCCAGAGGCCCATCCTCAGTAGAACACTCAGACACAATAGTTATAAGAACCCTCTACTCTGTTGCATAAAACAACCATTTGATGCAATACAAGTATAATATCATAATCTTGCAATTTTGCTCTCACAGTGTCCACTGAAAGTTGACTAGTAACAACAACTGGGAGCTAAAAGACACCCACCATGAGACCCACTAAATCTGCCCAAGAAGAGACAAACAAAAGAAAAACCCACACCAAACTTAAAGACAGGAAGCAAACCAAAAAGGTGGAGCAACTAAAGGTGTTGACTCTCCACATCTATCAAGACAACTGGAGCACTGGGCCAGACACTCTTAAATAGAACCTGGACCAGCTCAGGTGAAACACCTTCCCACTAACGAGATGGACAAGCCAGCACAGGTGTAACACATACTGACTAACGAGGTGACACCAATCAGTGCGTCCTACGGGCTGACGGGCTAGACGTGCTAACGAGCTAGACGGGCTAACGGGCTAGACGTGCTAACGAGCTAGACGGGCTAACGGGCTAGACGGGCTAACGAGCTAGACGGGCTAACGGGCTAGACGTGCTAACGAGCTAGACGTGCTAACGAGCTAAACGGGCTAACGAGCTAGACGGGCTAACGAGCTAGACGTGCTAACGAGCTAGACGGGCTAGACGTGCTAACGAGCTAGACGTGCTAACGAGCTAGACGGGCTAACGAGCTAGACGTGCTAACGAGCTAGACGTGCTAACGAGCTAGACGTGCTAACGGGCTAGACGGGCTAACGAGCTAGACGGGCTAACGAGCTAGACGTGCTAACGAGCTAGACGTGCTAACGAGCTAGACGTGCTAACGAGCTAGACGCGCTAACGAGCTAGATGCGCTAAAGTCCAACCTCAAAACATAAATGGAAAAACCAAAGCCTGTAACACCTTCCCCCTTAAGACAACAAATATATCCTATATTTTTGATGGACAAGTTTGCTCACCACCAACAGAAAACAACTTCCATTTCACATTATAATCAACTACAATGATTCACCTTCACCAATACAAACATGGTGTCTACTGGCTGTCAACAATTAAAAACACGCATTTAAATAATAATATACAATCGTATTATTTTTTTCTCCTTTTTCTTTATATAGAATCCTAAAACTCACTAGCTTCTAGAACACTCGTCCCCTTGGAACCCCAAAATAAACTCAAATCAAATTGTATTAGTCACGTGTGCTGAATACAACAGGTGTAGTAGACCTGTAGACCTAACAGTGAAATGCTGACTTACGAGCCCCTAACCAACAGTGCAGTTTCAAAAACATACAGAAAAGAATAAGAGATAAAACTCATCTCCAACACGGAAAAACGTGTCAAAATAAATTGTGATCCATGGCAACGCACTGGCTAAACGCAAAACACAAATCTTTTTGACTGCCCACCCTTGAGACAAACCAAGAAACCAAGTTGTCCTTACCACGGACATGTCAGAGCTTCTCTCTCTTTTCAGGGTTCACTAGATAGGCATGTTGTTGGATCGGGGCCCAGTCCACAATGTCATGCTCTAGTACATTTGGGTTGGCACATCTGAGAATGAACCCTGATATTCTAAAAGCAGGGCAGCAATGTCAATATAATTGTACCCAAAAATTGTCAGTTGGTTGCATGAATAAGTATTACATGAATTGTAAATATGAAATATCAAAACCAAATGTACACCCCTTTGTTAATACATATTGACAATAATGAACCTAATGGTGAGGCATGAAAGAATAAAAAAAATCTGATTTTGTCAGGCTGAATGTTTAAAAATTTTTACATTTTACATTTTAGTCATTTAGCAGACGCTCTTATCCAGAGCGACTTACAGTAGTGAATACATACATTTCATTTAAAAAAAATGTTTTACTTATTTTTAAATATGAGGTGATTTGAGTCATGCTTCTTCAGTAGTGGAATAAAGACAATTAGCAATTTAATGTTGTAAAGAAATACTGGAGTGATGTAGGATTGTTAATAAAATTGATTATAGACCAATTTATTATACTGTGTCCATGTGTATAGGCTGCAAGTACGTTGAAATGAAGTTGTTTTAAAGTCATTGAAAAAACGACCAGAAAAGACATCTTTTCAACTTTCACTTTCAACAACAACCGAACACATATTGGACTTCGGGCATAGTCTTATTTTCAACATCTTTTCAATGACATTTTGCTAAATGAGAATAGTGCAATGTCAAAACACAGTTTTAACGTGTCCAAATCAATAACCAATATGTAGAAACAGTTTGTGATAAATTGAAAACCTAAACATTTTGAAGTGTTGCATTTTGATTCCAGTGGGTCACCAACATGGTAAGTGTAACACATTTTTTTTTGTCACTTTTTATTAAATCTCATAAATAGTAACTCTTCCAATTCAGAGCCTGGATTTTCCCCCTGAAGCTAATATCCATATCATGTTGAAATCAATAGAACAGGGGACAAACGTTTAGGGTTCTACATTGTGACATCATTAAAATACTCCTACTACAATGTTAAAACATTCTACATTGTGACATTAATTCATTGATATCATGAAACAACTCCTTCATGTATTTTCTGATGTTTGATCAGATATCTTTTATCGGTGAATCTCTTGTCACACTGATCACAGCTATAAGGTTTCTCTCCTGTGTGTATTCTCTGGTGTAGAGTCAGAGAGCCAGATGCAGCAAAACTTTTCCCACATTGATCACAGCTAAAAGGTTTCTCTCCTGTGTGTGTTCTATGGTGTATAGTCAGCTGGCCAGATGTAGTAAAACTCTTCCCACATTGATCACAGCTAAAAGGTTTCTCTCCTGTGTGTGTTCTATGGTGTATCTTCAGATGGCTAGAACAAAAAAAACTCTTCCCACAATGAGTACAGCTATATGATTTATCTCGTATCTCTCCTGTGTGTGTTCTATGGTGTACCTTCAGATGACTAGAACGAAAAAAACTCTTCCCACATTGAGTACAGCTAAAAGGTTTCTCTCCTGTGTGTGTTCTCTGATGTGCTGTCAGGCTACCTAACAGGGCATAACTCCTTCCACATTGATTACAGCTAAAAGGTTTCTCTCCTGTGTGTGTTCTCTGATGTGATATCAGGCTTCTTGACTCGGTAAAACTCTTCCCACATTGAGTACAGCTATATGATTTATCTCCTGTGTGTGTTCTATGGTGTACCTTCAGATGGCTAGAACGAAAAAAACTCTTCCCACATTGAGTACAGCTATATGGTTTCTCTCGTTTCTCTCCTGTGTGTGTTCTCTGATGTGATATCAGGCTTCTTGACTGGGTAAAACTCTTTCCACATTGAGTACAGCTAAAAGATTTCTCTCCTGTGTGTGTTCTCTGATGTGCTGTCAGGCTACCTAACAGGGCATAACTCCTTCCACATTGATTACAGCTATAAGATTTATCTCCTGTGTGTGTTCTCTGGTGTATAGTCAGCTGGCTAGATGTAGTAAAACTTTTCCCACATTGATCACAGCTATAAGGTTTCTCTCCTGTGTGCGTTCTCTGGTGTAAAGTCAGATAGTCAGATCTAGTAAAACTCTTCCCACACTGACCACAGATATAAGGTTTCTCTCCTGTGTGTATTCTCTGGTGCACTGTCAGATAGCTAGATTGACTAAAACTCTTCCCACATTGACCACAGCTATAAGGTTTCTCTCCTGTGTGTATTCTCTGGTGCACTGTCAGAGATGTAGATTGAACAAAACTCTTCCCACATTGAGTACAGCTATAAGGTCTCTCTCCTGTGTGGATTCTCTGATGAATTTTAATGCCTGATGAGGTGAACCTCTTCCCACTGTCAGAGCAGCAGTTAGATTTCTTCCCTGTGGGTCTCTGCTGGTGTTTCTTGAGGTGTTCTGATCTGGAGAGACTCTTCTCTGCCTTGTCAGCATCATGAGGTTGTTGAGGCTCCCCAGAGGATCCACGATAGTCCCGTCTCTCTCCTGTGTGAACAACAAAGTCATACAGATGGTTAAATGCCCACAACAGCAGAAATCCACTGTTTATTTGAGGTAAAAAGGGATGACCAGAGAGTACCCATGAAGTTGTACAACAATTGACAAGACTATCTTAAGACAGTCAAGACCTAAGCAGTGTGCCAGACGACTTTTGGCCTCCAATATAGGCCCCTTTCTGTGTTTGCTAAAATTGCAGCGATGCACACGCAATTTGGTTGTAGAAACTCCTCCATTCTAATGAGGAAACCACTAGTTATGGATGTAGTATATCTGGTAATGAGGAAACCACTAGTTATGGATGTACTATATCTGGTAATGAGGAAACCACTAGTTATGGATGTAGAATATCTGGTAATGAGGTAACCGCTAGTTATGGATGTAGTATATCTGGTAATGAGGAAACCACTAGTTATGGATGTAGTATATCTGGTAATGAGGAAACCACTAGTTATGGATGTAGTATATCTGCATGGAGCAAAAATGGTGAGCAAAGATTTTAGCTTTTCACAATGCATTCTGAATATTACAACGCAAGATCAGGAGTGCTACTGAAGGAAACTCACATTAAGTTCTGTGTCTATTCACTAATTCACCACCGTGGGGGAAAACTCAGGGGAGTTCTCATAGGCTGACAGCAAAATTAGCCTCCTTTTCCAGGTTGCTTATGAGTGCATTTCACATTACTTTGGATTATAATTGTAAGGCTCGCTTGAATCACCTGCTTAATATGTTTGTGTTATTGTCGCAAATCAACTGCTTTATACTTAAAAAACACTTCAACCAGTAAAATGCTCTTTGGCAAGTTTTTCTATCAGCCTGACAATGAGGGTTTGTACACCAAGTGTATGCCAAATTGGCCCATACCTTCACCTAACAACAACACAGACCTACTGTAGGACCCATAACTTCCCCTAACAATAACATAGACCTACTGTAGGACCCATAGCTTCCCCTAACAATAATATAGACCTACTGTAGGACCCATAACTTCACCTAACAATAATATAGACCTACTGTAGGACCCATAACAACAACATAGACCTACTGTAGGACGCATAACTTCACCTAACAACAACATAGACCTACTGTAGGACCCATAACTTCACCTAACAACAACATAGACCTACTGTAGGACCCATAACTTCACCTAACAACATAGACCTACTGTAGGACCCATAACTTCACCTAACAACATAGACCAACTGTAGGACCCATAACTTCACCTAACAATAACATAGACCTACTGTAGGACCCATAACTTCACCTAACAATAACATAGACCTACTGTAGGACCCATAACTTCACCTAACAATAACATAGACCTACTGTAGGACCCATAACTTCACCTAACAATAACATAGACCTACTGTAGGATGCATAACTTCACCTAACAATATAGACCTAGGACCCACCCAGACCTGACCCCGCAAGATTGTTGTCAATTTATTAATTGTCTTTTGTTTGAAACACTCCTGTCAATGTTGAGTAAGGACGAACACCTAATTACCCATATAGAAGTAGGACTAGTCTACCTGGTTACACATATAGAAGTAGGACTAGTCTACCTGGTTACACATATAGAAGTAGGACTAGTCTACCTGGTTACACATATAGAAGTAGGACTAGTCTACCTGGTTACACATATAGAAGTAGGACTAGTCTACCTGGTTACACATATAGAAGTAGGACTAGTCTACCTGGTTACACATATAGAAGTAGGACTAGTCTACCTGGTTACACATATAGAAGTAGGACTAGTCTACCTGGTTACACATATAGAAGTAGGACTAGTCTACCTGGTTACACATATAGAAGTAGGACTAGTCTACCTGGTTACACATATAGAAGTAGGACTAGTCTACCTGGTTACACATATAGAAGTAGGACTAGTCTACCTGGTTACACATATAGAAGTAGGACTAGTCTACCTGGTTACACATATAGAAGTAGGACTAGTCTACCTGGTTACACATATAGAAGTAGGACTAGTCTACCTGGTTACCCATATAGAAGTAGGACTAGTCTACCTGGTTACACATATAGAAGTAGGACTAGTCTACCTGGTTACACATATAGAAGTAGGACTAGTCTACCTGGTTACACATATAGAAGTAGGACTAGTCTACCTGGTTACCCATATAGAAGTAGGACTAGTCTACCTGGTTACACATATAGAAGTAGGACTAGTCTACCTGGTTACCCATATAGAAGTAGGACTAGTCTACCTGGTTACACATATAGAAGTAGGACTAGTCTACCTGGTTACACATATAGAAGTAGGACTAGTCTACCTGGTTACACATATAGAAGTAGAACTAGTCTACCTGGTTACACATATAGAAGTAGGACTAGTCTACCTGGTTACACATATAGAAGTAGGACTAGTCTACCTGGCCTGTGTGCAAATGTAGGCCTATAAATGTGCCCATTTGGGGATGTCTGATAGTATTTCTGATTGTCTTAATGCACCACCACTAATGAGCTGTGGAGCTTCTCAAAGCTAATTTTTCTTCACCCCAAACAGCAAGTAAACAAAGTCTAATCAAAATCAATTGCAAATGACAATAGTTCCTCAAAGTATTTTCGTTAAATATTTCCAGCAGCAATATTTCCACCTTTCGATAACCACTCAGCATAAAAGGGAAAAATGTAATGCTTTGATCCAGTGGAAATGTCATAAAATACCTGATTACTTCTTATTCTTTGCACAAATAGCCTACAGCTGTGTCTGTCCAGAACTCACTGGAGCAGGAAACTGAGGGCCTAGAATATTTGATACAATGTTGCAAGCTTGCTATCTGAGTTTTGCTGACCCAGTTGATACAATGTTTCAAGTTTGTTGTAGACAGGCCATGTGCAGCCAATGTGATTTCTATGATATTTATTTTTATCAGGATATTTTCTACATGCAGAATGCAATGTTTTTATTTGTTGGCTTTATGTAGGCTATTTTTACATAGTTGGCAATGGCAATAAAAGTTACTTTTAGATTTGTAAAATTTTCATTTAGATTTAGATAGAATGTAGATTAATCACAGACAATAATTTTGAGATACTATTATAAATTAAATGAAACTGTTCCATGAAAATGTGCATATGAAAATCATAACTGGCACACAGATTGGTAGAAATGGTCAGATAAATTGGCACTCAAACTGGAAAAGGTTGCTGATTGCTGGTGTAGTCAATTACTGAAAATTTCAGGAGCAGAACGGCAGAATTTACGAAGTCCAGCAGCAGAGGGGGAAGGGGGGCTCCCTCTAGTCAGGTTATGTTGACGACTGGCTCCCTCTAGTCATTTGTGTGTCTTATTTATTTAATCAAACAGCGTGCTTAAAGCATCAGACAAGTTCAGTACATATAGTTGATTGTATAAAAACACATGGGGTGATTGGTAGAAAGAACAGATGACTCTTGGTTGACCAAGATGTATTTTAGTTGGGGACAGCACTAGAACATGACTTTGGGGCTCCCGAGTAGCACAGCGGACACTGCATCTCAGTGCTTGAGGCGTCACTACAGACACCCTGGTTCAAATCTAGGCTGTATCACAACCGGCCGTGATTGGGAGTCCCATAGGGCGGCGCACAATTGGCCCAGCGTTGTCCAGGGTAGGCAGTCATTGTAAATAAGAATTTGTTCTTAACTGACTTGCCTAGTTAAATAAAGTTTACATTTAAATACATTTAAAAAATAGAGTTTCCTGACAATCCATTTTTTACAAATCCGGCAAGGCACCAATTTTGAGAAGGGTTTAAAACAAAGGTTTCAAACCAATTCATGAATGTAATTGAATCTAGGTATGTCTTGCCTTTAATGTAATGGCATGAAAAACAATTGGCTGAATATTATACAATGACTTATCAACAGCTCTAATAATTTGCCTTCACAGGAAATCTACACTGGCAGTTATAGAATATACGATATATCCTAGAAACCTGGTTAAACTATCATTATGACATCATGGATGAATTCTAGAATACACTATATAGCCTAGAAACCTGGTTAAACTATCACTATGACATCATGGATGAATTCTAGAATATACTATATAGCCTAGAAACCTGGTTAAACTATCATTATGACATCATGGATGAATTCTAGAATATACTATATAGCCTAGAAACCTGGTTAAACTATCATTATGACATCATGGATGAATTCTAGAATACACTATATAGCCTAGAAACCTGGTTAAACTATCACTATGACATCATGGATGAATTCTAGAATATACTATATAGCCTAGAAACCTGGTTAAACCATCATTATGACATCCTGGATGAATTCTAGAATATATTATATAGCCTAGAAACCTGGTTAAACTATCATTATGACATCATGGATGAATTCTAGAATATACTATATAGCCTAGAAACCTGGTTAAACTATCATTATGACCTCATGGATGAATTCTAGAATATATTATATATCCTAGAAACCTGGTTAAACTATCATTATGACATCCTGGGTGAATACATTTGAGTGGTTACAATCCTCCTTCCCCCATCCCTCAGCTGTTTACCAAACCAAGCCTCTGGGCAGCCATTTTGTTACTGTTGAATAAACCCACACAACCCAGCAATCTGCAGTTCATACAATAACAAAGCTGTCATTCCACCACTGTTTTGGTTATAAGATGTTGATGGGGTTGGAGAAATGTAACTACTCTCAAATTCATAGACAGACCTATGGATGCAAGGACTGACCATCCATGATATCAACATTATAGTTTTAACTATGTTGAGGCTATACAGTGTTGGTTTACATTTCTAAACATTGGAGTAAAAAAAGCTTATATTCTGATGGGGTAAAACAGTTGAACTAAGCTCATGAGGCATGTGTTATATTCTTCAACAATCAATGGCTATAAATTATTAATTTAAAAGTCACAATATGGATGTAGCTATTGCATATTTCCGCTTTAACACCACACATCAGTTCAACAACTGCAGAGTTTGTGCCTCTGTATTTAAGACAGTACTTACTAGTGTTAATCAGGGAACGGTTTCTCAAAACCATCTTATTGCTAAGTTCACCGTTAGAACCATTGGACGCCTTAAGATGCGTTTGGGAAACCGGGTCCAGATATCCAGTTTCCTCCTCTTCTTCCTCCTCCTTTTTCGATGTGATCTCCTCCTCTTCCTCTTTCACTCCATAAACTGCTCCCTCCTCTTCTTTTACTGTAACATCCTCCTCCTCTTTCACAGTAACGGCCTCACCCTCTACTTCTTGTTTTACTGTAACATCCTCCTCCTCTTTCACTCTGAACGCGTCTTTTTCTTCTTTCACAGTAACGGCCTCACCCTCTACTTCTTGTTTTACTGTGATGTTCTCTTCTTTAGCAGGAGAGTAGCTCAGTGACCGCATGGTCATGGTTGTGAATGTTAGCTAGCTAGGCTAATGCTAACTTAACCAGCCCGCTAGCTGAATAATAACAACAACACCGTAAATATGAAATTAAATCTGATAACTAACTAGACGACAGTAGTGGGTTTAAAACACTGTGGCTAATATACACTAAAGCGTCTAAAGAGCTTTATTGGTTCGGCTATTTTGTCTAGCAAGCTACCGAGGTGGCTGACGAACTATTGTTGCTGTTGAAAGAAGAGTTCCGTCCACTAGATTATACGTCACACCAACAGCATTGCGTTAAATTCCCACACCGCCATCTGCTGACTGGAGTGGGTAACGCAGTTTAGTAAAATGATTATTTTATTGTCAGACAACAAGTTAAAGTGTATGAAGCATGAGTTTTTACTCACCAGTGTAACAACACAGTGTGGTTAAAGACTTAGTAAGCTAGTTGTAGTCACGATCTGGTTCCCTATAAGTACAAACAGTTATGTTTTTGCATTATTACAAATGTATTAACTTATTTCGGGAAATCTTCTAAACTACCCACAATGCACTATTTCCCAACGTCATATGTATTATCAACTCTATGCTACCGAGTTTGTATGCCAGTGTAACGGTGTAATGAAGTTACATTAAAAAAAATGTATTTAACCTTTATTTAAACATGTCACAGTATCTAACGAAGGTGGCGCCCCTCCTCGGTCGGGCGGCGCTCGCCGGCCTATTAGCTGCCACCGATCGTTGTTTCTGTGTCTTTTGGTTTTGTCTGTCTATCCCGCACCTGTTTTGTGTTTGTCATTCGTGGGGGGTTATTTAGTGTGTATTTTCTGTTTTCTTTTATCCTGTTAGTATCCATTATATTGCCGGGCTGTTTTTTTTCAGTGCGCTTATTTTGGGTGTTTTCCCCTGGCGGACTTCGCCACGCGCCCTGTGCCCTACGGCTATTGCATTTCTCTATTATTATTAAAACACAGTTGCTCCGGCCCTCTGTCTCCTGCTCCTGATTCCACATCTCCACTGGTCCTAGACAACCGTGACAAAACAGGCAAGCCAGCTAAGGACAAATTCTTATTTACAATGACGGCCAAACCCTAACCCAGACGATGCTGGGCTACTGTGCGTTGCCCTATGGGACTCCCAATCCCGGCCTGTTATGATACAGCCTAGTTTTGAACCAGGCTCTGTAGTGACGCCTCTAGCACTGAGATGTAGGGCCTTAGACTGCTGCTCGTGTGTTTACATTACATTCAGTGATAAAGGTGTGGGATTCTGGGTAATCCACAGCAGATTTATGGAGAATTTGGAAATTGAGTGGTCCTGGGATAGAAATGTATAAAGTTGACATTAGATCATCAAATATACCTTTTACATCATAAATTAGCAATTTATGTTTTAGTAACTTCTGTTGTTGGTTTGGCCTCTCTTTATATGTTATTTGCCGAATCTCAGTTTTCCATGTGGGTTTTATACTAAAGTTCACTCTTTCAAGTTGGTAGCAAACTGGAAAATGCATCTTCTATAGGAGAGCTATTTATATCCTGATCATTCATCCCCACTGCATCTTCTATAGGAGTGCTATTTATATCCTGATCATTCATCCCCACTGCATCTTCTATAGGAGTGCTATTTATATCCTGATCATTCATCCTCACTGCATCTTCTATAGGAGTGCTATTTATATCCTGATCATTCATCCACACTGCATCTTCTATAGGAGTGCTATTTATATCCTGATCATTCATCCACACTGCATCTTCTATAGGAGTGCTATTTATATCCTGATCATTCATCCACACTGCATCTTCTATAGGAGTGCTATTTATATCCTGATCATTCATCCACACTGCATCTTCTATAGGAGTGCTATTTATATCCTGATCATTCATCCACACTGCATCTTCTATAGGAGTGCTATTGATATCCTGATCATTCATCCACACTGCATCTTCTATAGGAGTGCTATTTATATCCTGATCATTCATCCACACTGCATCTTCTATAGGAGTGCTATTTATATCCTGATCATTCATCCCCACTGCATCTTCTTTAGGAGTGCTATTTATATCCTGATCATTCATCCACACTGCATCTTCTATAGGAGTGCTATTTATATCCTGATCATTCATCCACACTGCATCTTCTATAGGAGTGCTATTTATATCCTGATCATTCATCCACACTGCATCTTCTATAGGAGTGCTATTTATATCCTGATCATTCATCCACACTGCATCTTCTATAGGAGTGCTATTTATATCCTGATCATTCATCCTCACTGCATCTTCTATAGGAGTGCTATTTATATCCTGATCATTCATCCCCACTGCATCTTCTATAGGAGTGCTATTTATATCCTGATCATTCATCCTCACTGCATCTTCTATAGGAGTGCTATTTATATCCTGATCATTCATCCACACTGCATCTTCTATAGGAGTGCTATTTATATCCTGATCATTCATCCCCACTGCATCTTCTATAGGAGTGCTATTTATATCCTGATCATTCATCCTCACTGCATCTTCTATAGGAGTGCTATTTATATCCTGATCATTCATCCACACTGCATCTTCTATAGGAGTGCTATTTATATCCTGATCATTCATCCTCACTGCATCTTCTATAGGAGTGCTATTTATATCCTGATCATTCATCCCCACTGCATCTTCTTTAGGAGTGCTATTTATATCCTGATCATTCATCCACACTGCATCTTCTATAGGAGTGCTATTTATATCCTGATCATTCATCCACACTGCATCTTCTATAGGAGTGCTATTTATATCCTGATCATTCATCCACACTGCATCTTCAATAGGAGTGCTATTTATATCCTGATCATTCATCCACACTGCATCTTCTATAGGAGTGCTATTTATATCCTGATCATTCATCCACACTGCATCTTCTATAGGAGTGCTATTTATATCCTGATCGTTCATCCACACTGCATCTTCTATAGGAGTGCTATTTATATCCTGATCATTCATCCACACTGCATCTTCTATGGGAGTGCTATTTATATCCTGATCATTCATCCACACTGCATCTTCTATAGGAGTGCTATTTATATCCTGATCATTCATCCACACTGCATCTTCTATAGGAGTGCTATTTATATCCTAATCATTCATCCACACTGCATCTTCTATAGGAGTGCTATTTATATCCTGATCATTCATCCTCACTGCATCTTCTATAGGAGTGCTATTTATATCCTGATCATTCATCCACACTGCATCTTCTATAGGAGTGCTATTTATATCCTGATCATTCATCCACACTGCATCTTCTATAGGAGTGCTATTTATATCCTGTCACTACTGATCATTCATCAACACTGCATCTTCTATAGGAGTGCTATTTATATCCTGATCATTCATCCTCACTGCATCTTCTTTAGGAGTGCTATTTATATCCTGATCATTCATCCCCACTGCATCTTCTATAGGAGTGCTATTTATATCCTGATCATTCATCCACACTGCATCTTCTATAGGAGTGCTATTTATATCCTGATCATTCATCCACACTGCATCTTCTATAGGAGTGCTATTTATATCCTGATCATTCATCCACACTGCATCTTCTATAGGAGTGCTATTTATATCCTGATCATTCATCCTCACTGCATCTTCTATAGGAGTGCTATTTATATCCTGATCATTCATCCACACTGCATCTTCTATAGGAGTGCTATTTATATCCTGATCATTCATCCTCACTGCATCTTCTATAGGAGTGCTATTTATATCCTGATCATTCATCCACACTGCATCTTCTATAGGAGTGCTATTTATATCCTGATCATTCATCCACACTGCATCTTCTTTAGGAGTGCTATTTATATCCTGATCATTCATCCACACTGCATCTTCTATAGGAGTGCTATTTATATCCTGATCATTCATCCACACTGCATCTTCTATAGGAGTGCTATTTATATCCTGATCATTCATCCACACTGCATCTTCTATAGGAGTGCTATTTATATCCTGATCATTCATCCACACTGCATCTTCTATAGGAGTGCTATTTATATCCTGATCATTCATCCACACTGCGTCTTCTATAGGAGTGCTATTTATATCCTGATCATTCATCCACACTGCATCTTCTTTAGGAGTGCTATTTATATACTGATCATTCATCCACACTGTGTGTCTCATCAATGCAGGTAATTTATGACAAATGTATAAAGTATATGTTTTATAAACACATGAACACCAGCCACTTTATTAGCCAGGTTCTGTTAGTTTAGGTGTATTATACTTCTTCACCACCAGAGGGGGACATTGAGTAATATTCCAGGTTAATTTGATATATTTTGGTACTAAAATGGATGATAGTTTATTCTGATGTTGTGAATATGAGATTACACATGGAAACAATGTATTTATTTTATTATAGTAAATTAGGAATTATTAGGAACTGTTAAATCCACTATATGATCACAATAACTTTGACAGACATCTTGATTGTTTTTTGTTAGTATATTATAGGGCAGATTTATGGAGAATTGCTGTGGGAGTGCTGTTTATATCCCATCACTACTGATCATTCATCCATACTGTGTGTGTCCCATCATTGCAGCTTTGGAAATAAATGAACTATCCATCCATTGCTCCTTCCTGTGTTGAATCACTGACTTGAGGGACGGGACCAGGAAGGTCACACTAGCTCGATATCTAGCTCAAGCTTGCAAAAGTTTTTTTATTGTTTTTTTAATTTTTAATTTATTGAATATTCTAAACATACAATATACTTGCAGTGAAGCCGCTCAACAACTACATCACACCAGTCATCCAATAGATTCCCATTCAGAGCAACACACAGAAGCATCCAGGGTCAATGTCCTGCCCAAGGGCACGTTGACCAATCTACCACCAGGCCAAAAAATGTGACCCCGAACCCTCCAAGATCCCCTCAACCATTCAAGACCCCTCCCACAGTCCCCCCTCAGGAAGAAAAATGAAAAATAAAAAAGACAATTAATTCCATTCCCCACCTCCAAGAACCCCCCCAATGCACCAACAACCAAGAGAATGAACTAAAGAGAAAAAAGGAAAAGACAGAAGAAAACAGCAAACAACAATGTAAAAAAATAATAAAACAAAATAATACATTTAAAACAAAGGACATCAAGGACAACTAAAATCATAACAGCAATGCCAACTGTATATGTTTTTGTGCATGTCTGGCACTATTACATGTATGTGTGTGTTCTTGTATGTGTTTGTTTGAATGAGAGTGTGTGAATATGCATGTGTTCCTGCACGGCATCAGCCTCAGGCAAACCGGCATTAGTTGTAAAAACACTGCCACTTAGTGTCATTCAAATGTACTTTTTATTATGTTTTATTTGGACTTAAAAAAATTAAATAAACTTTTATCTTTTGACCATCTCCTATCATCTACCATGAGGTAGTCACCTGGAATGCATTTCAATTTACAGGTGTGCCTTGTTAAATGTTCATTTGTGGAATTTCTATCTTTCTTAAAGCATTTCAGCCAATCAGTTGTGTTGTGACAATGTAGGGGTGGTATACAGAAGATAGCCCTATTTGTCTATATTATGGCAAGAACAGCTCAAATAAGCAAAAAGAAATGACAGTCCGTCATTACTTTAACACATGAAGGTCAGTCAATGCGGAAACTTTCAAAAACTTTGAATGAATCTTCAAGTGCAGTCACAAAAACCATCCATCGCTATGATGAAGCTGGCTCTCATGAGGATTGCCACAGGAAAGGAAGACCCAGAGTTACTTCTGCTGCAGAAGATAAGTTCATTAGAGTTAACTGTGAAGACAACAACTATGCCTATGAGATGGTTTGGGATGAATCGGACCGCAGAGTGAAGGAAATGCAGCCAACAATTGCTCAGCATATGTGGGAACTCCTTCAAGACTGTTGGAAAAGCATTCCAGGTGAAGCTGGTTGAGAAAATGCGAAGAGTGTGCAAAGCTGTCATCAAGGCAAAGGGTGGCTACTTTGAAGAATTTCAAATATAAAATATATTTTGATTTGTTTAACACTTTTTTGGTTACTACATGATTCCATATGAGTTACTTCATAGTTGTGTTGTCTTCACTATTATTGTACATTTTTTACATTTACATTTTAGTTATTTAGCAGAAGCTCTTATCCAGAGCAACTTACAGTAGTGAATGCATACATTTCATGCATTTTTGTTTTTTGTACTGGCCCCCCGTGGGAATCTAACCCACAACCCTGGCGTTGCACACACCATGCTCTACCAACTGAGCCACAGGGAAGGCCAACTTAGACAACAGTTAAAATAAAGAAAAAATATTGAATTTGTAGGTGTGTCCAAACAATTGACCGGTACTGAATATGCATTGTGAAGGAGAACTGATCTTAGATCTGTACAAAGGCATAACATCTACAGCAGGAACAACTGTCTGTGTTTAAAAGGCCCAGCTGGATTGAATTGAGCCATTTAAAATGACATATTTGAATGTCAAATGATTTGTTCTGTTTGTCAATACAAGACAGGGTCTGTGGAGGCTTGGCCTATTAGTGGTAGATTTGGGGGAGAGTTTGAGTTGGAATAGTGATAGATTTTTGGAGGGACCCTTGTCACTACAGCCAATCAGTGAGCAGCATCCCTTCCCCCACATCTCAGGCAGTTCTGTTACTCACAACACTTCCCCTGCTTTCCTCAACAATGGAAAAGCCCACTGAACTAAAGCCTTGCCATTTCAGATCTTTTTTAAAAGATTGGGGAATTTTTTACAATTAGGAAATAATATGTCATGTTTTACTCGTACCTCAGCCAGCATTGTGAATGGTTAGGAAATAATATTTCATGTTTTACTAGTACCTCAGCCAGCATTGTGACTGGTGTCTGATGCAGTGACATACTAGACCATGGTAGTACATCTAATACTTAGGTGTTTTTAGTCATGCATGAAAGGTCTGGGGTGGTTCTGTGGTTATAAGTTACTGACTTTGGAATACATTTCTGGCCATGCTGGCAGGGTCTGAATCAAACCCAATGTCCACCTTGGACACTGGCAGGGTCTGAATCAAACCAATGTCCACCTGGCATGCTGGCAGGGTCTGAATTAAACCCAATGTCCACCTGGTACACTGGCAGGGTCTGAATCAAACCCAATGTCCACCTGGTACACTGACAGGGTCTGAATCAAACCCAATGTCCACCTGGCACACTGGCAGGGTCTGAATCAACCCAATGTCCAACTGGTACATTGACAGGGTCTGAATCCAACCCAATGTTAAGGGGAGGGAAGATTGGTCAAGAGGGTGATGATTATTGTTGTTCTACTGCCTGATTGTTATGCAACAACACTGTTTACAAAAGCTTTGTTAAATCAGCACAACAGTTTTCAGCTGTGCTAACATAATTGCAAAAGGGTTTTCTAATGATCAATTAGCCTTTTAAAATGATAAACTTGGATTAGCTAACACAACGTGCCATTGGAACACAGGAGTGATGGTTGCTGATAATGGGCCTCTGTACACCTATGTAGATATTCCATAAACAATCAGCTGTTTCCAGCTACAATAGTAATTTACAACATTAACAATGTCTACACTGTGTTTCAGATCAATTTGATGTTATTTTAATGGGCAAAAAAAGTGTTTTTCTTTCAAAAACAAGAACATTTCTTAGTGACTCCAACCTTTTGAACGGTAGTGTTAATCATTTTAGAATAAGGCTGTAATGTAACAAAATGTGGAAAAAGTGAAGGGGTCTGAATACTTTCCGAATGCACTGTATTGTTACACCATGTAGCAGCAGTATAGACCTAGTCTGTTCATTATATACATCTACATGATGTATTGTTACACCATGTAGCAGCAGTATAGACCTAGTCTGTTCATTATATACATCTACATGATGTATTGTTACACCATGTAGGAGCAGTATAGACCTAGTCTGTTCATTATATACATCTACATGATGTATTGTTACACCATGTAGGAGCAGTATAGACCTAGTCTGTTCATTATATACATCTACATGATGTATTGTTACACCATGTAGGAGCAGTATAGACCTACAGTAGCTGGCTACTTATTTAGATGATGTTTGACTGAATGAAACTGCCTTAAATGTGCTGTAGTGAACATGTTTTATTCTCACTAATCAATCACCACATTCCTGTCTTTGTATGTCTCAATAGTATTATTTAATTAAATCCATGTAAAATAATCTTAGTCTGAAAATAAAATGTGATCCTCAACTGCGTTTCCCTCCAGTCAGCAGACGGCGATGTGCGTCTTTCAGGCGATGCTGCAGCGTGACGTATAATCTAGTGGACGGTTCTTCATAAACAGCTCGTCAACCACCTCGGTAGCTTGCTAGCCAACATAGCCGAAAGATTCAAGCTATTTATACGCTTTCGGTCTATATTAGCTACTGTGTTTTAGACACACTTCTGTCGAATCGACTTGTTAACCTATTTAATTTAATATTACGTTATTGTTTATTAGTCAGCTATAGTAGCTGGCTGGTTAAGTTAGCATTAGCCTAGTCGCTAATGATAGCTAGCTAGCTAACATCCCCGAACATGAGCTCCCTAAACTACTCCCCTCCTGTTAAAGAAGAGGAGGTCTGCTGGACGGAGAAAGAAGCTCTGGGGCTTAACATTGTCGTGAAAGAGGAGAAGGAAGAGGAGGATGTTACAGTAAAACAAGAAGTAGAGGGTGAGGCTGTTACAGTGAAAGAAGAAGAGAAAGACGTTACAGTTAAACAAGAGGAAGAAGAGGATGATGCTGTTTTTGGAGTGAAGAAGGAAGGAGAGATTACTGTCACATTGAAAGATGAAGAGGAGGAGACAGGAGATCTGAGTAACACCAGTAAGTACCGCCTTCAATTAGTTTTTAACTTTGGATATTCGGAGTTGGTCAAAAAGTGACTTAACATATATATTTGAGAAGGGTCTATCTGCTGACCGCAGACTGGGGTTCACGGCATGTATTGATTTTAATGTAGTGATGTTTTACTGCACACCGTGACCCCCAATAGAGCCATGTGAGAGTTGGGTTGGCTACACCAAAGATTATGGATATACTGACAAGATGTCTCTCTGTCCTAACAAGGGAGTCGTTGTCCACAAAGCTGCACTGTGGGTTGTCTCGCTCCCACCTATCCTGTCTTTGGATTGGTGGATACATCTTATTATTGTAATCCATTGTTTATATTCTGAGGGTTGTTGATGTCAACCGCCTGTATTCAATGGAGAGAGATGCTAAGCTACTAGCATGAATATGCATAGCGATCTGGAGACAACTCCTATAGTGTTTTATCAAAGTTGTCGGTATGTCACGTGTCCACATAACTTAATCATTACGAAACTTCTGTTAGATCAAGTAAAACTCACGTAGCAAATAAGCCATTCATTTTGTTGTTGACCAAATTCAACACTTTCCACATTGGGTTGATAATTTTTTCCACTTGGATACAGCCTACTGTAACCTACTGGCATGACCTAGAGAGATAGAACCTACTGTAACCTACTGGCATGACCTAGAGGGGTACAACCTACTGTAGCCTACTGGCATGACCTAGCGAGATACACTCTACTGTAACCTACTGGCATGACCTAGAGGGATACAACCTACTGTAACCTACTGGCATGACCTAGAGAGTTACAACCTACTGTAAACTACTGGCATGACCTAGAGAGATACAACCTACTGTAGCCTACTGGCATGACCTAGAGAGATACAACCTACTGTAACCTACTGGCATGACCTAGAGAGATACAACCTACTGTAACCTACTGGCATGACCTAGAGAGTTACAACCTACTATAATCTACTGGCATGACGTAGAGAGTTACAACCTACTGTAGCCTACTGGCATGACCTAGAGAGTTACAACCTACTGTAACCTACTGGCATGACCTAGAGAGTTACAACCTACTATAACCTACTGGCATGACGTAGAGAGTTACAACCTACTGTAACCTACTGGCATGACCTAGAGAGTTACAACCTACTGTAACCTACTGGCATGACCTAGAGAGATACAACCTACTATAACCTACTGGCATGACCTAGAGAGTTACAACCTACTGTAACCTACTGGCATGACCTAGAGAGTTACAACCTACTGTAACCTACTGGCCTGACCTGGAGAGTTACAACCTACTGTAACCTACTGGCCTGACCTGGAGAGTTACAACCTACTGTAACCTACTGGCATGACCTAGATAGTTACAACCTACTGTAGCCTACTGGCATGACCTAGAGAGTTACAACCTACTGTAGCCTACTGGCATGACCTAGAGAGTTACAACCTACTGTAGCCTACTGGCATGACCTAGAGAGTTACAACCTACTGTAGCCTACTGGCATGACCTAGAGAGATACAACCTACTGTAACCTACTGTAACCTACTGGCATGACCTAGAGAGTTACAACCTACTGGCATGACCTAGAGAGTTACAACCTACTGTAACCTACTGGCATGACCTAGAGAGTTACAACCTACTGTAGCCTACTGGCATGACCTAGAGAGATACAACCTACTGTAACCTACTGTAACCTACTGGCATGACCTAGAGAGTTACAACCTACTGGCATGACCTAGAGAGTTACAACCTACTGTAGTCTACTGGCATGACCTAGAGAGATACAACCTACTGTAACCTACTGGCATGACCTAGAGAGTTACAACCTACTATAATCTACTGGCATGACGTAGAGAGTTACAACCTACTGTAGCCTACTGGCATGACCTAGAGAGTTACAACCTACTGTAACCTACTGGCATGACCTAGAGAGTTACAACCTACTATAACCTACTGGCATGACGTAGAGAGTTACAACCTACTGTAACCTACTGGCATGACCTAGAGAGTTACAACCTACTGTAACCTACTGGCATGACCTAGAGAGATACAACCTACTATAACCTACTGGCATGACCTAGAGAGTTACAACCTACTGTAACCTACTGGCATGACCTAGAGAGTTACAACCTACTGTAACCTACTGGCCTGACCTGGAGAGTTACAACCTACTGTAACCTACTGGCCTGACCTGGAGAGTTACAACCTACTGTAACCTACTGGCATGACCTAGATAGTTACAACCTACTGTAGCCTACTGGCATGACCTAGAGAGTTACAACCTACTGTAGCCTACTGGCATGACCTAGAGAGTTACAACCTACTGTAGCCTACTGGCATGACCTAGAGAGTTACAACCTACTGTAGCCTACTGGCATGACCTAGAGAGATACAACCTACTGTAACCTACTGTAACCTACTGGCATGACCTAGAGAGTTACAACCTACTGGCATGACCTAGAGAGTTACAACCTACTGTAACCTACTGGCATGACCTAGAGAGTTACAACCTACTGTAGCCTACTGGCATGACCTAGAGAGATACAACCTACTGTAACCTACTGTAACCTACTGGCATGACCTAGAGAGTTACAACCTACTGGCATGACCTAGAGAGTTACAACCTACTGTAGTCTACTGGCATGACATAGAGAGTTACAACCTACTGGCATGTCTACTGGTATGCAAGCATTTCTAAACTTTCTTCTGAATTTTATGGGGTATTGTGATGTCATTATGAGGTATTGTCTGAAGATTGATCATTAAAAAAAAATGTGACCAGAATAAGGCTGTAACGTAACAAAATGTGTAAAAAGGGAAGGGGTCTGAATGCACTATGTTCTAGGGCTGTCCCAAATAAAAATAAAAAATAGTATTTTATTTCTACCAATTGATTGGTTGAAATGTTATGACGTGTATTTGTTCATATAGACACACCCCATGTGTTTAATAAAATCAACTGTATGTGCAGAACTTGAACTGAACTGATGCTTCAAGCGTTTGATTTAAATAATTAACACACACAAATTACTTGAGGATGCTATGTTATGCTCCTGAAGTTTCCGGTAAAACCGGCAAACTTTTTTCATTTCCATTTGAAGTGCCAATTTATCTTACCATTTCTACCGATCTGCGTGCCAGTTATGAACGAGTTACAACACCTGTTTGGCCCCGCCACTTCCTGGGTCGGTGAAGTGAGATATTCAATTTAAGGAATAAATCCGAGTCTCACGCTCATCACCTGTGGAAGGCGGGGCTTCCAGCGAGGCACGGATTTAATAGTATGTTGTACCTAGTTTCCCTCCTTCAGGGAACAGTAGTTATAGTCATAACGTGTGGATTTAATAGTATGTTGTACCTAGTTTCCCTCCTTCAGGGAACAGTAGTTATAGTCATAATGTTACCCTGGTCATATTATGTTTTTTTTGTATTCTGAAATGCTCTCTAACTATGTAACATTTAGTGTCTCCTTATGTTACGCTGGGAAAACAGTTTTATGGGCACAGAAATCCTAAGTCATTTCCGAGTTTGCTAAATCCAATGGTTTTAACCTAGAGTCACCTTAACTTTATTGATGACACCCAAATGGATACTGTCATTAATGTGGTTCTTCAATAATTACACATAATACTTAATACTGTAGCTGTTTAGTTAGTCACATGTTCAACTATCATCAGCTGATCCAGGAAATCATTTTCTGAATGACAGTCACATGACAAACATCACGACGTGGGTATATTTGTTGTTAGGTGAAGTTATGGGTCCTACAGTAGGTCTATGTTATTCTTAGGTGAAGTTATGGGCCAATTTGCCAAACACTTAGTTTACAAACCCTCATTGTCAGGCTGATGGAAAAGCCAAAGAGCATTTTACTGGTTGAAGTGTTTTTTAAGTACAAAGCGGTTGATTTGCGATGACGACACAAACATTATATTAAGCAGGACATTCAAGCGAGCCTTACACTTATAATCCAAAGTAGTGTGAAATGCACTCATAACCAACCTGGAAATGGAGGTTACTCCCCTGAGTTTCCCCATTCACATTCAGAATACATTGTGAAAAACTAAAATCTTTGTTCACCCTTTTTGCTCCAGGCAGATATAGTACATCAATAACTATCGGTTTCCTCATTAGCAGGGAGGAGTTTCTACAACTAAATTGCATGTGCATCGCCCTCGTGCCGCAATTTTAGCAAGCACAGAAAGGGGCCTATATTGGAGACCAAAAGTCGTCTGGCACACTGCTTAGAGTTTCAACAACATGAATAACTTATTTTCAGTTCAGAAGTCAGAACCCATCACCTGCTATGTAAAAGAGACAGAAGAATGCACAATGGTCAATGCTATCTGGGATCCTTGGGACATCCCTACCCTAAACCCTAACCTTAACCCCTAACCTTAACCATTTAAAGTGTCAACTTCAATGGGCTAGGGACGTCCCAAGGATGTATCTCTACCTGAAAATACATGATCTAAGTGATTGATAGTTGGTATTCAGCCGTCATAAAGCTTTATTTACTTTAATGAACTACTAAAATAGTGACTTTGTCAGACAACATAGACAGCAGCTCTACACTTTATTGACTGACTGATCCATTCATCCTTCCATCCCTCCTCAGCCTTCCTCTCCTCTGAAGACCCAGTGAGGGTGGAGCTCAGTCAGAGAGCTGTTGAGGGACTGGTTAGGAAGAACACTTCTACAGCCAGAGAGGTGAGAGGTCACACATGGTTTAGATGGTAAATATTTATGTTCCCTTAGCGGTTCATCACGTCAGCAAAAGGGAATATGTTCCATCATCTATGTTTATTTACATTAGTACAAATTGTCCACTGATATTGGTGTAATTTCTCACCCATTTTGGCTGTATGAAAGTTAATTTCCCCTCAGACACACATATTTGTTCTTTGTTTTTACCCGAGCCACTGCCTGTTCACCCGCTATCATCCAGAAGGCGAGGTCAGGACTGGTGCATCAAAGCTGGGACCGAAAGACTGAAAAATAGATTCTATCTCAAGGCCATCAGACTGTTAAACAGGCATCATGAAATCATTGTCCCTTTAATAATGTTCACATATCTTGCATTTCTTATCTCATATATATAAACTGTATCTCAGTCTATGCTGCTCTGACATTGTTTATCCATATATTTATATATTCCTAATTCCATTCCTTTACTTAGATTTGTGTGTATTAGGTATTTGTTGTGAAATTGTTAGATATTACTTGTTAGATATTGCTGCACTGTGGGAACTAGAAGGACAAGCATTTCGCTACACCTGCAATAACATCTGCTGAACACCTGTATGTGACCAATAACATTTGATTTATTATGAAGGTAATTTGTGTAAAATGTATTTTTCCCCACTCATTCACCCCATCTCTTTACATTGCTTATGCATATTCAGTGGCTTGACTGCGTCCAGACTGTCAAAGGCCCATCCTGGTAGATCTGAACCCAATGCAGTTTGGAGGGATCGGATGACAGAAGTCACATTTAGGTGCCAGGTGTAACTGAGGCTGTAGATTTACTTTGAGTGTTTTATATAATATGACTAAATGTGTTTCTTTCTGTGTTGCAGGGGCAGTCAAGAAATGGAACGGCAAGGCCACAGAACATGACATAAGCAGAACTGTGGGAGACCACCTCAAGCCCCTGGTAGAGCCGGGGGTGGTGTTTACCACTCCACCACTCCTTCAGCAGGCTGGAAAAGTGGAATTGATACTGTTTTTCATACTAAGAGGGACTAAGAGTCTGTTGATTGGTCAGTCATTGGGTTAATTAATTTGTTTTGCAGTATGTTCAAATCAAATCAAGCTGATTGTGGTGTTTACCACTCCACCACGCCTCCAGCAGGCTTGAAAAGTGATACTGTTTTTCAGACTAAGAAGGACCAATAAATGTGTTGCTTTTACACACATTTGTTCATTGGTTTGGCAAGTCTTGATTGGTCAGTCATTGGGTTCATTTGTTTTACAATATGTTCAAATCAAATCAAGCTTTATTTATAAAGCACATTTCAGACATGGATGCAACGCAATGGCTTCACAGGAAAAAACAAATAAAAACTGAAAAATGTACTACACAAACATAAGAGGATAAAAAACAGATTACCAACTGAAAGACTGATGAACATACTAAGGAAATGCCATTGATTAAAATATTAACAATTGGATGCAACATCCAACCCAAAATATCAGCTTGTTTTACTACATTGTTTGTTGTTAAGTTCAGAAAACAGAAATGTTGCTCAAACAGAAGAGGAACTAACAAAGACTCACTGACAACAACCACAACTAAACAGGTGGGGTTTTAGGAGGGGCTCTGAAAGACACTATGGGGGTGTCCACTGAAAGTTGACTAGTAACAACAACTGGGACTTAAAAGACACCCACCATGAGACCCACTAAATCTGCCCAAGAGGCAAACAAAAGAAAAACCCACACCAAACTTAAAGACAGGTGTCACGTTCTGACCTGTAAAGGTGTTATTTGTTAGTGTTTAGTTTGGTCAGGACGTGGCAGGGGGTATTTGTTTTATGTGGTTCAGGGTGGTTGTGTGTATGTGTCCATGTAGAGAGGGGTATTTGATTTATTAGTCCAGGGTTTTGGTTATTGTTCTGTTAGTTTATTTCTATGTTCTATCTAGTCATTTGTATTTCTATGTTTAGTTAATTGGTGTTGGGGCCTTCAGTTAGAGGCAGCTGTCTATCGTTGCCTCTGATTGAAGGTCCTATAATTAGGGGTGTGTTTGTATTGTGGTTTGTGGGTAGTTGTATTCTGTTTTGTGCTTGTTACCTGACAGAACTGTTGGTGTCGTTTCTGTTAATTGTATATGTGCTTATTTTGTTTCTCCTTCTTATATATTAAAAAGAGAAGATGAGTATACACTTCCCTGTTGCGTCTTGGTCCTCCACACACGTTACAACAGGAAGTAAACCAAAAAGGTGGAACAACTAAAGGTGTTGACTCTCCACATCTATCAAGACAACTGGAGCACTGGGCCAGACACTCTTAAATAGAACCTGGACCAGCTCAGGTGAAACACCTTCCCACTAACGAGATGGACAAGCCAGCACAGGTGTAACACATACTGACTAACGAGGTGACACCAATCAGTGCGTCCTACGCGCTGACGAGCTAGACGGGCTAACGAGCTAGACGTGCTAACGAGCTAGACGTGCTAACGGGCGAGCTAGACGTGCTAACGGGCGAGCTAGACGTGCTAACGGGCGAGCTAGACGTGCTAACGGGCTAGACGTGCTAACGGGCTAGACGTGCTAAACGTGCTAACGGGCTAGACGTGCTAACGGGCTAGACGTGCCAACGGGCTAGACGTGCTAACGGGCTAGACGTGCTAACGGGCTAGACGTGCTAAAGTCCAGCCTCAAAACATAAATAGAAAAACCACAGCCGTAACACCTTCCCCCTGAAGACAACAAATAAACTCAGCAAAAAAATAAACATCCTCTCACTGTTAACTGTGTTTATTTTCAGCAAACTTAACATGTGTATGAACATAACAAGATTCAACAACTGAGAGACAAACTGAACAAGTTCCTCAGACATGTGATTAACAGAAATTGAATAATGTGTCCCTGAACAAAGGAGGGGTCAAAATCAAAAGTCACCGTCAGTATCTGGTGTGGCCACCAGCTGCATTAAGTACTACAGTGCATCTCCTCGTCATGGACTTCACCAGATTTGCCAGCTCTTGCTGTGTGATGTTACCCCACTCTTCCACCAAGGCACCAGCAAGTTCCCAGACATTTCTTGGGGGAATGGCCCTAGCCCTCACCCACCGATCCAACAGGTCCCAGATGTGCTCAATGGGATTGAGATCCGGGCTCTTCGCTGGCCATGGCAGAACACTGACATTCCTGTCTTGCAGGAAATAACACACAGAACGAGAAGTATGGCTGGTGACATTGTCATGCTAGAGAGTCATGTCAGGATGAGCCTGCAGGAAGGGTACCACATGAGGGAGGAGGATGTCTTCCCTGCAATGACAACAAGCTCAGTCCGATGATGCTGTGACACACCACCACAGACCATGACGGACCCTCCACCTCCAAATCGATTCTGCTCCAGAGTACAGGCCTCGGTGTAATGCTCATTCCTTCGACGATAAACGTGAATCCGACCATCCCCCCTGGTGAGACAAAACCGCGACTCGTCAGTGAAGAGCACTTTTTGCCAGTCCTGTCTGGTCCCATAGAGCACGTTGTTGCCGGTGATGTCTGGTTAGGACTGCCTTACAACAGACCTACAAGCCCTCAATCCAGCCTCTCACAGCCTATTGCGGACAATCTGGTCTGCCACTGCGAGGACGATCAGCTGTCCGTCCCTGTCTCACAGTATGGACATTGCAATTTATTGCCCTGGCCCCATCTGCAGTCCTTATGCCTCCTTGCAGCATGCCTAAGGCACGTTCACGCAGATGAGCAGGGACCCTGGGCATCTTTCTTTTGGTAAAAAGGCCGCTTCAGTAAAAAGGCCGCTTTAGTGTCCTAAGTTTTCATAACTGTGACCTTAATTGCCTACCGTCTGTAAGCTGTTAGTGTCTTAAGTACCGTTCCACAGGTGCAAGTTCATTAATTGTTTATGGTTCATTGAACAGTGTTTAAACCCTTTACAATGAAGATCTCAAATCAATTAAACAAACATTTAGGGTTCCACATTGTGAACATTTAAAATACTCCTACAACAATGTTAAAAACATATTGTGACATTGCATTGATATCATGAAACAACCTTAATCTATGTATTTTCTGATGTTTAATCAGATATCTTTTATCTGAGAATCTCTTGTCACATTGATTACAGCTATGAGGTTTCTCTCCTGTGTGTGTTCTCTGGTGTGATACCATGCTGTTTAGCCAATTAAAACTCTTCCCACATTGACTACAGCTATCAGGCTTCTCTCCTGTGTGTGTTCTCAGATGCACTACCAGGCTGTTTAACTGAGTAAAACGCTTCCCACATTGATCACAGCTATAAGGCTTCTCTCCTGTGTGTGTTCTTTGGTGTGTCATCAGACAGCCAGATGTAACAAAACTCTTCCCACATTGAGTACAGGTATATGGTTTCTCTCCTGTGTGTGATCTCTGGTGTACCACAAGGCTGCTTGACTGATTAAAACTCTTCCCACATTGATCACACCCATAAGATTTCTCTCCTGTGTGTGTTCTCTGGTGTACTATCAGGCTGCTCGACTGATTATATCTCTTCCCACATTGATCACAGCCATAAGGTTTCTCTCCTGTGTGTAGTCTCTGGTGTGTCTTCAGATCTCCAGATTGACCAAAACTCTTCCCACATTGATTACAGCTATATGGTTTCTCTCCTGTGTGTGTTCTCTGGTGTTTAGTCAGATTGCTAGATGTAAAAAAAACACTTCCCACATTGATTACAGCTATAAGGTCGCTCTCCTGTGTGCATTCTCTGGTGCACCTTCAAGGTGTGTGATGTTGAAAAGCTTTTCCCACAAAATGAACAATGGTGAAGCTTCTCTCCTGTGTGTGTTCTCTGGTGCACTATCAAGGAGCTTGACACAGTAAAACTCTTCCCACATTGATCACAGCCATAAGATTTCTCTCCTGTGTGTGTTCTCTGGTGTGATTTCAGGGTTTTTAGCTGAGAAAAACTCTTCAAACATTGATCACAGCCAAAAGTTCTCTCTCCTGTGTGAATTCTATGATGTATTTTAAGGTCTGTTGTAGAGTTGAATCTTTTCCCACAGTCAGAGCACCAGTGAGATTTCCCTCCAGTGTGAATTCTCAGGTGTACTTTTAGTGAATTTGATCTTGAGAAACATTTCCCACAGTCAGAGCAGCAGTAAGATTTCTCTCTTGTGGGTCTCTGCTGTTTATTGAGGTGCTCTGATCTGGAGAGACTCTTCTCTGCCTCGTCAGCTTCATGATGTTGTTGAGGCTCCCCAGAGGATCCACGATAGTCCCGTCTCTCTCCTGTGTGATCGACAAAGTCAGACAGATGGTTAAAGGCCCACAACAGCAGAAATCCACTGTTAATTTATTATTTTTTCACCTTTATTTAACCAGGTAGGCAAGTTGAGAACAAGTTCTCATTTACAACTACGAACTGGCCAAGAATAAAGCAAAGCAGTTCGACACATACAACAACACAGAGTTACACGTGGAATAAACAAAACATACAGTCATCAATAAAGTTGAAGAAAATCTATATACAGCATGTGCAAATTAGGTGAGATAAGGGAGGTAAGGCAATAAATAGGCCATGTTGGCGAAGTAATTACAATATACCAATTAGTAATTACAATATACCAATTAGACACTGGAATGATAGATGTGCAGAAGACGAATGTGCAAGTAGAGATACTGGGGTGCAAAGGAGCAATAAATAAATAAATAAATACAGTGTGGGATGAGGTAGTTGGATGGGCTATTAGCAGATGGGCTATGTACAGGTGCAGTGAACTATGAGCTGCTCAGACAGCTAGTGCTTAAAGTTAGTGAGGGAGATATGAGTCTCCAGCTTCAGTGATTTTTGCAGTTCGTTCCAGTCATTGGCAGCAGACAACTGGAAGGAAAGGCGGCCAAATAAGGATTGGCTTTGTGGGTGACTAGTGAGATATACCTGCTGGAGTGCATGCTACGGGTGGATGCTGCTATGGTGACCTGTGAGTTGACATAAGGCAGGGATTAACCTAGCAGAGACTTGTAGATGACCTGGAGCCAGTGGGTTTGACGACGAGTATGAAGCGAGGGCCAGCCAACGAGAGCGTACAGGTCGCAGTGTTGGGTAGTACATGGGGCTTTGGTGACAAAACAGATGGCACTGTGATAGACTGCATCCAATTTGCTGAGTAGAGTGTTGGGGGCTATTTTGTAAATGACATCGCCGAAGTCGAGGATCGGTAGGATGGTCAGTTTTACGAGGGTATGTTTGGCAGCGTGAGTGAAAGAGGCTTTGTTGCAAAATAGGAGGCCGATTCTAGATGTAATTTTGGATTGGAGATGTTTAATGTGAGTCTGGAAGGAGAGTTTACAGTCTAACCAGACACCTAGGTATTTGTAGTTGTCCACATATTCTAAGTCAGAACCGTCCAGAGTAGTGATGCTGGACGGGCGGGCAGGTGCGGGCAGCGACCGGTTGAAGAGCATGCATTTAGTTTTACATGCATTTAAGAGCAGTTGGAGGCAATGGAAGGAGAGTTATATGGCATTGAAGCTCATCTGGAGGTTAGTTAAGACAGTGTCCAAAGAAGGGCCAGAAGTATACAGAATGGTGTCGTCTGCGTAGAGGTGGATCAAAGAATCACCCGCAGCAAGAGCGACATCATTGATGTATACAGAGAAGAGAGTCGGCCTGAGAATTGAACCCTGTGGCACCCCAATAGAGACTGCCAGAGGTCTGGACAACAGGCCCTCTGATTTGACACACTGAACTCTGTCAGAGAAGTAGTTGGTGAACCAGGCGAGGCAATCATTTGAGAAACCAAGGCTGTTTAGTCTGCCAATAAGAATGTGGTGATTGACGGAGTCGAAAGCCTTGACCAGGTCGATGAATACGGCTGCACAGTAATGTCTCTCATCGATGGCAGTTATGATATCGTTTAGGACCTTGAGCGTGGCTGAGGTGCACCCATGACCAGCTCAGAAACCAGATTGCATAGCAGAGAAGGTACGGTGGGATTTGAAATGGTCGGTAATCTGCTTGTTAACTTGTCTTTCAAAGACCTTAGAAAGGCAGGGTAAGATAAATATAGATCTGTAGCAGTTTGGGTCTAGAGTGTCACCCCGTTTGAAGAGGGGGTCTAGCAGCTGCTTTCCAATCTTTGGGAATCTCAGGTGATACGAAAGAGAGGTTGAACAGGCTAGTAATAGGGGTTGCAACAATTTTGGCAGATAATTTTAGAAAGAGAGGGTCCAGATTTCGCAGCTCTATCAGAACATCTGCTATCTGGATTTGGGTGAAGGAGAAATGGTGGAGGCAAGTTGCTGTGGGGGGTGCCGGGCAGTTGACCGGGGTAGGTTTTATTAGATAGTTTTATTAGATAGTACTCACTGTATTTACTGGTGTTTATCAGATCAATGTCCCTGTTTTATTAGATAGTACTCACTGTATTTACTGGTGTTAATCAGATCAATGTTCCTGTTTTATAAGATAGTACTCACTGTATTTACTGGTGTTAATCAGATCAATGCCCCTGTTTTATAAGATAGTACTCACTGTATTTACTGGTGTTAATCAGATCAATGTCCCTGTTTTATAAGATAGTACTCACTGTATTCACGGGTGTTAATCAGATCAATGTCACTGTTTTATAAGATAGTACTCACTGTATTTACTGGTGTTAATCAGTTCTCCAGTCTTCTCTTCATCATTGACAGTAATTGACCCCTCTTCAGCCTTAATTCCAAAAACGTCTTCATCTTCTTTCACTTCATCCTCCACTCCAAAAACTGCATCTTCCTCCTCTTCTTTCACTGTAACAGCCTCACCCTCTACTTGTTTTTGTATTGTAACGGCCTCCTCTTCCTCCTCCTCTTTCACCAGAGCTTCTTTCTCCATCCAGCAGACCTCCTCTTCTTTAACAGGAGGAGAGTAGCTTAGTGAACTCATGGTCGGGGATAATAGCTAGTTAGCATTAGCGACTAGACTAGTGCTAATTTAACCAGCCAGCTAGTTCTTACAACGTAAATATTAAATTTAATGGGGTAGCTAGTTGTTTCCACATAAGTATGTTTAAAGCAAAATGGCAATTAAACCACGAAATTGTCTAAAGAACTTGATTGTGCCGACTTTGTCGGCTAGCGAGCTACCGAGGTGGCTGCAGTTGTTGAAGAAGCGTTCCGTCCACTAGATTATACGTCACACTAGAAACATCGCCTGAAAGACTCATATCGCCATCTGCTGTCTGGAGGGAGGAAACGCAGTTGAGGAGGGAAAACTATTTTTATTCTTCATTGAATTATAATATTATAAAGCAGTTTAGGGAAACGTTTTTTTCTCTCCATTAAATAACAATATTATATCAACACGTACAAAGAGCAAGAAGTATTGTTTGATTAGTTCAGATTTTTTTATGAGAATTTAAAACAAACTCTACATCTACTCCACATCTGTATTTCAGATTCAGTCAAATAACTAGATATCAAAATAAGCACCTAGTTATTGATACCCTTGATAAAGATGAGCAAAAATTACTGTATAAAATAAATAAATAAACTTTACCCATTACCAGGATATTTTAGCCAAAAACCTGGTTACCTCTCTGCTAGGAGGCTGAAACTTGGCCATAAGTGGATCTTCCAGCAAGACACATCAACATCCACGAAGAAATGATTAATTGGGCACAAAAATCAACATTTTCAATGGCCATCTCAGTCTTCGGACTTGAACTCCATTGAAAACCTGTGGTTTGAATTGAACAGGGCAGTCCATAAGACAGACTAAATAAATCAAGGACATGGAGAGATTCTGTATGGAGGAATGGTCTAAGATCCCACCCAATGTGTTCTCTAATCTCATAAAACATTTCAGTGTCGTTATCCTTCCAAGGGGAGGGTGTTGGAGTATTGAAAACATGGGTGGCAATAATTCAGACCCCTACATTTTGAGAATTACATGTTAAACTAAATATTTCTCTCTGAGCAATTGTATTAGTATAAAATGATGTAATTTCCCTTTATTTTGGTGTACCAATACATCATGTAGATGTATATAATGAACAGACTAGGTCTATACTGCTCCTACATGGTGTAACAATACATCACGTAGATGTATATAATGAACAGACTAGGTCTATACTGCTCCTACATGGTGTAACAATACAACATGAAGATGTATATAATGAACAGACTAGGTCTATACTGCTCCTACATGGTGTAACAATACATCATGTAGATGTATATAATGAACAGACTAGGTCTATACTGCTCCTACATGGTGTAACAATACATCATGTAGATGTATATAATGAACAGACTAGGTCTATACTGCTGCTACATGGTGTAACAATACATCATGTAGATGTATATAATGAACAGACTAGGTCTATACTGCTGCTACATGGTGTAACAATACATCATGTAAATGTATATAATGAACAGAAGAATAACAACTGAAAGACTAATGAGCATTGTAAGGAAACGCCATTGATTAAAATATCAACAATGTGATGCTATATCCAACCCACAATATAACTTGTTTTTTAGGAGGGTCTCTGAAAGACACTATGGGGGTGTCCACTGAAAGTTGACTAGTAACAACAACTGGGACCTAAAAGACACCCACCATGAGACCCACTAAATCTGCCCAAGAAGAGGCAAACAAAAGAAAAACCCACACCAAACTTAAAGACAGGAAGTAAACCAAAAAGGCAGAGCAACTAAAGGTGTTGACTCTCCACATGTATCAAGACAACTGGAGCACTGGGCCAGACACTCTTAAATAGAACCTGGACCAGCTCAGGTGAAACACCTTCCCACTAACGAGATGGACAAGCCAGCACAGGTGTAACACATACTGACTAACGAGGTGACACCAATCAGTGCGTCCTACGTGCTAACGAGCTAGACGTGCTAACGAGCTAGACGTGCTAACGAGCTAGACGTGCTAACGAGCTAGACGTGCTAACGAGCTAGACGTGCTAACGAGCTAGACGTGCTAACGAGCTAGACGTGCTAAAGTCCAACCTCAAAACATAAATGGAAAAACCAAAGCCTGTAACACCTTCCCCCTTAAGACAACAAATATATCCTATATTTTTGTTGGACAAGTTTGCTCACCACCAACAGAAAACAACTTCCATTTCACATTATAATCAGCAACAATGCTTCACCTTCACAAATATAAACATGGTGTCTACTGGCTGTCAACAATTAAAAACAAGGAAAAAAACACGTATTTCTAAATAATAATATACACAATCATATAATTTCTATAGAATCCCCCCCCCCAGAAAATAAGCAATTTTTCCCACAAAACAAAACTTTTTTGACTGCCAACCCTTGAGACAATCAGCAACCAAGTTGTCCTCACCACAGACATGTCTGATTTCAAGAGGAAACTCCTGCAATATCCGTAGTAACTTTCCACCTCACTGCAGAGCTTCTCTCCCTTTTCAGGGTTCACTAGATAGGCATGTTGTTGGATCGGGGCCCAGTCCCCAATGTCATGCTCTAGTACATTTGGGTTGGCACATCTGAGAATGAACCCTGATATTCTAAAAGCAGGGCAACAATATCAATATAATTGTACCAAAAATTGTCAGTTGGTTGCATAAATAAATATTTGGTTGCATAGTCCTTTTTTCAAAGTATTTTCAATTACATTTTTCTAGGTGGGATAGCCCCAATGTCAAAACACAGTTTTAACATGTACAAATCAATAACCAATATGCAGAAACAGTTTGTGATAAATTGAAAACCTAAACATAACATGTGCTATATACACAAACATCTGCCACATTAATCATATTACTTTTTAAGCACAAGCACCAAAAACGCTGTTGTTTTGACAAGTAGCAATAAATCACTGATATCGATTAGGGGTGAAATCAGGTTGTACGGGATGTTGAAACTAACACAACTAAAAAAACACATGGAAATGGGAGATATATTTTACCTCACTGGTTAGAGGACAACCTGCCGAAGACAGTCAGCTACATTTTGGAGTGATGCATTTAAATTTAGGGGTCGCTAAACAAAGGAACACAACACTTATTTGTCATAACTCATCGCTAAAATCATTTGTGCGAGAGGAGGGAGATGAGGTTGCACACCCTGTTAAAACTAACAGCTCAAAAACCACACGGAATCTGGGAATAATGTGTACATCCCTGGTTAGAAGACAATTTGTAGAAAACAGCTCGCTACATTTTGAAGTGTTGCATTTTGATTCAAGTGCGTAACCAACGTGGTAAGTGTAACACAACTCTTTTTGTGTTTGTCACTTTTTGTTAAATCACAAAAATAGTAACTCTTCCATTTCAGAGCCTGGATTTTCCCCCTGAGGCTAATATCCATATCATGTTGAAATCAATAGAACAGGGGACAAACGTTTAGGGTTCTACATTGTGACATCACTAAAATACTCCTTGTACAATGTTAAAAACATTCTACATTGTGAGATTTAATTTCATTGATATCATGAAACAATTCCTTCATGTATGTATTTTCTGATGTTTGATCAGATATCTTTTATCAGAGTATCTCTTCCCACATTGAACACAGCTATAAGGTTTCTCTCCTGTGTGTATTCTCTGGTGCACTGTCAGATGGACAGATTGAATAAAACTCTTCCCACATTGACCACAGCTATAAGGTTTCTCTCCTGTGTGTATTCTCTGGTGCACTGTCAGATTGCCAGATTTATGAAAACTTTTCCCACATTGACCACAGCTATAAGATTTCTCTGCTGTGTGTATTCTCTGGTGCACTGTCAGAGATGTAGATTGAACAAAACTCTTCCCACATTGAGTACAGCTATAAGGTCTCTCTCCTGTGTGGATTCTCTGATGAATTTTAATGCCTGAGGAGGTGAATCTCTTCCCACAGTCAGAGCAGCAGTGAGATTTCTTCCCTGTGGATCTCTGCAGGTGTTTATTGAGGTGTTCTGATCTGGAGAGACTCTTCTCTGCCTCTTCAGCATCAAGAGGTTGTTGAGACTCCCCAGAGGATCCACAACTGTCCCGCCTCTCTCCTGTGTGAACAACAAAGACAGAAAGATGGTTAAAGGCCCACAACAGCAGTAATCCACTGTAAAAGTGTTGCCAACAGCGCAGCCATGATGTTGTACAACAATTGACGTCTGTAATGAATGTTAAAATTATTTGACAATTGTCTTTAAATGAGCTAGAATAGTCATATTTTGTCTTGTTTTCACATTAGTAGTAAAATCGATGATGGTAGGCTAGAAATAAGTTAAAGTTATTGAAACTCGAAGCAGTGTGCCAGACAACTCTTTGTATCCAATGTAGGCCCCTTTTTGTGTTTGCTAAAATTGCGGCACGAGGGCGATGCACATGCAATTTGATTGCAGAAACTCCTCCCTGCTAATGAGGAAACCGCTAGTTATGGATGTAGTATATCTGCCTGGAGCAAAAATGGTGAGCAAAGATTTTAGTTTTTCACAATGTATTCTGAATGTGAACGGGGAAAACTCAGGGGAGAAACCTCCATTTCCAGGTTGCTTATGAGTACATTTCACACTACTTTGGATTATAATTGTAAGGCTCGTTTGAATGTCCTGCTTAATATAATGTTTGTGTCATCATCGCAAATAAACTACTTTGTACTTAAAAACACTTCAACCATTAAAATGCTCTTTGGCTTTTCCATCAGCTTGACAATGAGGGTTTGTACAGTTTGCCAAATTGGCCCATAACTTCACCTAACAATAACATAGACCTACTTTAGGACCCATAACTTCACCTAACAACAACATAGACCTACTGTAGGACCCATAACTTCACCTAACAATAACATAGACCTACTGTCGGACCCATAACTTCACCTAACAACAAATATAGGAAAATATCTCTGTGTGTTGTACAATAGCCTATCCATCAAGGAACAGTTCTCTACACATTATGAGCGAAGTATCTCTGTGTCCAAACAGACTAACGAGACCCTACAGTAAATCAAGCAGACAATAACACTTTATAAACATCAATTTGTTAGGGATGTTGGATCCAACATGGAGCACGGCATAACTTTCTTTACCAGAGTAATGAATGAAGAAGCACTTTTGTTGTTGTTGCATGTCGTGATGTTTGTCATGTGACTGTCATTCAGAAAATGATTTCCTGGATCAGCTGATGATAGTTGAACATGTGACTGTAACTAAACAGCTACAGTATTAAGTATTATGTGTAATTATTTAAGAACCGCATTAATGACAGTATCCATTTGGGTGTCAATAAAGTTAAGGTGACTCTCGGTTAGAACCATTGGATTTAGCAAACTCTGAAATGATTTATGAGTATAACTACTGTTCCCTGAAGGAGGGAAACTAGGTACAACATACTATTAAATCCGTGCCTCTCTGTAAGCCCCGCCTTCCACAGGTGATGACCGTGAGGCTCGGATTTATTCCTTAAATTTAATACCGCTCTTCACCGACCCAGGAAGGGGTGGTGCCAAACAGGTGTTGTACCTCGTTTCCCTCCTTCAGGGAAGTGTAATTATAATCAAAGTTACACTCCCTTTCAGTCAGTCAACTTCAGTACAACATACTATGGGGAAATACAATCATTCCCCATGCCGACCCAAACAGATACTAAATGAAACGGCCCCTGGCAGACCACCCAGACCTGACCCCGCAAGATGCGTCAGTTGTCAATTTATTAATTGTCTTTTGTTTGAAACTCCTGTCAATGTTGAGTAAGGACGGGCACCTGATTACACATATAGAAGTAGGATTAATCTACCTGGCCTGTACACAAATGTAGGCCTATAAATGTGCCCATTTGGGGATGTCTGATAGTATTTCAACCTGGTCGAGAATAATTTTTATTTTATTAATACACGTGGGTGGTGTTTATATATGGAAAAATACACATTAGAAATTTTCAACCAATCGATTGGTAGAAACAAAATTAGACTCTTGGTTGGCCAAGATTTATTTTAGTTGGGGACAGCACTAGAAGATGATTTTGGGGCTCCCGTATGGTGCAGCGGTCTAAGGCACTGCATTTCAGTGCTTGAGGCGTCACTACAGACCCTGGTTCGAATCCTGGCTGTATCCCAACCGGCCGTGATTGGGAGTCCCATAGGGAGACGCACAATTGGCCAAGCGTCGTCCGTCATTGTAAAAAATAATTTGTTCTTAACTGACTTGTCTAGTTAAATAAAGGTTACATTTGAAAAATGTAATAAAACATAGAGCATTCAGAAAGTTCAGACCTCTCCCCTTTTCCACATTTTGTTAAATTACAGCTTTATTCAAATGTTTAATGCCCATCCAAGAGACTGTCGACCAATCATGTTCACATTGTCATGCTGTGACACGCAGTTCCTAAAATACACGTTATAAACTAAGCTAATTGTCCCAAAATCCCTTTTAAAAAGTCAGGGTACGAGTGAGAAACCGTCAAGGCACCAACTTTGAGAAGGTTCTAAAACAAAGGTTTCAAACCAATTCATGAATGTTATTGAATCATATAAATGTTATTGAATCTAGGTATGTTTCACCCTTAATGTAATTGAATCTAGGTATACAGTTGAAGTCGGAAGTTTACATACACATTAGCCAAATACATTTAAACTCAGTTTCTCACAATTCCTAACATTTAATCAGAGTGGAAATTCTTCCCTGTCTTAGGTCAAGTAGGATCACCACTTTATTTTAAGAATGTGAAATGTCAGAATAATAGTAGAGAGAATGATTTATTTTAGCTTTTATTTCTTTCATCACATTCCCAGTGGGTCAGAAGTTTACATACACTCAATTAGCATTTGGTAGCATTGCCTTTAAATTGTTTAACTTGGGTCAAACGTTTTGGGTAGCCTCCCACAAGCATCCCACAATAAGTTGGGTGAATTTTGTCCCATTCCTCCTGACAGAGTTGGTGTAACTGAGTCAGGTTTGTAGGTCTCCTTGCTCGTACACGCTTTTTCAGATCTGCCCACAAATGTTCTATAGGATTGAGGTCAGGGCTTTGTGATGGCCACTCCAATACCTTGACTTTGTTGTCCTTAAGCCATTTTGCCACAACTTTGGAAGTATGCTTGGGGTCATTGTCCATATGGAAGACTCACTTGCAACCAAGCTTTAACTTCCTGACGGATGTCTTGAGATATTGCTTCAATATATCGTCATACTTTTCCTGCCTCATGATGCCATCTATTTTGTGAACTGCACTAGTCCCTATTGCAGCAAAGCACCCCCACAATATGATGCTGCCACCCCTGTGCTTCACAGCTGGGATGGTGTTCTTCGGCTTGCAAGCCTCCCCCTTTTCCCTCCAAACATAACGATGGTCATTATGGCCAAACAGTTCTATTTTTGTATAATCAGACCAGATGACGTTTTTTCAAAATGTACGATCTTTGTCCCCATAAAAAAAGCAAACCGTAGTCTGGCTTTTTTTATGGCAGTTTTGGAGCAGTGGCTTCTTCCTTGGTGAGCGGCCTTTCAGATATAGGACTCGTTTTACTTTGGATGTAGATACTTTTGTACCTGTTTCCTCCAGCATCTTCACAAGGTCCTTTGCTGTTGTTCTGGGATTGATTTGCTCTTTTCGCACCAAAGTACGTTAATCTCTAGGAGACAGAACGCGTCTCTATCCTGAGCGGTATGACAGCTACGTGGTCCCATGGTGTTTATACTTGCGTACTATTGTTTGTACAGATGAACGTGGTACCTTCAGGCGTTTGGAAATTGCTCCCAAGGATGACCCAGACTGAGGTCTTGGCTGATTTATTTTGATATTCCCATGATGTCAAGCAAAGAGGCACCGAGTTTGAAGGTATGCCTTGAAACACATCCACAGGTACACCTCCAATTGACTCAAATGATGTCAATTAGCCTATCAGAAGCTTCTAAAGCCATGGCATAATTCTCTGGAATTCTCCAAGATGTTCAAAGGCACAGTCAACTTAGTGTATGTAAACTTCAAACCCACTGGAATTGTGATTCAGTGAATTATAAGTGAAATAATCTGTCTGTAAACAACTGTTGAAAAAATTACTTTTGTCCTGCACAAAGTAGATGTCCTAACCGACTTGCCAAAATTACAGTTAGTTAACAAGAAATGTGTGGAGTGGTTGAAAAACGAGTTTTAATGACGCCAACATAAGTGTATGTAAACTTCCAATTTGACAACAATTTGACCCCCACAGCAAATCTTAACTGCCAATTATAGAATATACTATATAGCCTTGAAATCAGGTTAAAACTATAATTTTGACCTCATGGGTGGCCAGTCCTTGTATTTATAGTGTAGTCAATTCAGGGGGTAGCCCTGAGCTGGACTCAAACCTGGGTCCAGCAACTGTCAAGCCAACACCTGTTACACCAAGATGTCTGAACTTCTTGACAAGGTCGCTAGGTTTTGGATTAAGGTTGATACAATAGCTTTCTCTATGAATTTGAGAGTGGTTACATTTCTCCAGCCCCCATCCCTCTGATGTTTACCAAACCAAGTCTCTGGACAGCCATTTTGTTTCTGTTTAAAACTAGGTTGCCCCTTTAAACAAGCCACACAACAATCAATCAATCTGCAGTTGAAACAATAACAAAGCTGTAATTCCATCACTGTCTTGGTAATAAGATGATGATGGGTCTGGAGAAATGTAACTACTCTCAAATTCATAGACAGACCTATGGATGCAAGGACTGACCGTCCATGATATCAACATTATAGTTTTAACCATGTTGAGGCTATACAGTGTTGGTTTACATTTCTAAACATTGGAGTAAAAAAAGCTTATTTGGGGTTCTGATGGGGTACAACAGCTGAACTAAGCTCATGAGGCATGTGTTATATTCTTCAAGAATCAATGGCTATAAATAACTAATATAAAAGTCACAATATGGATGTAGCTATTGCATATTTCCCCTTTAACACCACACATCAGTTCAACAACTGCAGAGTTTGTGCCTCTGTATTTAAGACAGTACTTACTAGTGTTAATCAGGGAACGGTTTCTCAAAACCATCTTATTGCTAAGTTCACCGTTAGAACCATTGGACGCCTTAAGATGCGTTTGGAAAACCGGACCCAGATATCCAGTTACCTCCTCTTCTTCCTCCTCCTTTATCAATGTAACAGTCATCTCCCCCTCTTCCTCTTTCACTCCATAAACTGCATCCTCCTCCTCTTTAACTGTAACATCCTCCTCCTCTTTCACTCTGAACGCGTCTTTTTCTTCTTTCACAGTAACGGCCTCACCCTCTACTTCTTGTTTTACTGTGACATCCTCCTCCTCTTTCACTCTGAACGCGTCTTTTTCTTCTTTCACAGTAACGGCCTCACCCTCTACTTCTTGTTTTACTGTGATGTTCTCTTCTTTAGCAGGAGAGTAGCTCAGTAACCGCATGGTCGGGGATGTTAGCTAGCTAGGCTAATGCTAACTTAACCAGCCCGCTAGCTGACCAATAACAACAACACCGTAAAAATGAAATTAAATCTGATAACTAACTGGACGACAGAAGTGGGTTTAAAACACTGTGGTTAATATACACTAACGCGTCTAAAGAGCTTTATCGGTTCGGCTGTTTTGTCTAGCAAGCTACCGAGGTGGCTGACGAACTGTTGCTACTGTTGAAAGAAGAGTTCCGTCCACTAGATTATACGTCACACCAACAGCATCGCCTTAAATTCCCAGACCGCCATCTGCTGACTGGAGTGGGTAACGCAGTTGAGTAAAATGTACATTTAATTTTCAGACAAAAAGTTAAAGGGTAGGAATCAGGGACATCGCTGGTCCTAAAATATTCATTAGCCCCCCTAAATAAATCAATATCAGTCAATATATTTTTTCTGTGATTTCTTTTTTTCGTCAACCGTTCCATCGCATCTTAAACTTCTTACCGGGCGGCACTAGGACCGGGGGAGGCTGCTGCTGCACTAGGACCGGGGAGGCTGCTGCTGCACTAGTGACTGTTAGACTTTCTTCAGCAAAGATGGCGGACAGAAATACTAGGAGAGAGGGGTACCCCTACACAGAACTGAACTGGATCAAAGATGGATGACAGAAATACTAGGAGAGAGGGGTACCCCTACACAGAACTGAACTGGATCAAAGATGGCAGACAGAAATACTAGGAGAGAGGGGTACCCCTACACAGAACTGATCTGGATCAAAGATGGCGGACAGAAACACTAGGAGAGAGGGGTACCCCTACACAGAACTGAACTGGATCAAAGATGGCGGACAGAAACACTAGGAGAGAGGGGTACCCCTACACAGAACTGATCTGGATCAAAGATGGAGGACAGAAATACTAGGAGAGAAGGGTACCCCTACACAGAACTGAACTGGATCAAAGATGGAGGACAGAAATACTAGGAGAGAGGGGTACCCCTACACAGAACTGAACTGGGTCAAAGATGGCGGACAGAAATACTAGGAGAGAGGTACCCCTACACAGAACTGAACTGGATCAAAGATGGAGGACAGAAATACTAGGAGAGAGGGGTACCCCTACACAGAACTGAACTGGATCAAAGATGGCGGACAGAAACACTAGGAGAGAGGGGTACCCCTACACAGAACTGATCTGGATCAAAGATGGCGGACAGAAATACTAGGAGAGAGGGGTACCCCTACACAGAACTGAATCAAAGATGGAGGACAGAAATACTAGGAGAGAGGGGTACCCCTACACAGAACTGAACTGGATCAAAGATGGCGGACAGACATACTAGGAGAGAGGGGTACCCCTACACAGAACTGAACTGGATCAAAGATGGCGGACAGAAATACTAGGAGAGAGGGGTACCCCTACACAGAACTGAACTGGATCAAAGATGGCAGACAGAAATACTAGGAGAGAGGGGTACCCCTACACAGAACTGATCTGGATCAAAGATGGCAGACAGAAATACTAGGAGAGAGGGGTACCCCTACACAGAACTGATCTGGATCAAAGATGGTCGACAGAAATACTAGGAGAGAGGGGTACCCCTACACAGAACTGATCTGGATCAAAGATGGAGGACAGAAATACTAGGAGAGAGGGGTACCCCTACACAGAACTGATCTGGATCAAAGATGGAGGACAGAAACACTAGGAGAGAGGGGTACCCCTACACAGAACTGAACTGGATCAAAGATGGCGGACAGAAATACTAGGAGAGAGGGGTACCTCTACACAGAACTGAACTGGATCAAAGATGGCGGACAGAAATACTAGGAGAGAGGGGTACCCCTACACAGAACTGAACTGGATCAAAGATGGAGGACAGAAATACTAGGAGAGAGGGGTACCCCTACACAGAACTGAACTGGATCAGTTAATTTACGAAAATCGCGATTTAGCAAGCTACCTGACTAGCTAACATTAGCCAGCTAGCTGACTAGCTAACATTAGCCAGCTAGCTGACTAGCTAACATTAGCCAGCTAGCTGACTAGCTAACATTGACCAACTAGCTGACTAGCTAACATTAGCCAGCTAGCTGACTAGCTAACATTAGCCAGCTAGCTGACTAGCTTTATGGGTGTTGTGACATGAGTATGAAATTGTCATTCTGGTTGTTTTAGGGACTCCTGAAACAACCAGCAAACCAGGCTGTCGTTTTGTGAAACAGTGGATGTATAGAATCTAGCTAGCTGAAGAATTTACTGCAAATTGAATGTACAATTGTGTAAGCTTGCCTTGCTGATATTTGCCATGCAGATAGATGAAATAACGTAGCTAGCTATGTTCTTGCATATTGTGCAGTGGATGATTAAAATACCTGTATGCCTATGGATGTGTAGCTAGCTATCTAGCCGATCTGTGTATGGACCCAAACGTTTGCTATACATATTAGTTCAGAACCTATGAACCTCAGCTATCATAGCCAGTTGTATCAACTTCAAAACAGCCTGAATGACATTAATGAAGCCTATGGATTGAGCAGAATATAATATCATGTTGTGCCAAGGATACAAGTCGTATATACATGTAGTTATTACCATGCATGAGATCTCCACATTGTAGCCTGTACATTTAATATATTCACTGATCATGTACTCTACCTTGGCAAATAAAGGTGCAGTTTAGGTATGAATGTCTTTGAGATTATTTTTCAGTCATATCCAATACCAGGAGTATCAAATTCCAGTCTTTGAATGACGCTGTGTCTGCATGTATGTATTACAATTATACACTTCAACAGTGTTTACCAATCTTGGTCCTGGGACATCAATGGTTACACATTGTAACTAATAGACTAGAAACAGAATTTAACTAGTTAATTCATATATACAGAAATATATTGTTAAAAAACAGAACACTACACTTCCTATGCATCATGTAAATACTCTAACACTGGTTCATCTCAACATCTAATGTCCTTCATCTGCATTGATCTGATAAACACAGGATAGGTGGAGTATTTCATCACATTACACTTCATTTCAACCAGTAGAGAATGTGAAAGGCTTTATTGAAAAGCTCATTATCCAAGTGTTATAAATACAAGTTCAATCTGTCCTTCAATACACATCTGTTGTGCATTATAAAAACAGAGGAAGAAAGAGGAGGAGGTGAGAGAGGTGTAAAAGACAGAAAGGGAATGAGGTAAGCACATAGGAGCAGGGAAGGCAGCACATGATTAATGAATCACAGTGCTACATAAATATTCTCTCAGTTCATCACAATTACATAATAGTGTCTCTCGTCGGCCCAAAGGTTCTTAAAAGCAGGTGAGGTGGTGATGATGGGACTGGGGGTTGGCATCCTCTCACATCAAAACATATCTGCAGACGAGAGACAGATGGAGAGAGAGAGCATGTTTAAGCCTTGTGTTTTTATTTTTTATTCTAACATTGTTAGTCATCAATCAGGAGTTGAAATGCAAAACTGACCTTGGATCATTAACTCTGGTACTACTGCATCTCTGTCTGTATTTCAATGTAAAGCATCTCTTTAATAATACTTCCTGTATAATATAAACTGACCTGGGATCATTAACTCTGGGACTACTGCATCTCTATCTGTATTTCAATGTAAAGCATCTCTTTAATAATACTTCCTGTTGACCTGACCAAGTGACCTCTCACCTCTGATCATGCTGTGCCCTCTATGTAGCCAGTTCAGATGCAGGAGGGGTTCACCGACACAGCTGATATAACCTAGAGGATTTAGGGAGAAGAGGAGAGAGGGATGAAGTGAAGGAGAGAGACTGTTATTGAGAAAATAAGGTAGTTAAAGCGACAGTGTTCAACAGGAATCTCTGTGTGGCCTCACCTGGTGTCCACACCACACTAAGTGGCTGCAGAGTACTTTATGTTGAAAAACATGAACGGACCCACGAGGACAAACAATATAGCGTAGTTATAGAAATAATGAAGTTTCTTACTATTCTCCATGGTTGGCCCTCTTGCCTATTCGATCGAAGGTAGAAGGAGCCACAGTTATACACCTGAGCCTGTTTACCGCACAACACAATCCATCAATCAGATTGATACATGAGTGTGTAGGTGTGGGTTATAGGGTGTCTAATTGTTCTACATTTTTTCAATATTAGTGATTTAAAATAGCCTGTTTTGTTTTTGCACAGACATCACACCCTTACCTAAACAGCACCCTCACCTGAGAAGTAGAAATCAAAGGGAGATAAACTGTGAACTGAATAACTGCAGTTGACATAGCTCAGTAAATGGAAGAATACTCTTATTGCAATGTGAATGGCTCTTAAAAGAGCCTTTGGTTGTGCATAGTGACGTCTATGGTGTTGCCAGGGAACAGCATCCTCTTTGAAGAAGTAGGAGGTGAAGATCTCCTGCACACGGATTGCCTCTCTTGCTGCATTGTTGGACCCCATCCTTGAAACATCCTGCAGAGCAGCAGACTCCTCCTCTGGCACACGGCGGTGAGCTGCAGATCCCCTCCTGGTCCTCGTGTCCATCCTCATGAAGTTACGCAGGACACAGGTAGCCTTCACACACCTGAATTCCTCCAGGAGGCAGTCCCAGATGACCCTGGTCTCCCATCCCTACAGTGCCCTACACGGTAACTGTAGGCAATCGTTCTGAAGGAATCTCCAGTTACAAGGTATCTGTAGGAATATGGAAGACAATGTAATTATTAGACTTTTACATCACCAGGTCATTGTGGATTACTAAAGTATAATTTCCCTGATAACAAATCATGATAACATTGAATTGAAATATGCATGAGCACACATATGTGCATGTGTAGCATGTGACAATAACAGGATCATATCAAGGATAGCATCACAAATGAAAACATAAATACCACTTGAAGCTTGATGAGTTGATCATTTGAATCAGCTGTGCAGTGTGAAGGCAAAAACAACAATGTGCCCCTCTTTGAGTCCCCAGGACTGAGAACCACTGCTCTTCATTGGGACCTCTTCATATATAGACTGGCTTTCATAGAGCTCTTTATCTGAGGACAGAAAACCTCACAAGAAACAGACTTCATTATAGTCAAATTACACCACACTGAATATTATGTTACTATTATCTCCGTCCTCAATTCTAGGGACAGGAACTACACAAAAGTACCTGCCCTGTCCAGAATAGCCTCCTCTCTCACTGACAGTTGGGGCTGCTATCCTTTCACCCTCCTCCATGGCTGTTCTATGTTTGGAGTTTGTTTTTTACAGTGATAAATAGATAGCTGGTCAGATGTGAAGGAGAAGGTTGATCATCAGGAGTCAGATGTGAAGGAGGAGTTTGATCATCAGGAGTCAGATGTGAAGGAGGAGGTTGATCATGAGGAGTCAGATGTGAAGGAGGAGGTTGATCATCAGGAGTCAGATGTGAAGGAGGTTGATCATCAGGAGTCAGATGTAAAGGAGGAGGTTGATCATCAGGAGTGAGATGTGAAGGAGGAGGTTGATCATTAGGAGTGATCTCAATCTCTGGGATTGTGGTTGGGCTGGTGTTTCCACTTCCAGCTTGGTCATATATTTTGATACCTTGAATGTTGATATTGTGAAACTATGTTATATATTTGTACCTCCTGTTTCAGGAAGTGATGTCACTAAGTACTGCCCCTATATATACAGTGCAGTGAGAAAGTATTCAGACCCCTTCACTTTTTCCACATTTTGCTCTGTTATTCGAAAATGAATTAAATCAATATTTTACCCTCAATCTACACACAATATCCCATAATGACATCACAATACCCCATAATGACATCACAACAGCCCATAATGACATCACAATACCCCAGAATGACATCACAATACCCCATAATGACAAAGCAAAAACAGGTTTTTATAAATGTTTCAAATGTAACAAAAACAACAACTGAAATATCACAGTACCATTCAAGGGTTTGGACACACCTACTCATTCAAGGGTTTTTATTTTTACTATTTTCTACGTTGTAAAATAATAATGAAGACATCAAAACTATGAAATAACACATATGGAATTATGTAGTAAGCAAAAAAGGGTTAAACAAATCAAAATATATTTTATATTTGAGATATTTTAAAGCAGTCACCCTTTGCCTTGATGACAGCTTTGCACACTCTTGGCATTCTCTCAACCAGCTTCATGAGGTAGTCACCTGGAATTAATTTCAATTAACAGGTGTGCCTTGTTAAATGTTGATTTGTGGAATTTCTTTCCTTCTTAATGCATTTGAGCCAATCAGTTGTGTTGTGACAAGGTATGGGTGGCTCTCATGAGGATTGACACAGGAAAGGAAGACCCAGAGTTACCTCTGCTGCAGAAGATAAGTTCATTAGAGTTAACTGCACCTAAAATTGCAGCCCAAATAAATGCTTCACAGAGTTCAAGTAACTGACACATCTCAACATCAACTGTTCAGGCCTTCATGGTTGAATTGCTGCATTCAAAAACACTGTTTACAAAAGCTTTGTCAAAGAACAAGAAGGTCGGTATAGTATTTACAAAAGCTTTGTTAAAGAAAAAGAAGGCCCACACACTGTTTACAAAAAAATAGCTTTTCTTTCAAAAACAGGGACATTTCTAAGTGACCCCAAACTGTTGAATGGTAGTGTACATCTACATGATGTATTGTTACACCATGTAGGAGCAGTATAGACCTAGTCTGTTCATTATAGACATCTACATGATGTATTGTTACACCATGTAGCAGCAGTATAGACCTAGTCTGTTCATTATATACATCTACATGATGTATTGTTACACCATGTAGGAGCAGTATAGACCTAGTCTGTTCATTATATACATCTACATGATGTATTGTTACACCATGTAGGAGCAGTATGGACCTACAGTAGCTGGCTACTTATTAAGATTTAGTTTGACTTTATGAAACTGTCTTAAATGTGCTGTAGTAAACGTTTTTTATTCGCACTAATCAATCAACACATTCAGGTCTTTGTATGTCTCAATATAATAGTATTATTTAATTAAATCCATGTAAAAAAATCTAATGTGATCCTCAACTGCGTTTCCCTCCAGTCAGCAGACGGCGATGTGCGTCTTTCAGGCGATGCTGCAGCGTGACGTATAATCTAGTGGACGGTTCTTCATAAACAGCTTTTCAACCACCTCGGTAGCTTGCTAGCCAACATAGCCGAAAGATTCAAGCTTTTTATACGCTTTCGGTCTATATTAGCTACTGTGTTTTAGACACACTTCTATCGTATCTACTTGTTAACCTATTTAATTTAATATTACGTTATTTTTTATTAGTCAGCTATAGTAGCTGGCTGGTTAAGTTAGCATTAGCCTAGTCGCTAATGATAGCTAGCTAGCTAACATCCCCGAACATGAGCTCCCTAAACTACTCCCCTCCTGTTAAAGAAGAGGAGGTCTGCTGGACGGAGAAAGAAGCTCTGGGACTGAACATTGTCGTGAAAGAGGAGAAGGAAGAGGAGGATGTTACAGTAAAACAAGAAGTAGAGGGTGAGGCTGTTACAGTGAAAGAAGAAGAGAAAGACGTTTCAGTTAAACAAGAGGAAGACGAGGATGATGCTGTTTTTGGAGTGAAGAAGGAAGGAGAGATTACTGTCACATTGAAAGATGAAGAGGAGGAGACAGGAGATCTGATTAACACCAGTAAGTACCACCTTCAATTACTTTTTAACTTTGGATATTCGGAGTTGGCTCGTCAATACCTCTTCAACGGAGGGTCCTGGGATGATGACTGATATGTCTAGAATCAGACGACGTAGAGACAAGCTACCCCTTGTTTTCTCCGTTCCGTTTCCAAAAAGTGACTTAACATATATATTTGAGGAGGGTCTATCTGCTGACCGCAGACTGGGGGGCCACGGCATGTAGTGATTTTAATGTAGTGATGTTTTACTACACACCGTGACCCCCAATAGAGCCATGTGAGAGTTGGGTTGGCTACACCAAAGATTATGGATATACTGACAAGATGTCTCTCCGTCCTGACAAGGGGAGTCGTTGTCCACAAAGCTGCACTGTGGGTTGTCTATCTCCCACCTATCCTGTCTTTGGATTGGTGGATACATCTTATTATTGTAATCTATTGTTTATATTATATGAGGGTTGTTGACGTCAACCGCCTGTATTCAATGGCGAGAGATGCTAAGCTACTAGCATGAATATGCATAGCGATCTGGAGACAACTCCTATAGTGTTTTATCAAAGTTGTCGGTATGTCACGTGTCCACATAACGACTTAATCATTACGAAACTTCTGTTGGATCAAGTAAACCTCAAGTAGCAAATAAGCCATTCATTTTGTTATTGACCAAATTCAACACTTTCCACATTGGGTTGATAATTGTTTCCACTTGGATACAACCTACTGTAACCTACTGGCATGACCTAGAGAGATACAACCTACTGTAACCTACTGGCATGACCTAGAGAGACACAACCTACTGTAGCCTACTGGCATGACCTAGAGAGTTACAACCTACTGTAACCTACTGGCATGACCTAGAGAGTTACAACCTACTGTAATCTACTGGCATGACCTAGAGAGATACAACCTGCTGTAACCTACTGGCATGACCTAGAGAGATACAACCTACTGGCATGACCTAGAGAGTTACTGGCATGACCTATATATATATATATATATATATATATATATATATATATATATATATATATATATATATATATATATATATATATAGGTGATGAGCGTATATACACAAGCATTTCTAAACTTTTTTTCTCACTTTTATGGGGTATTGTCTGAAAATTGATAATTAAAAAAAAAAATCAATTTTATAATAACCAAATGTGTAAAAAGGAAGGGGTCTGCATGTATGTTGTATGTTCTAGGGCAGATTTAAAAAAAAAAAAAAAATGTATTTTCTTTCTACCAATTGATTGGTTGAAATGTTATGAAGTGTATTTTTCCATATAGACACACCCCATGTGTTTAATAAAATCAACTGTATGTGCAGAACTTGAACTGAACTGATGCTTCAAGCGTTTGATTAAATAATTAACACACACAAATGTCTTGAGGAAGCCAGAGATCAATATAACCAGAAGAAAATAACCAATTCCCCACCTGCTGCTGGCCTTCGTCAATTCTAATGTTATGCTGCTGAAGTTTCCGGTGAAATAGGCAAACTTTTTCCATTTCCGTTTGAAGTGCCAATTTATCTGACCATTTCTACCGATCTGCGTGCCAGTTATGAACGAGTTACAACACCTGTTTGGCCCCACCCCTTCCTGGGTCGGTGAAGTGAGGTATTACATTTAAAGAATAAATCCGAGCCTCACGCTCATCACCTGTGGAAGGCAGGGCTTCCGGCGAGGATTTAATAGTATGTTGTACCTAGTTTCCCTCCTTCAGGGAACAGTAGTTATAGTCATAACGTTAAGCTTGTCATATGATGAACTTTAACTTAAATACTGGATCTTGCTGTCGGACAATTTTTTGTATTCAGATCTCTGAAATGCTCTCTAACTACGTAACATTTATTGTCTTCTTATGTTACACTGGGAAAACAGTTTTCATGGGCACAGAAATCCTAAATCATTTCAGTTTACTAAATCCAATGGTTCTAACCGAGAGTCACCTTAACTTTATTGACACCCAAATGGATACTGTCATTAACGCGGTTGTTCAATAATTACACATAATACTTAATACTGTAGCTGTTTAGTTACAGTCACATGTTCAACTATCATCAGCTGATCCAGGAAATCATTTTCTGCATGCCAGTCAAATGTAGTTCTTCATTCATTACTCTGGTAAAGACAGTTATGCCATGCTCCACGTTGGATCCAACATCCCAAACAAATCGATATTTATAATGTGTTATTGTCTACTTGATTTACAGTAGGGTCTCGTTAGTCCGTTTGGAAACGGAGATACTTAGCTCATAATGTGTAGATAACTGTTCCTTGGTGGATAGGCTATTGTACAACACACAGAGCTATTTTCCTTTATTCAGGACATTTAGAATGACAACACATTACAGAGTAGCCTAGTGGGATTATTCACAAAATTATCTGGTGATCAGGTTATGAAATGTCATGACAAAGACATTTTAGTTTGCTTGTTTCACCTGAAATATTAAATATTAAATATATAGTCCTAGGTCTATGTTGTTGTTAGGTGAAGTTATGGGTCCTACAGTAGGTCAATGTTATTGTTAGGTGAGATTATAGACCATTTTGGCATGCACTTAGTGGACAAAACCTCATTGTCAGGCTGATGGAAAACTAGCCAATGATCATTTTACTGGTTGAAGTCGTTTTTAAATATAAAGTAGTACATTTTAGACAATAACACAAACATTATATTAAATCAGGACATTCAAACGAGCCTTACAATTATAATCCAAAGTAGTGTCAAATGATAATAATAATCATAATCAACCTGGAAATGGAGGCTTTATTTGCTGTCAGCCTATGAGAACTCCCCTGAGTTTTCCCCACGGTGGTGAATTAGTGAATAGACACAGAGCTTAATGTGAGTTTCCTTGAGTAGCACTCCTGATCTAGTGCTGTAATATTCAGAATACATTGTGAAAACTAATCTTTGCTCACCATTTTTTAAATATATATATTTTTTTCACCCCTTTTTTCTCCCCAATTGGTACTTACATTCTTGTCTCATCGCTGCAACTCCCATACATACTCTGGAGAGGCGAAGGTCGAGAGCCATGCGTAATCCGAAACACAACCCAGCGCTGCTTCTTGACACAATGCCCATCCAACCCGGAAGCCAGCAGCACCAATGTGTCGGAGGAAACACCGTACACCTGGTGACCTGGTCAGTGTGCACTGTGCCCGGCCCGCCACAGGAGTCGCTAGTGCGCGATGAGACAAGGATATCCCTGCCGGCCAAACCCTCCCCTAACCCGGACGACGGTGGGCCAATTGTGCGCCGCCCCATGGGCCTCCCGGTCGCAGCCGGCATGCAACATGCAACCCTGGACTCGATCCCAGAATCTCTAGTGGCACAGCTAGCACTGCGATGTAGTGCCTTAGACCACTGCGCCACTCGGGAGGCCCTTGCTCACCATTTTTGCTCTAGGCAGATATAGTACATCCATAACTATCGGTTTCCTCATTAGCATGGAGGTGTTTCTGCAATCAAATTGCATGTGCATCGCCCTTGTCGCAATTTTAGCAAACACAGAAAGGGGCCTATATTGGAGACCAAAAGTCGCCTGGCACACTGCTTAGGATTTCAACAACTTTTACTTATTTCTAGCCTAAAGTCATTGATCTTACTATTAATGTGAAAACAAGACTAAATATGTCTATTGTTGCTCACTTGACTGTCTTAAGACAATTGTCAAGTAATTTTAACATTCATTACAGACATCATGGCTGCGCTGTTGGCATCACCTTTCACAGTGGATTTCTGCTGTTGTGGGCCTTTCACCATCTGTCTGACTTGTTCACACAGGAGAGAGACGTGACGATTGTGGATCCTCTGGGGAGCCTCAACATCATGATGCTAACGAGGCAGAGAAGAGTCTCTCCACATCAGAACACCTCAAGAAACACCAGCAGAGACCCACAGGAAAGAAACCTCACTGCTGCTCTGACTGTGGGAAACGTTGCAAATCTTCATCAGAACTTAAAATACACCAGCGAGTACACACAGGAGAGAAATCTCACCACTGTTTTGATTGTGGGAAGAGTTACTTAAGATCAGAATCACTAAAAGTACACCTGAGAAATCACACTGGAGAGAAACCTTATAGCTGTGATCAATGTGGGAAGAGTTTTACTCAGTCAAGCTGCCTGAAAACTCACCAGAGAATACACACTGGAGAGAAACCTTTTAGCTGTGATCAATGTGGGAAGAGTTTTACTCACTCAAGCTGCCTGATAGTACATCTGAGAGCACACACAGGAGAGAAACCTTACCACTGCTCTGACTGCGGAAAAAGTTTTGTTAGTTCAACAGATTTAAAATCACACCAGAAAATACACACAGTAGACAAACCTTATAACTGTTCTCAATGTGGGAAGAGTTTTAATCACTCAAGCTGGCTGATAGTACATCTGAGAGCACACACAGGAGTGAAACCTTATAGCTGTGATCAATGTGGGAAGAGTTTTGTTACATCTAGCCATCTGACTCTACACCACAGAACACACACAGGAGAGAAATCTTATAGCTGTAGTCAATGTGGGAAGAGTTTTATTCAGTCAAGCAGCCTGATATCACACCAGAGAACACACACAGGAGAGAAACCTTATAGCTGTAATCAATGTGGGAAGAGTTTTACTCAGTCAAGCAGCCTGGTATCACACCAGAGAACACACACAGGAGTGAAACCTTATTGCTGTAATCAATGTGGGAAGAGATTTACTCAGTCAAGCAGCCTGGTATCACACCAGAGAACACACACAGGAGAGAAACCTCATAGCTGTGATCAATGTCACAAGAGATACTCTGATAAAAGATCTCTGATCAAACATCAGAAAATACATGCATGAAGGAGTTGTTTCATGATATCAATGAAATGTCACAATGTAGAATGTTTTAACATTGTAGTAGGAGTATTTTAATTAATAATGTTACAATGTAGAACCCAAATTGTTTTCCCCCTGTTCTATGAGCCTCATCAGTAGAAAAATCTTTGTACTTTGCTCTGTTCATCTTTCCCTCGATCCTGACTATTCTGCCAGTCCCTGCCACTGAAAAACATCCCCACAGCATGATGCTTCACCGTAGGGATGGTGCCTGGTTTCTTCCAGATGTGACGCTTGGCATTCAGGCCAAAGAGTTTAATCTTGGTTTAATCAGACCAGAGAATCTTGTTTCTCTTGGTCTGAGAGTCCTTTAGGTGTCTTTTGGCAAACTCCAAGTGGGCTGTCATGTGCCTTTTACTGAGGAGTGGCTTCCGTCTGGCCTCTCTACCATAAACGCCTGATTGGTGGAGTGCTGCAGAGATGGTTGTCCTTCTGGAAGGTCCTCCCATCTCCACAGAATAACTCTGGAGCTCTGTCAGAGTGAACATCGGGTACTTGTTCACCTCCCTGACCAAGGCCCTTCTCCCCCCATTTCTCAGTTTGGCCGGGCGACCAGCTCTAGGAAGAGTTTTGGTGGTTCCAAACCTTTTCCATTTAAGAATGATGGAGGCCACTGTGTTCTTGGGGACCTTCAATGATGCAGACATTTTTTGGTACCTTTCCCCAGATCTGTGCCTTGACACAATAATGTCTCAGAGCTCTATGGACAATTCCTTTGACCTCATGGCTTGGTTTTCGCTCTGACAACTGTGGGACCTTATATAGACAGGTGTGTGCCTTTCAAAATCATGTCCAATCAATTGAATTTACCACAGGTGGACTCCAATCAAGTTGTAGAAACATCTCAAGGATGATCAATGGAACCAGGATGCATCTGAGCTCAATTTCGAGTCTCATAGCAAAGGGTCTGAATACTTAAGGAAATACATTTGCAAATGGTTTGTCACTATGGGGTGTTGTGTGTAGATTGATGAGGGGAAAATATTCAACATTTTTAGAATAAGGCTGTAATGTAACAAAATGTAGAAAAATTGAAGGGGTCTTAATACTTTATGAATACACTGTATTCCACTGGCAGATTTTTCTACCACTGGCAGATTTTTCTACCACTGGCAGAGTTTTCTACCGCGGGCAGTTTTGTACACAGTCAAGTGATACGTGGTATAGAAAAGTCCAATCTTAGGAGAGTACATGGGAGGCACTATACTGTGTGTCTGTCTGGTCAAAACCACTGATACGGGAGCCCCTCCACCCTCTGGTGGGATGGATCATGTCTACAGAGAAACCTAGAATCAAATACTTAGATTTGTGTGTATTGGGTATATGTTGTGTACTTGTTAGATATTACTGCACTGTCGTAGCTAGAACCACAAGCATTTCGCTACACCTGCAATAACATCTGCTAAACACGTGTATGTGACCAATAAAATGTGATTTTGATTTGAAATAAACGTCCTATTTATCAAAGGTGCTTTTGGCTTGGGTCAAAATGACTCCAAAGGATTTAAATTTGTTAAAAGTCCATATTGATACAGAAACACTAAACCATGATTTAGATTTATTAAGAACAAGTTGATTGACAAAGTCATGAAAAATTGGAAGAATTGAATAAACCACATTTTGGCTATGATAAAAGATATGCCTCTGGGGTCAAAATGATCCATGTCAGAAGTATGGTTCAATGCAAATGTGTAGTGGGTGTAAAGTTTGTTTTAAATTCTTACTCATTAAACACGAATCAATCAACACACGCTTCTCTTTGAACGACTTAATATAATATTAAACTTTTATGAAATAAATGAAAAATAAACGTTTGGTTCCTCAACTGCGTTGCCCTCCAGTCAGCAGATGGCGATGTGCGTCTTTTAGGTTCAGGCGATGCTGCCAGTGTGACGTATAATCTAGTGGACGGGACGCTCCTTCAACAACAACAGCTAGTCAGACACCTCGGTAGCTTTCTAGCAAACATAGCTACAACATTCACGCTCTGTACACTGGTTTGGTGTATATTAGTCGCTGTCTATTAAACACACTTCTGTCGTATGTACTTGTTGGCCCATTTAATTATATATTTACGTTGTTTGTCATCTAGCTGGTTTGCTAAGTTAGCTTAGAACTAGGCTAGTCGCTAATGCTAGCTAGCTAACATCCCCGACCATGAGTTCACTAAGCTATTCTCCTCCTGTTAAAGAAGAGGCGGTCTGCTGGACGGAGAAAGAAGCTCTGGTGAAAGAGGAGGAGGAAGAGAAAGATGTTACAATACAAAAACAAGTAGAAGGTGAGGCTGTTACCGTGAAAGAAGAAGAGAAAGACGTTGCAGTGAAAGAAGAGGAAGACGCGTTCAGAGTGAAAGAGGAGGAGGATGTTACAGTAAAAGAAGATGAGGAAGAGGAGGATGCAGTTTTTGGAGTGAAAGAGGAGGAGGGGGAGATGACTGTTACATTGGAGGAAGAAGAGGAGGTTGGAGATCTGTTTAACACCAGTAAGTACCGTCTCTGCAGTCGTTGAACCAATATGCAGTAAAGGGGTTCTACACTTTAATGTTGTTCTGTAGGAATGGCTGAAGCTACACTGTAACGTATAGAACATCAAGAGTGGACCATCAAAAACACGTTAACAATTGATCAAATGCATCCAATGACAGTTCCTGAAATACTGTAGTACTCAATATCTCCTATTAGATTAGCCCAATATGTTCTCTTAAAGGGGCAATCAGCAGTTGTTACATCCATTTTGGGACTTATACATTAATGATATGTACCCATTGTTTCTTTAAGAATTCACTTTTAAATGCCTCATGAGCTTAGTTCAACTGTTGTACCCCATCAGATCCCAAAATATAAGCTTTTATTTACTCCAATGTTTGTCAGAAAATATAAACACTGTATATCCTCAAAACATGGTTAAAACTATAATGTTGATATCATGGATGGTTACATTTCTCCAGCCCCATCCCTCAGCTTTTTACCGAAACGGGCAGGGAGTACGCTTTGTTATTGTTTCTACTGCTGATTGCTGCCCCCGTTACTCCTCAAGGTCCATGACTGTATGTTATTTTCAGAGGTAGACTGGCTCTGGCAGCTAAAATAGTCAAACATTCCATCTACATGTGAATCGATTCTCAATTGCGATACGTTTCTAGAAACATAAATTGCTGTACTTTCATATAACGTCAAATCATTTCACACAATACTTAAATATCACATCAAATCGGTAAAGTCTAAGTTGGTGTCTTGACAGATTTGTAAAAACGGTTTATCATAAAACACTATATATATATTTTTTAAATGTTACTGACACCCCTCCCCAGAGGTGTCTCATTATTGGGATTCATTGCTGATTCCTGCCTGTGGCTCACTATGAGGTGTCTAGTGATACAGGTTAAGGGCCCTGTTGGAGATTGGTGGTTGGTAGCGGAGTGGAGGGAACAAGCAGGGTTGGACACGGCCATGTTATTATCCCACACACAGTCTCTGTGGTTCATATGAACCCCATTCCTGGGAATTAGATTTGATTACAAATCACCCCTGTCTGTTACCACAGAAGGGTTCCGTCTGTCCCATTCCCAGCTAGGTTACGAGGTGCTTTGTCACCAGTACCTATGACTGGTTGATAGGGGAGTGGTTTCAGTCTGTCCCATTCCCAGCTAGGTTACGAGGTGCTTTGTCACCAGTACCTATGACTGGTTGATAGGGGAGTGGTTTCAGTCTGTCCATTCCCAGCTAGGTTACGAGGTGCTTTGTCACCAGTACCTATGACTGGTTGATAGGGGAGTGGTTTCAGTCTGTCCATTCCCAGCTAGGTTACGAGGTGCTTTGTCACCAGTACCTATGACTGGTTGATAGGGGAGTGGTTTCAGTCTGTCCCATTCCCAGCTAGGTTACGAGGTGCTTTGTCACCAGTACCTATGACTGGTTGATAGGGGAGTGGTTTCAGTCTGTCCATTCCCAGCTAGGTTACGAGGTGCTTTGTCACCAGTACCTATGACTGGTTGATAAGGGAGTGGTTTCAGTCTGTCCATTCCCAGCTAGGTTACGAGGTGCTTTGTCACCAGTACCTATGACTGGTTGATAGGGGAGTGGTTTGTGTCTGTCCCATTCCCAGCTAGGTTACGAGGTGCTTTGTCACCAGTACCTATGACTGGTTGATAGGGGAGTGGTTTCAGTCTGTCCATTCCCAGCTAGGTTACGAGGTGCTTTGTCACCAGTACCTATGACTGGTTGATAGGGGAGTGGTTTCTGTCTGTCCCATTCCCAGCTAGGTTACGAGGTGCTTTGTCACCAGTACCTATGACTGGTTGATAGGGGAGTGGTTTCAGTCTGTCCCATTCCCAGCTAGGTTACGAGGTGCTTTGTCACCAGTACCTATGACTGGTTGATAGGGGAGTGGTTTCAGTCTGTCCATTCCCAGCTAGGTTACGAGGTGCTTTGTCACCAGTACCTATGACTGGTTGATAGGGGAGTGGTTTCAGTCTGTCCCATTCCCAGCTAGGTTACGAGGTGCTTTGTCACCAGTACCTATGACTGGTTGATAGGGGAGTGGTTTCAGTCTGTCCCATTCCCAGCTAGGTTACGAGGTGCTTTGTCACCAGTACCTATGACTGGTTGATAGGGGAGTGGTTTCAGTCTGTCCCATTCCCAGCTAGGTTACGAGGTGCTTTGTCACCAGTACCTATGACTGGTTGATAGGGGAGTGGTTTCAGTCTGTCCATTCCCAGCTAGGTTACGAGGTGCTTTGTCACCAGTACCTATGACTGGTTGATAGGGGAGTGGTTTCAGTCTGTCCCATTCCCAGCTAGGTTACGAGGTGCTTTGTCACCAGTACCTATGACTGGTTGATAGGGGAGTGGTTTCAGCCTGTCCATTCCCAGCTAGGTTACGAGGTGCTTTGTCACCAGTACCTATGACTGGTTGATAGGGGAGTGGTTTCAGTCTGTCCATTCCCAGCTAGGTTACGAGGTGCTTTGTCACCAGTACCTATGACTGGTTGATAGAGGAGTGGTTTCAGTCTGTCCCATTCCCAGCTAGGTTACGAGGTGCTTTGTCACCAGTACCTATGACTGGTTGATAGGGGAGTGGTTTCAGTCTGTCCATTCCCAGCTAGGTTACGAGGTGCTTTGTCACCAGTACCTATGACTGGTTGATAGGGGAGTGGTTTCAGTCTGTCCATTCCCAGCTAGGTTACGAGGTGCTTTGTCACCAGTACCTATGACTGGTTGATAGGGGAGGGGTTTCAGTCTGTCCATTCCCAGCTAGGTTACGAGGTGCTTTGTCACCAGTACCTATGACTGGTTGATAGGGGAGTGGTTTCAGTCTGTCCATTCCCAGCTAGGTTACGAGGTGCTTTGTCACCAGTACCTATGACTGGTTGATAGGGGAGTGGTTTCAGTCTGTCCCATTCCCAGCTAGGTTACGAGGTGCTTTGTCACCAGTACCTATGACTGGTTGATAGGGGGAAAACCTCCATGCTTATTATAGAAAAGTAATTAGGGGGAAACTATTTAGTAAACTGAAATAAAATAACAAACCTGTTTGAAAAAAATCAAAACTATCTTTGACTCCAAAACTAAAATAGCCTAAAATAATAACCAGCATGAATTATGTTCAGTTTGAATAATTTATATCTTAACTTTGTGCAAAAATAGAATTGGGTTTAAAATATTTTTTATGTGGTTTTAAGTCTTCTGAATCTGGTGGCTGGTAAATGCTGCCATGGATGGCAATGTTTCAAATAGACCTAGCTTGTGTATCACTATAACTAGCTATCACCAGAAATACTTTAAGAAATGAGGATATTGGAAACTCCTTTCGATTCGTATTAACATCTTAAAGACAAGAACATTGGCATGAATTACCCTCTGAACAAGAAGCAGAACATTACAAATATTTTCAGAGATGTGAGATAATTAATTCTCTATAATATCGTATAGCTTTGCAATCGTAACAAGCAGACCAGAGAATCTTGTTTCTCATGGTCTTAGAGTCCTTGAGGTGCCTTTTGTCAAACTCCAAGCAGGCTGTCATGTTCCTTTTACTGAGGAGTGGTTTCCATCTGGCCATTCTACCATAAAGGTCTGATTGGTGGAGTGCTGCAGAGATGGTTGTCCTTCTGGAAGGTTCTCCCATCTCCATAGATAAACTCTGGAGCGCTGTCAGAGTGACCATCAGGTTTTTGGTCACCTCCCTGACCAAGGCCCTTCTCCCCCAATTGCTTAGTTTGGCCGGGTGACCAGCTCTTGGAAGAGTATTCCATTTAAGAATGATGGAGGCCACTGTGTTCTTGGGGACCTTCAATGCTGCATAATTTTTTGGGGAACCTTTCCCCAGATCTATGCCTCAACACACTCCTGTCTTGGAGCTCTACGGACAATTCCTTCGACCTCATTGCTTGGTTTTTGCTCTGACATGCACTGTCAACTCTGGGACCTTATATAGACAGGTGTGTGCCTTTCCAAATCATGTCCAATCAATTGAATTTACCACAGGTGGACTCCGAACAAGTTGTAGATACATCTCAAGGATGATTAATGGAAACAGGATGCACCTGAAAGCAATTTCAAGTCTCATAGCAAAGGGTCTGAATACCTAAGTAAATAAGTATTTTAGTTTTTTTTACCTGATTTCACTTTTTCATTATTGTGTGTTGATTAATGAGGATTCTATTGTGTGTTGATTAATGAGGATTATATTGTGTGTAGATTAATGAGGATTCTATTGTATGTAGATTAATGAGGATTCTATTGTGTGTTGATTAATGAGGATTCTATTGTGTGTTGATTAATGAGGATTCTATTGTGTGTAGATTAATGAGGATTCTATTGTGTTGATTAATGAGGATTCTATTGTGTGTTGATTAATGGTTGGTTTCTCAAATTATTGCTCCTTTGCACCCCAGTATCTGAACTTGCACATTCATCTTCTGCACATCCTACCATTCCAGTGTTTAATTGCTATATTGTAATTACTTTGCCACCATGGCCTATTTATTGCTTTACCTCCCTTATCCTACCTCATTTGCACATGCTATATATAGATTTTTCTACTGCATTATTGATTGTATGTTTGTTTGTTCCATGTGTAACTCTGTGTTGTTGTTTGTGTCGAAGTGCTTTGCTTTATCTTGGTCAGGTCGCAGTTGCAAATGAGAACTTGTTCTCAACTAGCCTACCTGGTTAAATAAAGGTTAAATAAAAATTTTAAAAAACAGTTGACCGACTAAAAAGGGACTTTTAGACTATAATTACTGTTCCCTGAAGGAGGGAAACGAGGTACAACACCTGTTTGGCCCTGCCCTTTCCTGGGTCGGTGAATAGCTGTATTAAATTAAAGGAATGAATCTCACCCTCACGCTCATCACCTGTTGAAGGCGGGGCGTGTATTTAATAGTATGTTGTACCTAGTTTCCCTCCTTCAGGGAACAGTAGTTATAGTCATAACGTGTGGATTTAATAGTATGTTGTACCTTGTTTCCCGCCTTCAGAGAACAGTAGTTATAGTCATAATGTTAAGCTTGTCATATGATGAACTTCAGCTTAAATACTGGATCTTGCTGTCAGACAGTTTTTTTGTTTTTTGAAATGCACTCGAACTATGTAAAATTAAGTGGCTTTTTATGTTACGCTGGGAAAACAGTTTTCATGGGCACAGAAATCCAAAATCATTTCAGTTTGCTAAATCCAATGGTTCTAACCTAGAGTCACCTTAACCTCTGGAGGTGGGACGCTATCGTCCCACCCACGGTTCACACTATTCAACGGCCAGTGAAAAATCAGAGCGCCAAATTCAAAACCACAAAATGTCATAATTCAAAGTTCTCAAACATAGGACTATTTTACACCATTTTATAGATACACTTCTCCTGAATCGAACCACTTTGTCCGATTTCAAAAAGGCTTTACAGCGAAAGCAAACATTAGATTATGTTAGGAGAGTACATAGACACAAATAACCACACAGCCATTTTCCAAGCAACTAGATGCATCACAAATACCCAAAACACAGCTAAATGAAGCACTAACCTTTGACAATCTTCATCAGATGACACTCCTAGGACATCATGTTACACAATACATGCATTTTTTGTTCGATCAAGTTCATATTTATATCCATAAACCCCATTTTACATTGGCGCGCGACGTTCAGAAAATATTTTGCCTCCAATACTGCCGGTGAATCAGCACAACAATTTACAAAAATACTCGTCATAAACGTTGATAAAATATTAAACTGTCATTCAAAGAATTATAGATGAACATCTCCTTTATGCTAACGCTGTGACAGATTTCAAATAAGCTTCAAGGGGAAAGCACACTTTGCAATAATCTGAGTACTGCGCTCAGAAAAATACACTAGGCAATACAGATAGCCGCCATTTTGGAGTCATCTATAATATTAAATAGCATTAGAAATATTCACTTACCTTTGATCTTCATCAGAAGGCACTTCCAGGAATCCCAGGTCCACAATAAATGTTGCTTTGTTCGATAAAGTCCATCATTTATGTTCAAATAGCTCCTTGTTGTTAGCGCATTCAGTTAGCTACTCCAAGTGTAGGATGCGCGCTGAAAATGTCACGACGAAAAGTAAAAAAGTTCTATTTACGTTCGTTCAAACGTTGTATAGCATCAATCTTTAGGGCCTTTATAACGTGAAACTTCTGTAATATTCCAACCGGACGATTCCATTGTCTTGAAAAACGTTTTGGAACACAGCTACCTCTCACGTGAATGCGCGCCAATGAACTGATGTCCTTCCCTGGGTCACCAACTTCCCCACCTTCTTGTTTGCTCTCTGTTCATCATAGACGCCTCAAACAACTTTCTAAAGACTGTTGACATCTAGTGGAAGCCTTAGGAAGTGCAAAATGAACCCTAAGTCACTGTGTGTTCGATTGGCAATGACTTGAAAGGACTACAAGCACCAGAATTCTCACTTCCTGGTTAGATTTTTCTCAGGTTTTTGCCTGCCATATGAGTTATGTTATACTCACAGACGTCATTCAAACAGTTTTAGAAACTTCAGAGTGTTTTCTATCCAAATCTACTAATAATATGCATATTCTACTTCCTGGGCCCGAGTAGTAGGCCGTTTAATTTGGGTACGTTTTTCATCCGGCCGTGAAAATACTGCCCCCTACCCTAGAGGTTAACTTTATTTACAACACCCAAATGGATACTGTCATTAATGTGGTTCTTCAATAATTACACATAATTCTTAATACTGTAGCTGTTTAGCTAGTCACATGTTCAACTATCATCAGCTGATCCAGGAACTGAATGCCAGTCAAATGACAAACATCACGACATAGATATATTTGTTGTTAGGTGAAGTTAGGTGAAGTTAGGGGTCCTACAGTAGGTCTATGTTGTTGTTAGGTGAAGTTATGGGCCAATTTGGCAAACACTCATTGTAAGGCTGATGGAAAAGCCAGAGAGCATTTTACTTGTTGAAGTATAAAGCAGTTGATTTGCAATGATGACACAAACATTATATTAAGCAGGACATTCAAACAAGCCTTACAATTATAATCCAAAGTAGTGTGAAATGCACTCATTAGCAACCTGGAAATGGAGGTTACTCCCCTGAGTTTTACCCCATTCACATTCAGAATACATTGTAAGAAACTAAAATCTTTGCTCACCATTTTTGCTCGTGGCAGATATACTACATCCATAACTAGTGGTTCCCTCATTACCAGATATAGTACATCCATAACTAGTGGTTTCCTCATTTCCAGATATACTACATCCATAACTAGTGGTTTCCTCATTACCAGATTTACTACATCCATAACTAGTGGTTTCCTCATTACCAGATATACTACATCCATAACTAGTGGTTTCCTCATTACCAGATATACTACATCCATAACTAGTGGTTTCCTCATTACCAGATATACTACATCCATAACTAGGGGTTTCCTCATTACCAGATATACTACATCCGTAACTAGTGGTTTCCTCATTACCAGATATACTACATCCATAACTAGTGGTTTCCTCATTACCAGATATACTACATTTTACATTAACATTTTAGTCATTTAGCAGACGCTCTTATCCAGAGCGACTTACAGTAGTGAATGCATACATTTCATTTCATGCATTGTTTTGGTACTGGCCCCCCGTGGGAATCGAACCCACAACCCTGGCGTTGCACACACCATGCTGGCGTTGCAAACACCATGCTCTACCAACTGAGCAGATATACTACATCCATATCTAGTGGTTTCCTCATTACCAGATATACTACATCCATAACTAGTGGTTTCCTCATTAGCAGGGAGGAGTTTCTACAACCAGATTGTGTGTGCATCGCCCTCGTGCCGCAATTTTATTAAACACAGAAAAGGGCCTATATTGGAGACCAAAAGTTGTCTGGCACACTGTTTAGTGTTTCAACAACATGAATAACTTATTTCTAGCCTACAATCATCGATGTTACTACTAATGTGAAAACAATACAAAATATGTCTATTGTTGACTATTAACTATATCACGTGACTATATTAAGACAATTGTCAAATAATTTAACAGACGTCAATTGTTGTACAACTAAATGGGTATGCTCAGGGCATTACCTTTTACTGTGGATTTCTGTTGTTGTGGGCCTTTAACCATCTGTCTGACTTTGTTGTTCACACAGGAGAGAGACGGGACTTTCTTGGATCCTCTGGGGAGCCTCATGATGCTGACGAGGCAGAGAAGAGTATCTCCACATTAGAACATCTCAAGAAACACCAGCAGAGACCCACAGGGAAGAGAACTCACTGCTGCTCTGACTTTGGGAAGAGTTACTCAAGATCAGATTCACTACAACTACACCAGAGAATTCACACAGGTGATAAATCTCACTGCTGCTCTGACTGTGGGAAAAGTTGCAAATCTTCATCAGAACTTAAAATACACCTGAGAATTCACACAGGAGAGAAACCGTACTACTGCTCTGACTGTGGGAAACGTTTCTCAAGATCAGACTCACTAAAACTACACCAGAGAATTCACACAGGTGATACATCTCACTGCTGCTCTGACTGTGGGAAATGCTGCAAATCTTCATCAGAACTTAAAATACACCTGAGAAATCACACGGGAGAGAAACCTTACTGTTGCTCTGACTGTGGGAAGAGTTTCTCAAGATCAGACTCACTAAAACTACACCAGAGAATTCACACAGGTGATACATCTCACTGCTGCTCTGACTGTGGGAAATGCTGCAAATCTTCATCAGAACTTAAAATACACCTGAGAAATCACACGGGAGAGAAACCTTACTGTTGCTCTGACTGTGGGAAGAGTTTCTCAAGATCAGACTCACTAAAAGTTCACCTGAGAATACACACTGGAGGGAAATCTCACTGCTGCTCTGAATGTGGGAAGAGATTCAACTCTTCAGTAGACCTTAAAATGCATCAAAGAATTCACACAGGAGAGAAACCTTTTGGCTGTGATCACTGTGGAAATAGTTTTACTCAGCAAAGCAACCTGAAATCACACCAGAGAACACACACAGGAGAGAAACCTTATGGCTGTGATCAATGTGGAAAGAGTTTTTCTCAGCAAAGCAACCTGAAATCACACCAGAGAATACACACCGGGGAGAAACCCTATGGCTGTGATCAATGTGGGAAGAGTTTTACTTTGTCAAGCTGCCTGATAGTGCACCAGAGAACACACACTGGAGAGAAACCTTTTAGCTGTGATCAATGTGGGAAGTGTTTTGTTACATCTGGCAATCTGACTGTACACCAGAGAACACACACAGGAGAGAAACTTTATAGCTGTAATCAATGTGGGAAGAGTTTTACTCAGTCAAGCAGCCTGATAGTACATGAGAGAACACACACACAGTAGAGAAGCTTCACCATTGTTCAGATTGTGGGAAAAGCTTTTCAACATCACAGACTTTGAAGCTGCACCAGAGAACACACACAGGAGAGAAATCTTATAGCTGTGATCAATGTGACAAGAGATACTCTGATAAAAGATCTCTGATCAAACATCAGAAAATACATGGTGTTGTTGCATTATGTCAATGAAATAATGTCACAATGTAGAATGTTTTAACATTGTAGTAGGAGTATTTTAATAACTTCAGAATGTAGAACCCTAAACGAGAGAGAGTTACTATTTATGTGATTTAACAAAAAGTGACTAACAAAAAAAGAGTTGTGTTACACTTACCACGTTGGTGCTCCACTTGAATCAAAATGCATCACTTCAAAATGTAGCTAGCTGTTTTCTACAAATTCTCCTCTAACCAGTGATGTACACATTATTCCCAGATTCCGTGTGGTTTTTGAGCTGTTAGTTTTAACAGGACGTGCAACCTCATCTCCCTCCTCTCGGCACAATTGATTTCAACATGATATCGATGAGTGATGACAAATAAGTGTTGCGTTCCTTTGTTTAGCGACCCCTACATTTAAATGTATCACTCCAAAATGTAGCTGACTGTCTTCTGCAGGTTGTCCTCTAACCAGTGAGGTAAAAGATATCTCCCATTTCCATGTGTTTTTTTAGTTGTGTTAGTTTCAACATCACGTACAACCTGATTTCCCCCCTAATCGATATCAATGATTTATTGCTACTTGTCAAACCAACAGTATTTTTGGTGCTTGTGCAGTTTATAAGGTGCTTGTTTAAAAAAAATACAAGTAATATGATTGTTGTGGCAGATGTTTGTGTACATAGCACATTTTATGTTTAGGTTTTCAATTTATCCCAAACTGTTTCTGCATATTGGTTATTGATTTAGACATGTTAAAACTGTTTTGACATTGGGGCTATTTCATATTTACATTTCATGTAACATTTAGTAATGATATTTATTTATGCAACCAACTGACCATTTTTTGGTACAATTATATTAACGTTGTTGCCCTGCTTTTAGAATATCAGGGTTCATTCTCAGATGTGCCAACCCAAAATGTACTAGAGCATGACATTGGGGACTGGGCCCCGATCCAACAACACGCCTATTTAGTGAACCCTGAAAAAAGAGAGAAGCTCCGCAGTGAGGTGGAAAGTTACTACGGATATTGCAGGAGTTTCCTCTTGAAATCAGACATGTCTGTGGTAAGGACAACTTGGTTGCTGATTGTCTCTGGGGTTGGCAGTCAAAAAGATTTGTTTTGCATTTTGCCAGTGCGTTACCATGGATCACAATTTATTTTGACACGTTTTTCCGTGTTGGAGTTGAGTTTTATCTCTTTTTCTTTTCTGTATTTTTTTGAAACTGCAATGTTGGTTAGGGGCTCGTAAGTATGCATTTCACTGTTAGGTCTACAGGTTGTATTCGGCGCATGTGACTAATACAATTTGATTTGAGTTTATTTTTAGGTTCCTTCCAAGGGGACGAGAGTTCTAGAAGCTAGTGAGTTTTAGGATTCTATAGAAAGATAAAGGAGAAAAAAATAATCCTATTGTATATTATTATTTAGAAATATGGTTTTTTTTCTTGTTTTTAATTGTTGACAGCCAGTAGACACCATGTTTATATTGTAGAAGGTGAAGCATTGTAATTGATTATGTGAAATGGAAGTTGTTTTCTAGTCAGTTGTTCAACTCAAATGTGTCTTTGGTGCTCGTCAGCACGTCTAGCTCATTAGCACGTCTAGCTCGTTAGCACGTCTGGCTCGTTAGCACGTCTAGCTCGTTAGCCCGTCTAGCTCGTTAGCACGTCTAGCTCATTAGCACGTCTAGCTCGTTAGCACGTCTAGCTTGTTAGCACGTCTAGCTCGTTAGCACGTAGGACGCACTGATTGGTGTCACCTCGTTAGTCAGTATGTGTTACACTTGTGCTGGCTTGTCCATCTCGGTAGTGGGAAGGTGTTTCACCTGAGCTGGTCCAGGTTCTATTTAAGAGTGTCTGGCCCAGTGCTCCAGTTGTCTTGATAGATGTGGAGAGTCAACACCTTTAGTTGCTATACCTTTTTGGTTTGCTTCCTGTCTTTAAGTTTGTTGTGGGTATTTATTTTGTTTGCTTCTTCTTGGCCAGATTTAGTGGGTCTCATGGTGAATATTTCTGTTTATTTTCATTTTTTTATTCATTTTTTTCCTGTGAAGCCATTGTGTTGCATCCATGTCTGAAATGTGCTGTATAAATAAAGCTTGATTTGATTTCAACAACAAAATGTTTTTCTTATTTAACCAGGTTGGCCAGTTGAGAACAAGTTCTAATTTACCTGGCCAAGGTAAAGATAAAGCAGTGTGACACAAACACAGAGTTACACATGGGGTAAACAAAAGTACAGTCAATAACACAACAGAAAAATCTATATACAGTGTGTGCAAATGGAGTAAGGAGGTAAGGCCATAGTGGCGAAATAATTACTATTTAGCAATTAAACACTGGAGTGATAGATGTGTGTGTAAGTAGAGATACTGGGATGCAAAGGAGCAAAAATAAATAAATAATTCGGGGATGAGGTTGTTGGGTGTGGCTATTGACAGATGGGCTGTGTACAGGTGCAATGATTGGTAAGCTGCTTAAAGTTAGCGAGATATATATATATATATATCTATATGAACCCAATGGCCGACCAATCGAAAGACTCTTGGTCCCTCTAAGTGTGAAAATCAGTATCAATCCCATGTCAAAGGATTCAACTACTGAAATCAGAAACAAACAGATCAATCCCACTTTTCAAGCCTGTTGAATGCGTGGTGGAGTGGTAAACACCACCCCCGGCTCTACCAGGGGCTTGAGGTGGTCTCCCACAGCTCTGCTTAAGTTCTGTGACCTTGCTGTTCCATTTCTTGACTGCCCCTGCAACACATAAATAAACACATTTAGTCATATTATATATAACACTCAAAGTAATGGATATGGAGCATCTACGGCCTCAGTTACACCTGGCACCTAAATGTGACTTCTGTCATCTGATCACTCCAAGCTGCATTAGGTTCAGATCTACCAGGATGGGCCTTTAACATAGTCTGGACGCAGTCAGGCCACTGAATATAAATATTCACTATAAAGAGATGGGGTGAATGAGTGGGGAAAAGTACATTTGACACAAATTACCTTCATAATATCAAAGAACAAATGTGTGTGCCTGAGTGGAAATTCACTTTCATACAGCCAAAAGGGGTGAGAAATTACACCAATATCAGTGGACAATTTGCACTAATGTAAATAAACATGGATGATGGAACATATTTCCATTTTGCTGATGTGATGAACCGCTATTATTTATATTTGAACTTTGAACTTTCTTCAAACTACAAATCTACCATTCCAGTGTTTTTCTTGCTATACTTTATTTACTTTGCCACCATGGCATTTTTTTGCTTTTACCTCCCTTATCTCACATCATTTGCTCACATTGTATATAGTCTTATTTTTTTTTCTACTGTATTATTGACTGTATGTTGTTTTACTCCATGTGTAACTCTGTGTTGTTGTATGTTGTCGAAATGCTTTGCTTTATCTTGGCCAGGTCGCAATTGTAAATGAGAACTTGTTCTCAACTTGCCTACCTGGTTAAATAAAGGTGAAATAATAATAAAAAAATAAATAAATAAGGGGACATAAATATTTACCATCTAAACCATGTGTGACCTCTCACCTCTCTGGCTGTAGAAGTGTTCTTCCTAACCAGTCCCTCAACAGCTCTCTGACTGAGCTCCACCCTCACTGGGTCTTCAGAGGAGAGGAAGGCTGAGGAGGGATGGAAGGATGAATGGATCAGTCAGTCAAAGTGTAGTCCTGCTGTCTATGCTGTCTGACAAAATCACTATTTTAGTAGTTCATTAAAGTAAATAAGGCTTTATGACTGCAGAATACCAACTATCAATCACTTAGATCATGTATTTTCAGGTGGAGATAAATCCTTGGGATGTCCCTAGCCCGTTGAATTTGACATTTAAAATGGTTAAGGTTAGGGTTTAGGGTAGGGATGTCCCAAAGATCCCAGATAGCATTGACCTTCGTGCATTCTTCTGTCTCTTTTACATAGCAGGTGTAAAATAAACAGACAAGACAAGTAGGCACGCAATGGATTATGGTCATTGTGGTTAATTATATTTTACGCGCTAAACTATGTAGAATATTGGCCTGTTGGAAACTACAACTCCCTACTACATCACACAGTTCAGGCTGGGTTTGATTTATCTCTAGAGAAACTACATCTCCCTACTACATCACACAGTTCAGGCTGGGTCTAATTTATCTCTAGAGAAACTACAACTCCCTACTATATCACACAGTTCAGGCTGGGTTTGATTTATCTCTAGAGAAACTACAACTCCCTACTACATCACACAGTTCAGGCTGGGTCTGATTTATCTCTGTGCAATGTTGTGAGGAAAAAGCTATGTTAACCTCTTTAAGTTTATGACTTCTAATGTGTTGAAGGATCTCTTTAAGGTTGAGAAGTTTATGTGTATGTTTGTGTGGGTCTGCAACCACACACCCTCTGGGCAGACAGACCACAGGCGCTTGGCCCAATCCAGGGAACCGTTGATCTACTTCAGAGGAACTGTGTGTAGAGTGATTTCCTGTTGTTTTGACACCTCACTAGAAGACTAGAATAACTAGCTGTTGCTACAGAACGAGACGACCAATTCACAGTTAGTCTGTGTCTCGTTCTCCACACACGGACACATACCAAGATCACGTGTTTTCTATATGCACAAGATAGTTTGACTATATAAGGCTTCTGAACTCCTTGTGTCATCGAGCTCTTGGCCTTCCACCTCAGAGTGTAGGGCTGACCAGCTACTTTATTGCAATTCTTATCAAATAAAGGTTGATTGTTTGAAGAAATGGCAAATTCTTATTGGTTAGAATTTCCACCACAATTTGCAGTAGGCTTTTTCAATACCAACAATGACAGACTAGATCCATTCTGTTGTTGATTTACTTTTGTGTTTTGAGTCGTTGTCCTGTTGCATCACCCAACTTCTGTTGAGCTTCAATTGGCAGACAGATAGTCTAACATTCTCCTGCAAAATGTCTTGATATACTTGGGAATTCATTTTTCCGTCAATGATAGCAAGCTGTCCAGGCCCTGAGGCAGCAAAGCAGCCCCAAACCATGATGTTCCCTCCAGCATACTTTACAGTTGGGATGAGGTTTTGATGTTGGTGTGCTGTGCCTTTTGTTCTCCACACATAGTGTTGTGTGTTCATACTGTATTGGAGCAGCAGCAGCTGACTGCCCAGTTCAACATCAGTTCACCGTCTCACCTCATACTGTATTGGAGCAGCAGCAGCTGACTGCCCAGTTCAACATCAGTTCACCGTCTCACCTCATACTGTATTGGAGCAGCAGCAGCTGACTGCACAGTTCAACATCAGTTCACCTCTCACCTCATACTGTATTGGAGCAGCAGCAGCTGACTGCCCAATTCAACATCAGTTCACCGTCTCACCTCATACTGTATTGGAGCAGCAGCAGCTGACTGCCCAGTTCAACATCAGTTCACCGTCTCACCTCATACTGTATTGGAGCAGCAGCAGCTGACTTGATCGTTGATACTAATCATCATGTTTGAATCTGAGAGTAAATAGAGCCGACTACACTCTAAAAATGAAGGGTTCAACTGGAGTTGTTTTCAGATCCCCTAAGAACCGTAGGGTTCTTGGTCAATGAAAAACAGAAGGTGGGTTAGAAGGTGAGTTCATCGAGGAACCTCCGTTGTTGCTGGACTTCTTCCGGGAACTTCGCAATTACAATTGATAACGATGTTGACAAGTTTGGATGCGACAACAGTTAAAAAGGTTAAGTTGGGTTGATGTTTGGCTCTGAATATGTCTAAAAATAATTTATATAATAATATAACATACTGTAACGACCCGGTATTGTGTTCTGTGTTTGTGGGTGTGTTATGGTTCTCATGGCTACTAGCAGGGGTTAAATATGTCAGGACAGAGGGAAAGGTTGGGGGGGTATGATGGGTAATCCCGCGGGATTTGGAAATGCATAAATAGGGATTACTGTCTCATCTTCTTTCTTTCTGTTGATCTGTTCCTATGGGAGTGACCCTTAACTCGACATGGTATAATTGTGTACGTTCGGCATTTAGCGGCGTGGGCTGTGGCCTGAACAATAGCCCAGTTTAGGAATAAACCTGTGTTCTGACCTGCACACCTGGAGTCCGTCTCTTTTCCCTTTATGACCCAGCCGGGTCATTACAATACTAATGAATAACGAAGACAATTCTGGTTTTCTGTGAATATCTTCCATAACGTTACTATAGTTAATGAACGTAAACATTAGAAAGCCGGGTTTGACCGTCGGCGTTGTATGAGCTACAGTACAGTACCGTTAGCTAGCTAGCTAACGTTATGTCCTAACTAGGCACAACTAGGTTTGGATTATTTCCTCAACTATATTCTTTCCCATATATTGTATATGGTTTCCATAAAGCCAACATGGCTTTACACTCTCATTAATGTAAGTTTCCAATCTAGAGCAGTTCTCACTTTTGTGAGAATGAACTAGCTAACGTTTGCTTCGTTAACTAACTAACTAACGACGGTGACCTGTCCAGATGAGATGTTACAACGAACTGAATTGTCAATGGAGGTCTTCCTCTTTATATAGCCTGCTACAGCATGCAATACTATTAACTCACAAGGGGGCATAACGTTACATGTACAATACTATCCCTTTTTGGAAACGTTACATGTACAATACTATCCCATTTTGGAAACGTTACATGTCCGCCCCCTTGTGGAGGGAAATTAATATCTTAGATGGTAGCTGTAGATGGGATTCAAATGCATAATGGTATTAATACAGTGTCTAGACTACCTCTTTTGTATAAATGCCCTTCAGAATCCAAACACAGTATTGCCACGCAGCAAAATGTTGCGTATAATCTTTCAAGTCAGCCTGATCAAATATTGAACAATTTGTGTAGAAAGATATCTTGAAATGTGATATTAGGCCTGTATGGCAGTACTGTTACTGTATGGCAGTACTGTATTGGCTAGTGCTTTCTCCAATATGTTCTTCTATTTTACATTACATTGAATGTCGATGCCATTTATCTTTAAATATTGATGTAGTACATTTACATTTACGTCATTTAGCAGACGCTCTTATCCAGAGCGACTTACAAATTACAAAGTATATATATATATAAATATATATATATATATTAATGCTTGTAAGACTTTAACACATTTTCAAGAAGAAGGTACAGATATGTTGTAGAACAGCTGCATTTGAAGTGTACATTTAACCTACATAGCAGTCAATACAAACTGAAATCTATTAGCGTACAAATGTGTGCAAATGATCTTTTCAGATCTTCTCAGAAATGAATCAAGTCCATGGAATGGATATAGACAAAAATATAATTCAAGGACTATTAGAGGTAGAGGTGAGACAGGGGTGAGGACATCATCCTGCTATTTTGACAGTCCCTGAAGGACAATACAGAAGAGGGATTTGCTCTTATTCCTTCCCTTTCTCTAATGTATTTTGTAATAAAATTAGCAAGTGTAGTAAGATCATTGCTTTACTTTACTAGGACTGGAGACCACAGCAGCGATTCTGCTCTTGCCCTACCTCTTCAATGAGGACCCGAGTGGCCTTTATGTCCGTGACAAGGTATGCCTATGCACCAATCATCTGTTTCTTCATTAACATAGGTGTGCATGCTTATACACTGCTCAAAAAATAAAGGGAACACTAAAATAACACATCCTAGATCTGAATGAATGAAATAATCTTATTAAATACTTTTATCTTTACATAGTTGAATGTGTTGACAACAAAATCACACAAAAATAATCAATGGAAATCCAATTTATCAACCCATGGAGGTCTGGATTTGGAGTCACACTCAAAATGAAAGTGGAAAACCACACTACAGGCTGATCCAACTTTGATGTAATGTCCTTTAAACAAGTCAAAATGAGGCTCAGTAGTGTGTGTGGTCTCCACGTGCCTGTATGACCTCCCTACAACGCCTGGGCATGCTCCTGATGAGGTGGCGGATGGTCTCCTGAGGGATCTCCTCCCAGACCTGGACTAAAGCATCCTCCAACTCCTGGACAGTCTGTGGTGCAATGTGGCGTTGGTGGATGGAGCGAGACATGATGTCCTAGATGTGCTCAATTAGATTCAGGTCTGGGGAATGGGCGGGCCAGTCCATAGCATCAATGCCTTCCTCTTGCAGGAACTGCTGACACAGTCCAGCCACATGAGGTCTAGCATTGTCTTGCATTAGGAGGAACCCAGGGCCAACCGCACCAGCATATGTTCTCACAAGGGGTCTGAGGATCTCATCTCGGTACCTAATGGCAGTCAGGCTACCTCTGGCGAGCACATGGAGGGCTGTGCGGCCCCCCCAAAGAAATGCCACCCCACACCATGACTGACCCACCACCAAACCGGTCATGCTGGAGGATGTTGAAGGCAGCAGAACGTTCTCCACGGCGTCTCCAGACTGTCACGTCTGTCACATGTGCTCAGTGTGAACCTGCTTTCATCTGTGAAGAGCACAGGGCGCCAGTGGAGAATTTGTCAATCTGGGTGTTCTCTGGCAAATGCCAAACGTCCTGCACGGTGTTGGGCTGTAAGCACAACCCCCACCTGTGGACGTCGGGCCCTCATACCACCCTCATGGAGTCTGTTTCTCACCGTTTGAGCAGACACATGCACATTTGTGGCCTGCTGGAGGTCATTTTGCAGGGCTCTGGCACTGCTCCTCCTGCTCCTCCTTGCATAAAGGCGGAGGTAGCAGTCCTGCTGCTGGGTTGTTGCCCTCCTACGGCCTCCTCCACGTCTCCTGATGTACTGGCCTGTCTCCTGGTAGAGCCTCCATGCTCTGGACACCACGCTGACAAACACAGAAAACCTTCTTGCCACAGCTCGCATTGATGTGCCATCCTGGATGAGCTGCACTACCTGAGCCACTTGTGTGGGTTGTAGACTCCGTCTCATGCTACCACTAGAGTGAAAGCACCGCCAGCATTCAAAAGTGACCAAAACATCAGCCAGGAAGCATAGGAACTGAGAAGTGGTCTGTGGTTACCACCTGCAGAACCACTCCTTTATTGGGGGTGTCTTGCTAATTGCCTATAATTTCCACCTGTTGTCTAATTCCATTTGCACAACAGCATGTGAAATTTATTGTCAATCAGTGTTGCTTCCTAAGTGGACAGTTTGATTTCACAGAAGTGTGATTGACTTGGAGTTACATTGTGTTGTTTAAGTGTTCCCTTTATTTTTTTGAGCAGTGTATTTTTAAACCTGCATATTTAGTTAATATTGCCTGCTAACATGAAATTCTTTTAATAACTTGGGAAAATGTGTAACTTCTCTTGCAAACAGAGTCAGGGTATATGCAGCAGTTTGGGCCGCCTGGCTAGTTGCGAACTGTGAAGACTATTTCTTCCTAACAAAGACAGCCGACTTCGCCAAACGGGGATGATTTAACAAAAGCGCATTTGCGAAAAAAGCACAATCGTTGCACGACTGTACCTAACCATCAATGTCTTTCTTAAAATCAATACACAGAAGTATATATTTTTAAACCTGGATATTTAGCTAAAGGAAATCCAGGTTAGCAGGCAATATTAACCAGGTGAAATTGTGTCCATTTGCGTTCATTGCACGCAGTCAGGGTATATGCAACACTTTGGGTAATTTGTCAGAATTTTAAGTAATTATGACATAACACTGAAGGTTGTGCAATGTAACAGGAATAACGTTTTGTTTTCGACAGTATTAATGATCTAAGGCTCGTATTCCTGTGTGTTATTATGTTATAATTAAGTCTATGATTTGATAGAGCAGTCTGACTGAGCGATGGTAGGCAGCAGCAGGCTCGCAAGCATTCATTCAAAATTGCACTTTCGTGCGTTTTGCCAGCAGCCCTTCGCAATGCATTGCGCTGTTTATGACTTCAAGCCCAAGATTAGGCTGGTGTAACCCATGTGAAATGGCTAGCTAGTTAGCCGGGTCCGCGCTAATAGCGTTTCAAACGTCACTCGCTCTGAGACTTGGAGTAGTTTTTTCCCTTCCTCTACATGGGTAACGCTGCTTCGAGGGTGGCTGTAGTCGATGTGTTCCTGGTTCAAGCCCAGGTAGGAGCGAGGGGAGAGACGGAAGCTATACTGTTACACTGGCAATACTAAAGTGCCTATAAGAACATCCAATAGTCAAAGGTATATGAAATACAAATCGTATAGAGAGAAATAGTCCTATAATTCCTATAATAACTACAACCTAAAACATCTTACCTGGGAATATTGAAGACTCATGTTAAAAGGAACCACCAGCTTTCATATGTTCTCATGTTCTGAGCAAGGAACTTAAACGTTAGCTTTTTTACATGGCACATATTGCACTTTTACTTTCTTCTCCAACACTTTTGTTTTTGCATTATTTAAATCAAATTGAACATGTTTCATTATTTATTTGAGGCTAAATTGATTTTATTGATGTATTAGATTAAGTTAAAATAAGTTTTCATTCAGTATTATTGTAATTGTCATTATTACAAATAAAGAAATAATAAAAAAATTAATCGGCCGATTAATTGATTATCGGTGTTTTTGTCCTCCAATAATCGGTATCGGCGTTGAAAAATCATAGTCGGTCGACCTCTATTGTTTACAAACAGTGGCGTTATACAAGCTTATGTTTTGGTTTCTGGTGGGGTAATACAGTTGAAACATTTGAGGCATTTATAAGTTATATTCTTCAAGAATCAATGGTTATATAGTAAATGGGTCTTTCTATAATTGCCGGTGAAGATTTCCTGTGGGGGTCAAATTGTTACAGCTATTGATAAGTCATTGTATAATATTCAGCCAATTTATGTATGCAGCCGAAGTCCAACAAAAGCCAATACAAATTCAATGTTTTAACTAATTATGCCAAATGTTAAGAAAATGTTGAGCAATGTAATAATGTAATTACTTTTCAAATAAGTTACCTTACACGTTATTTTGGAGTGTAGATTTAACCTACATAGCAGTCAATACAAACTGACATCTATTAGCATACAAATGATCTTTTCAGATCTTCTCAGAAATGAATCAAGTCCATGGAATGGATATAGACAAAAAGATAATTCAAGGACTATCAGAGGTAGAGAGGCGAGGCAGGGGTGAGGACATCATCCTGCTATTTTGACAGTCCCTGAAGGACAATACAGAAGAGGGATTTGCTCTTATTCCTTCCCTTTCTCTAATGTATTTTGTAATAAAATTAGCAAGTGTAGTAAGATCATTGCTTTACTTTACTAGGACTGGAGACCACAGCAGCGATTCTGCTCTTGCCCAACCTCTTCAATGAGGACCCGAGTGGACTTTATGTCCGTGACAAGGTATGCCTATGCACCAATCATCTGTTTCTTCATAAACATAGGTGTGCATGCTTATATAAAACTACAGCTGAACATTTGTTATGTTCTTTGTTAATTGTTTGTGTATTAATCTTTTCTTACTTTTGTTGACACAGATTTCACTGCTCTTCACTCCTTTACTGCACATCGGTGGAAATCCATTTCACCATGAGAGTGAAATCCCGCTGGCCTTTGATGGGGAGAACATCCAGGCCCTCGAGGACGTCCCCATGGGTCTTGGGGCTCTGCTACGGCTGGATTTTTATTTTCCCTTAATTTCCCAAAAATGTCAGAAAAACCCTTATGTTGTTAAGTTACTGTGTTCTGGGGATCAGAGAAGTTGGGGTGAAGTTACCAGGGCCGGTCATAAAGATGGCAAACTTCCTAACATAACTAAGTGGATACGATATACACACTAAAGCTGAAAAATCTGTATTTAGCATCAAGTCTACAATGTTGTTAGTTTACCTGTGATTCACTCCAGTTTCTGAGACAACTGCCCAGACTTTATAGACAGTTTAATAATGCTTAAAACTCATCTTTATCAAATGATCCATTAAAGATACCAACTCAAAGCCTACGTTCGTCTATAAATGGGTTGTTTAAATTGTATCTAATTATATTCCCAGTATTACTTCATCAAATCTCTACTAATCATTATACACACATACAATTCATCATATTTTCATATATTCACAGAATCCATAGAAAACATAAGACATTCTTAGGTACTCACGACAACCATTCCATTTGCTTTTTCAAGGACTCTCCACAGCTACGAAGCAGCTCTCCAAACATACTCACAACGGAACCAAAAAATATACGTTTGTTTCCCGGACAATGACCATGGGATCCTCAAAGGTTCTCTAACCTCCCAGAGACCACGGCAAAATCAAGCCTCCCAGGAACTATAGACCTTCCGCTGCTTTCTAAAATATCATCCCCCTCTCAATACCACCCCGTGATCTTCTATGATGGGCAGTGAAGGAACGGAACCCCAAGATAACGTTATATCAAAGCTTATTATCCACATGTCAATCATCTGATTAAGCATATTTCTATATGAGGAACTATAGATCTCTAGGAGGAACTATAGATCTCTAGGAGGAACTATAGATCTCTAGGAGGAACTATAGATCTCTAGGAGGAACTATAGACCTCTAGGAGGAACTATAGATCTCTAGGTGGAACTATAGATCTCTAGGAGGAACTATAGATCTCTAGGAGGAACTATAGATCTCTATGAGGAACTATAGATCTCTAGGAGGAACTATAGATCTCTAGGAGGAACTATAGATCTATCTCTATGAGGAACTATAGATCTCTAGGAGGAACTATAGATCTCTATGAGGAACTATAGATCTCTAGGAGGAACTATAGATCTCTATGAGGAACTATAGATCTCTAAAGGAACTATAGATCTCTAGGAGGAACTATAGATCCCTAGGAGGAACTATAGATCTCTAAGGAGGAACTATAGATCTCTAGGAGGAACTATAGATCTCTAGGAGGAACTATAGATCTCTAGGAGGAACTATAGATCTCTAGGAGGAACTATAGATCTCTAGGAGGAACTATAGATCTCTATGAGGAACTATTGATCTCTAGGAGGAACTATAGATCTCTGTGAGGAACTATAGATCTCTAGGAGGAACTATAGATCTCTAGGAGGAACTATAGATCTCTAGGAGGAACTATAGATCTCTAGGAGGAACTATAGATCTCTAGGAGGAACTATAGATCTCTAGGAGGAACTATAGATCTCTGTGAGGAACTATAGATCTCTGTGAGGAACTATAGATCTCTAGGAGGAACTATAGATCTCTAGGAGGAACTATAGATCTCTAGGAGGAACTATAGATCTCTGTTACTATCCAAACATCAGATTATGACTCAGTCACACAACTCTCATACCACAGTCACACAACTCTCATTCCACAGTCACACACCTCTCATATCACAGTCACACAACTCTCATATCAGAAAATATGAAATGGGGTCCAGGTTTAAAATAATTACAGGTTTAAAACAATTACAGGTGCACCTTACTATCTTGTACTATATCATAAATGGTCTTAACTAGTAAACACAGATTCTAGTTGTCATCTAGTTCACACAGATTCTAGTTGTCATCTAGTTCACACAGATTCTAGTTGTCATCTCGTTCACACAGATTCTAGATATTTAACGCGAAATGACCGAACCCAGGGCATACCTGGCAGCACGTTTAAAATCATTGGAATTCACCACTTCTGAGAGTCACACAGACACTTTTCAGAATGAGGTCCTTCTTCCAATAGAGTTTCACCAGGTACCGTGTTTCACACAGAACCCACAGTCACCCTGGCCCCTCACCCCTACAGACCAATCCCCACTGTGATCAATTCAGTGTCAGGATGGCTCTAGGTCGCCCGCAACCGACCAATGATAGGTGTCTGAGTCGACTGACTCTCAGATCATCCTCCACTGACTCGGCCCTGTTGACGCCTCCAAGGTGCCCCCTCACACAGGAATACACACTCAGAGCCTACTGACTGGGCCCTGTTTACACCTCCACACAGGAATACACACTCAGAGCCTACTGACTGGGCCCTGTTTACACCTCCACACAGGAATACACACTCAGAGCCTACTGACTGGGCCCTGTTTACACCTCCATACAGGAATACACACTCAGAGCCTACTGACTGGGCCCTGTTTACACCTCCACACAGGAACACACACTCAGAGCCTACTGACTGGGCCCTGTTTACACCTCCACATAGGAATACACACTCAGAGCCTACTGACTGGGCCCTGTTTACACCTCCACACAGGAATACACACTCAGAGCCTCCTGACTGGGCCCTGTTTACACCTCCACACAGGAATACACACTCAGAGCCTACTGACTGGGCCCTGTTTACACCTCCACACAGGAATACACACTCAGAGCCTCCTGACTAGGCCCTGTTTACACCTCCACACAGGAATACACACTCAGAGCCTACTGACTGGGCCCTGTTTACACCTCCACACAGGAATACACACTCAGAGCCTACTGACTGGGCCCTGTTTACACCTCCACACAGGAATACACACTCAGAGCCTCCTGACTGGGCCCTGTTTACACCTCCACACAGGAATACACACTCAGAGCCTACTGACTGGGCCCTGTTTACACCTCCACACAGGAATACACACTCAGAGCCTACTGACTGGGCCCTGTTTACACCTCCACACAGGAATACACACTCAGAGCCTACTGACTGGGCCCTGTTTACACCTCCACACAGGAATACACACTCAGAGCCTACTGACTGGGCCCTGTTTACACCTCCACACAGGAATACACACTCAGAGCCTCCTGACTGGGCCCTGTTTACACCTCCACACAGGAATACACACTCAGAGCCTCCTGACTGGGCCCTGTTTACACCTCCACACAGGAATGCACACTCAGAGCCTACTGACTGGACCCTGTTTACACCTCCACACAGGAATACACACTCAGAGCCTACTGACTGGGCCCTGTTTACACCTCCACACAGGAATACACACTCAGAGCCTCCTGACTGGGCCCTGTTTACACCTCCACACAGGAATACACACTCAGAGCCTACTGACTGGGCCCTGTTTACACCTCCACAAAGGAATACACACTCAGAGCCTCCTGACTGGGCCCTGTTTACACCTTCACACAGGAATACACACTCAGAGCCTACTGACTGGGCCCTGTTAACACCTCCACACAGGAACACACACTCAGAGCCTCCTGACTGGGCCCTGTTTACACCTCCACACAGGAATACACACTCAGAGCCTACTGACTGGGCCCTGTTAACACCTCCACACAGGAATACACACTCAGAGCCTACTGACTGGGCCCTGTTTACACCTCCACACAGGAATACACACTCAGAGCCTCCTGACTGGGCCCTGTTTACACCTCCACACAGGAATACACACTCAGAGCCTACTGACTGGGCCCTGTTTACACCTCCACACAGGAATACACACTCAGAGCCTCCTGACTGGGCCCTGTTTACACCTCCACACAGGAATACACACTCAGAGCCTACTGACTGGGCCCTGTTTACACCTCCACACAGGAATACACACTCAGAGCCTCCTGACTGGGCCCTGTTTACACCTCCACACAGGAATACACACTCAGAGCCTCCTGACTGGGCCCTGTTTACACCTCCACACAGGAATACACACTCAGAGCCTACTGACTGGGCCCTGTTTACACCTCCACACAGGAATACACACTCAGAGCCTACTGACTGGGCCCTGTTTACACCTCCACACAGGAATACACACTCAGAGCCTCCTGACTGGGCCCTGTTTACACCTCCACACAGGAATACACACTCAGAGCCTACTGACTGGGCCCTGTTTACACCTCCACACAGGAATACACACTCAGAGCCTACTGACTGGGCCCTGTTTACACCTCCACACAGGAATAACACATCAGAGGCCTACTGACTGGGCCCTGTTTACAACCTCCACACAGGAAAACACACTCAGAGCCTCCTGACTGGGCCCTGTTTACACCTCCACACAGGAATACACACTCAGAGCCTACTGACTGGGCCCTGTTTACACCTCCACACAGGAATACACACTCAGAGCCTACTGACTGGGCCCTTGTTTACACCTCCACACAGGAATACACACTCAGAGCCTACTGACTGGGCCCTGTTTACACCTCCACACAGGAATACACACTCAGAGCTACGAGGATTTTCTAAAAACTCCACTTTGTTTCACCTCTTTCTTTTTTTTTTTTAAACTACGTTGGAGATGTGGGTATCCACTATATATACTATACTGATGTATCCACTATTATATACTATAATGATGGTATCCACTATGATATACTATACTGATGGTATCCACTATATATAGTCTATTACTGATGGTAATACTATATACTATACTGATGGTATCCACTATATATACTATACTGATGGTATCCACTATATATACTATACTGATGGTATCCACTATATATACTATACTGATGGTTATCCACTATATATACTATACTGATGGTATCCACTATATATACTATACTGATGGTATCCACTATATATACTATACTGATGGTATCCACTATATATACTATACTGATGGTATCCACTATATATACTATACTGATGGTATCCACTATATATACTATACTGATGGTATCCACTATATATACTATACTGATGGTATCCACTATATATACTATACTGATGGTATCCACTATATATACTATACTGATGGTATCCACTATATATACTATACTGATGGTATCCACTATATATACTATACTGATGGTATCCACTATATATACTATACTGATGGTATCCACTATATATACTATACTGATGGTATCCACTATATATACTATACTGATGGTATCCACTATATATACTATACTGATGGTATCCACTATATACCTATACTGATGGTATCACTATATTACTATACTGATGGTATCCACTATATATACTCTACTGATGGTATCCACTATATATACTATACTGATGGTATCCACATATATACTACTGATGGAGCCACTATATATACTATACTGATGGTATCCACTATATATACTATAACTGATGGTATCCACTATATATACATACTGATGGTATCCACTATATATACTATACTGATGGTATACCACTATATATACTATACTGATGGTATCCACTATATATACTATACTGATGGTAGCCACTAGATATACTATACTGATGGTATCCACTATATATACTATACTGATGGTATCCACTATATAACTATAACTGATGGTAATCCACGATATATACTATACTGATGGTATCCCTATATATACTATACTGATGGTATCCACTATATAACTATACTGATGGTAATCCACTATATATACTATAACCTGATGGTATCCACTATATATACTATACTGGATGGTATCCACTATATATACTATACTGATGGTATCCACTATATATACTATACTGATGGTATCCACTATATATACTATACTGATGGTATCCACTATATATACTATACTACTGAGTGGTAATCCACTATATATACTTATACTGAGGGTATCCACTATATATACTATACTGATGGTATCCACTATATATACTATACTGATGGTATCCCCTATATATACTATACTGATGGTATCCACTATATATACTATACTGATGGTATCCACTATATATTATACTGATGGTATCCACTATATATACTACTGATGTGTCCCTATTATATCTATACTGATGGTATCCACTATATATACTATACTGATGGTATCCACTATTATACTATACTGATGGTATCCACTATATACACTATACTGATGGTATCCACTATATATACTATACTGATGGTATCCACTATACACTATACTGATGGTATCCACATATATATATACTGATGGTATCCACTATATATCTATACTGATGGTATCCACTATATATACTATACTGATGGTATCCTATATATACTATGATGGTATCCCTAATACACTATACTGATGGTATCCACTATATATACTTACTGAGGTATCCACTATATATACTATACTGATGGTATCCACTATAATACTATACTGATGGTATCCACTATATATACTATACTGATGGTATCCACTAATATACTATACTGATGGTATCCACTATATATACTATACTGATGGTATCCACTATATATACTATACTGATGGTATCCACTATATATACTATACTGATTGGTAATCCACTATATAGTATCCACTACTATACTGATGGTATCCACTATATATACTATACTGATGGTATTCCACTATATATACTATACTGATGGTATCCACTATATATACTATACTGATGGTATCCACTATATATACTATACTGATGGTATCCACTATATATACTATACTGATGGTATCCACTATATATACTATCTGATGGTATCCACTATATATACTAACTGATGGTATCACTATATATCTATACTGATGGTATCCACTATATTACTATACTGATGGTATCCACTATATACACTATACTGATGGTATCCACTATATATACTATACTGATGGTATCCACTATATATACTATACTGATGGTATCCACTATATATACTATACTGATGGTATCCACTATATTATACTATACTGATGGTATCCACTATATATACTATACTGATGGTATCCACTATATACACTATACTGATGGTATCCACTATATATACTATACTGATGGTATCCACTATATATACTATACTGATGGTATCCACTATATATACTATACTGATGGTATCCACTAATTACCTATACTGATGGTATCCACTATATATACTATACTGATGGTATCCACTATATATACTATACTGATGGTATCCACTATATATACTATACTGATGGTATCCACTATATATACTATACTGATGGTATCCACTATATATTACTATACTGATGGTATCCACTATATATACTATACTGATGGTATCCACTATATACTATACTGATGGTATCCACTATATACACTATACTATGGTACCACTATATATACTTATACTGATGGTATCCACTATATATACTATACTGGATGGTATCCACTATATATACTTACTGATGGTATCCACTATATATACTATACTGATGGTATCCACTATATACTATACTGATGGTATTCCACATGATACTATACTGCTGGTATCCACTATATATACTATACTGATGGTATCCACTATATATACTATACTGATGGTATCCACTATATATACTATACTGATGCTCCACTATATATACTATACTGATGGTATCCACTATATATACTATACTGATGGTATCCACTATATATACTATACTGATGGTATCCAATCTATATACTATACTGATGGTATCCACTATTATATACTATACTGATGGTATCCACTATATATACTATACTGATGGTATCCACATATATACTATACTGATGGTATCCACTATATATACTATACTGATGGTATCCACTATATATACTATACTGATGGTATCCACTATATATACTATACTGATGGTATCCACTATATATTACTATACGGATGGTATCCACTATATATACTATACTGATGGTATCCACTATATATACTATACTGATGGTATCCACTATATATACTATACTGATGGTATCCACATATTACACTATACTGATGGTATCCACTATATATACTATACTGATGGTATCCATATATATACATACTGATGGTATACACTATATAACTATACTGATGGTATCCACTATATATACTATACTGATGGTATCCACTATATACACTATACTGATGGTATCCACTATATATACTATACTGATGGTATCCACTATATATACTATACTGATGGTATCCACTATATATACTATACTGATGGTATCCACTATATACACTATACTGATGGTATCCACTATATACACTATACTGATGGTATCCACTATATATACTATACTGATGGTATCCACTATATATACTATACTGATGGTATCCACTATAATTACTATACTGATGGTATCATCTATATACTACTATACTGATGGTAGCCACTATATATACTATACTGATGGTATCCACTATATAATACTATACTGATGGTAGCCACTATATACTATACTGATGGTATCCACTATATATAGCGATACTGATGGTATCCACTATATATACTAACTGATGGTATCCACTATATATTCTATACTGATGGTATCCACTATATATACTATACTGATGGTATCCACTATATACACTATACTGATGGTATCCACTATATACACTATACTGATGGTATCCACTATATACACTATACTGATGGTATCCACTATATACACTATACTGATGGTATCCACTATATATACTATACTGATGGTATCCACTATATATACTGTACTGATGGTATCCACTATATATACTATACTGATGGTATCCACTATATATACTATACTGATGGTATCCACTATTATATCACTATACTGATGGTATCCACTATATACACTATACTGATGGTATCCACTATATATACTATACTGATGTATCCACTATATATACTATACTGATGGTATCCACTATATATACTATACTGATGGTATCCACTATATATACTATACTGATGGTATCCACTATATATACTATACTGATGGTATCCACTATATATACTATACTGATGGTATCCACTATATACACTATACTGATGGTATCCACTATATATACTATACTGATGGTATCCACTATATATACTATACTGATGGTATCCACTATATATACTATACTGATGGTATCCACTATATATACTATACTGATGGTATCCACTATATATACTATACTGATGTATCCACTATATATACTATACTGATGGTATCCACTATATATACTATACTGATGGTATCCACTATATATACTATACTGATGGTATCCACTATATACTATACTGATGGATCCACTATATATACTATACTGATGGTATCCACTATATATACTATACTGATGGTATCCACTATATATACTATACTGATGGTATCCACTATATATACTATACTGATGTATCCACTATATATACTATACTGATGGTATCCACTATATATACTATACTGATGGTATCCACTATATACTATACTGATGGATCCACTATATATACTAGACTGATGGTATCCACTATATATACTATACTGATGGTATCCACTATATAGACTATACTGATGGTATCCACTATATATACTATACTGATGGTATCCACTATATATACTATACTGATGGTATCCACTATATATACTATACTGATGGTATCCACTATATATACTATACTGATGGTATCCACTATATATACTATACTGATGGTATCCACTATATATACTATACTGATGTATCCACTATATACTACTATACTGATGGTATCCACTATATATACTATACTGATGGTATATCACTATATTAACTATACTGATGGTATCCACTATATATACTATACTGATGGTATCCACTATATACACTATACTGATGGTATCCACTATATATACTATACTGATGGTAATCCCTATATATACTATACTGATGGTATCCACTATATATCTATACTGATGGTATCCACTATAATATACTATAACTGATGGTATCCACTATATATACTATACTGATGGTATCCACTATATATACTATACTGATGGTATCCACTATATACCTATACTGATGGTATCCACTATATATACTATAACTGATGGTAATCCACTATATATACTATACTGATGGTATCCACTATATAACTATACTGATGGTATCCACTATATACACTATACTGATGGTATCCACTATAGTACACTATACTGATGGTATCCACTATATATACTATACTGATGGTATCCACTATATATACTGATACTGATGGTATCCACTATATATACTATACTGATGGTATCCACTATATATACTATACTGATGGGTATCCACTATATATACTATACTGATGGTATCCACTATACACTATACTGATGGTATCCACTATATACACTATACTGATGGTATCCACTATATACACTATACTGATGGTATCCACTATATACACTATACTGATGGTATCCACTATATATACTGTACTGATGGTATCCACTATATATACTGTACTGATGGTATCCACTATATATACTATACTGATGGTATCCACTATATACTAGACTGATGTTATCCTATTAAACTATATCACTATACTGATTGTATCCACTATATACACTATACTGATGGTATCCACTATAATATACTATACTGATGGTATCCACTATATATACTATACTGATGGGATCCACTATATAGACTATACTGATGTATCCACTATATAACTATACTGATGGTATCCACTATATATACTATACTGATGGTATCCACTATATACACTATACTGATGGTATCCACTAATATACTATATACTATACTGATGGTATCCACTATATATACTATACTGATGGTATCCACTATATATACTATACTGATGGTATCCACATATATACTATACTGATGGTATCCACTATATACTATACTGATGGTATCCACTATATATACCATACTGATGGTATCCACTATATATACTATACTGATGGTATCCACTATATACTATACTGATGGTATCCACTATATATACTATACTGAGGGTATCCACTATATATACTATACTGATGGTATCCACATATATATACTATACTGATGGTATCCACTATATATACTATACTGATGGTATACTATATAGACTATACTGATGGTATCCACTATATCTACTATACTGATGGTATCCACTATATACACTATACTGATGGTATCCACTATATATACTATACTGATGGTATCCACTATATATACTATACTGATGGTATCCACTATATATCTATACTGATGGTATCCACTATATATACTATACTGATGGGATCCACCTATATATACTATACTGATGGTATCCCACTATATATACTATACTGATGGTATCCACTATATCTACTATACTGATGGTATCCACTATATACAATATACTGATGGTATCCACTATATATACTATACTGATGGTATCCACTATATATACTATACTGATGGTATCCACTATATATACTATACTGATGGTATCCACTATATACACTATACTGATGGTATCCACTATATATACTATACTGATGGTATCCACTATATATACTATACTGATGGTATCCACTATATATACTATACTGATGGTATCCACTATATATACTATACTGATGGTATCCACTATATATTCTATACTGATGGTATCCACTATATATACTATACTGATGGTATCCACTATATACACTATACTGATGGTATCCACTATATACACTATACTGATGGTATCCACTATATACACTATACTGATGGTATCCACTATATACACTATACTGATGGTATCCACTATATATACTGTACTGATGGTATCCACTATATATACTGTACTGATGGTATCCACTATATATACTATACTGATGGTATCCACTATATATACTATACTGATGGTATCCACTATATATACTATACTGATGGTATCCACTATATACACTATACTGATGGTATCCACTATATACACTATACTGATGGTATCCACTATATATACTATACTGATGGTATCCACTATATATACTATACTGATGGTATCCACTATATATACTATACTGATGGTATCCACTATATATACTATACTGATGGTATCCACTATATACACTATACTGATGGTATCCACTATATATACTATACTGATGGTATCCACTATATATACTATACTGATGGTATCCACTATATATACTATACTGATGGTATCCACTATATATACTATACTGATGGTATCCACTATATATACTATACTGATGGTATCCACTATATATACTATACTGATGGTATCCACTATATATACTATACTGATGGTATCCACTATATATACTATACTGATGGTATCCACTATATATACTATACTGATGGTATCCACTATATATACTATTCTGATGGTATCCACTCGGCTCGCTGCCTCTCAGATCAAAGGTGGGTCCATCTGCTCCGTTCCCGCAGTGTGGTCTCCCTGAGATCCCAAGTTAGAGGGATCCCTGGTGCACCATTTACCCAGGTCACCAGGAGCGGTCACCAAGTCAAGATTCACATCCCCATCGCCAAATGTGGTGGTTAATATCAAATGAGACAAACTTATCACACAAGTCAGAGTTATTCTTAAACTAAATATTTATTCACTTATAAGGGAGCAGGTCAATACAACACACATATAAAGTCAATCAATTGGGTGCCCTATGATAATGATGGCTGGTCGAACAATCACCCCCAGATGATTCGTTGAGAGATGAATCAACCCCAGATGATTCGTTGAGAGATGAATCAACCCCAGATGATTCGTTGAGAGCCCCGAGACAAAAGTACAAAGGTCTTTTACAGCCAAGATACACCCCTTTTAACCTACATGACCAACAACAGATGTATAGAACGGGTCACAAGGTTAAGATTTGTATGAAAGATACTTATAATTCTCAGCAGACAGTATCTGCTGTAAAAACAGTACTCTTTGTGTAGAGACCAGGGTCTGGCCCTGGGGTCATCTCTCCCTGGTACCATATAGAACAGAAACATTAACTCATGCTCTGGAATGCGGTCTCTTTAGGTTTTATCACCCAAAAGACATTGTAAATCTCCTGTCAGTGTTTTCTCCCAGAGGCCCATCCTCAGTAGAACACACAGACACAATAGTTCTAAGAACCCTCTATTCTGTTGCATAAAACAACCATTTGATGCAATAAAAGAATTATAACATAATCTTGCAGTTTTGCTCTCAGTGTCCACTGGAAGTTGACTAGTAACAACAACTGGGACATAAAAGACACCCACCATGAGACCCACTAAATCTGCCCAAGAAGAGGGAAACAAAAGAAAAACACACACCAAACTTAAAAGACAGGAAGCAAACCAAAAAGGTGGAGCAACTAAAGGTGTTGACTCTCCACATGTATCAAGACAACTGGAGCACTGGGCCAGACACTCTTAAATAGGACCTGGACCAGCTCAGGTGAAACACCTTCCCACTAACGAGATGGACAAGCCAGCACAGGTGTAACACATACTGACTAACGAGGTGACACCAATCAGTGCGTCCTACGTGCTAACGAGCTAGACGTGCTAACGAGCTAGACGGGCTAACGAGCTAGACGTGCTAACGAGCTAGACGTGCTAACGAGCTAGACGTGCTAACGAGCTAGACGGAAAAACCAAAGACTAACACCTTAAAAGTTTGCTCACCACCAACAGAAAACAACTTCAATTTCACATTATAATCAACTACAATGCTTCACCTTCTACAATATAAACATGGTGTCTACTGGCTGTCAACAATTAAAAAAAACAAGAAAAAAACCTTGTCTTCCTAAAACTCACTAGCTTCTGGAACAAATTTTTCATATTTTTTTTCCCCCACTAGCTTCTAGAACTCTCGTCTTCCTAAAACTCACTAGCTTCTAGAACTCTGGTCTTCCTAAAACTCACTAGCTTCTAGAACTCTGGTCTTCCTAAAACTCACTAGCTTCTAGAACTCTGGTCTTCCTAAAACTCACTAGCTTCTAGAACTCTCGTCTTCCTAAAACTCACTAGCTTCTAGAACTCTCGTCTTCCTAAAACCCACTAGCTTCTAGAACTCTCGTCTTCCTAAAACTCACTAGCTTCTAGAACTCTCGTCTTCCTAAAACCCACTAGCTTCTAGAACTCTCGTCTTCCTAAATCCCACTAGCTTCTAGAACTCTGGTCCCCTTGGAACGAAAAATACGGAAAAGAATAAGAGATAAAACTCATCTCCAATACGGAAAACCAGTCAAAATAAATTGTAATCAATGGCAACGCACTGGCTAACGCAATCAGCAACCAAACTAACGGAAAAACAGTCAAAATAAATTGTAATCAATGGCAACGCACTGGCTAACACAACCAGCAACCAAGTTGTCCTTACCACAGACATGTCTGATTTCAAGAGGAAACTCCTGTAATATCCATAGTAACTTTCCACCTCACTGCAGAGCTTCTCTCTCTTTTCAGGGTTCACTAGATAGGCATGTTGTTGGATCGGGGCCCAGTCCCCAATGTCATGCTCTAGTACATTTGGGTTGGCACATCTGAGAATAAACCCTGATATTCTAATAGCAGGGCAACAATGTCAATATAATTGTACCAAAAATTGTCAGTTGGTTGCATAAATAAATATTTGGTTGCATAGTCCTTTTTTCAAAGTATTTTCAATTACATTTTTCTAGGTGGGATAGCCCCAATGTCAAAACACAGTTTTAACATGTACAAATCAATAACCAATATGCAGAAACAGTTTGTGATAAATTGAAAACCTAAACATAACATGTGCTATATATACACAAACATCTGCCACAATAATCATATTACTTGTATTTTTTAAACAAGCACCTTATAAACTGCACAAGCTCCAAAAACGCTGTTGTTTTGACAAGTAGCAATAAATCACTGATATCGATTAGGGGTGAAATCAGGTTGTACGGGATGTTGAAACTAAAACAACTAAAAAAACACATGGAAATGGGAGATATATTTTACCTCACTGGTTAGAGGACAACCTGCCGAAGACAGTCAGCTACATTTTGGAGTGATACATTTAAATTTAGGGGTCGCTAAACAAAGGAACACAACACTTATTTGTCATAACCCATCGCTAAAATCATTTGTGTGACAGAAGGGAGATGAGGTTGCACGTCCTGTTAAAACTAACAGCTCAAAAACCACACGGAATCTGGGAATAATGTGTACATCACTGGTTAGAAGACAATTTGTAGAAAACAGCTAGATACATTTTGAAGTGATGCATTTTGATTCCTGTGCGTCACCAACATGGTAAGTGTAACTCTTTTTGTGTTAGTCACTTTTTGTTAAATCTCATAAATAGTAACTCTTTCAATTCAGAGCCTGGATTTTCCCCACGGAGGCTAATATCCATATCATGTTGAAATCAATAGAACAGGGAACAAACGTTTAGGGTTCTACATTGTGACATCATTAAAATACTCCTACTACAATGTTTAAACATTCTACATTGTGACATTAATTCATTGATATCATGAAACAACTCCTTCATGTATTTTCTGATGTTTAATCAGAGGTCTTTTACTAGAGTATCTCTTCCCACATTGATCACAGCTATAAGGTTTCTCTCCTGTGTGTATTCTCTGGTGTCCAGTCAGAATGCTTGATGTAGTAAAACTCTTCCCACATTGATCACAGCTAAAAGGTTTCTCTCCTGTGTGTGTTATATGGTGTATCTTCAGATGGCTAGAACAAAAATAACTCTTCCCACATTGAGTACAGCTATATGATTTCTCTCGTATCTCTCCTGTGTGTGTTCTATGGTGTATCTTCAGACTGCTAGAACAAAAAAAACTCTTCCCACATTGAGTACAGCTATATGATTTCTCTCGTATCTCTCCTGTGTGTGTTCTATGGTGTACCTTCAGACTGCTAGAACGAAAAAAACTCTTCCCACATTGAGTACAGCTATATGGTTTCTCTCGTTTCTCTCCTGTGTGTGTTCTCTGATGTGATATCAGGCTTCTTGACTGGGTAAAACTCTTTCCACATTGAGTACAGCTAAAAGGTTTCTCTCCTGTGTGTGTTTTCTGGTGTCTCTTCAGACAGCTAGAACGAAAAAAAACTCTTCCCACATTGAGTACAGCTAAAAGGTTTCTCTCCTGTGTGTGTTCTCTGATGTGCTGTCAGGCTAGCTAACAGGGCATAACTCCTTCCACATTGATTACAGCTAAAAGGTTTCTCTCCTGTGTGTGTTTTCTGGTGTCTCTTCAGACAGCTAGAATGAAAAAAACTCTTCCCACATTGATTACAGCTAAAAGGTTTCTCTCCTGTGTGTGTTCTCTGGTGTGATATCAGGCTTCTTGACTTGGTAAAACTCTTCCCACATTGAGAACAGCCAAAAGGTTTCTCTTCAGTGTGAATTCTTCGATGTATTTTAAGTTTTTCTGATGAGGTGAATCTTTTCCCACAGTCAGAGCAGCAGTGAGTTCTCTTCCCTGTGGGTCTCTGCAGGTGTTTCTTGAGGTGTTCTGATCTGGAGAGATTCTTCTCTGCCTCTTCAGCATCATGAGGTTGTTGAGGCTCCCCAGAGGATCCACGATAGTCCCGTCTCTCTCCTGTGTGAACAACAAAGTCATACAGATGGTTAAATGCCCACAACAGCAGAAATCCACTGTTTATTTGAGGTAAAAAGGGATGACCAGAGAGTACCCATGAAGTTGTACAACAATTGACAAGACAGTCAAGACCTAAGCAGTGTGCCAGATGACTTTTGGCCTCCAATATAGGCCCCTTTCTGTGTTTGCTAAAATTGCAGCGATGCACACGCAATTTGGTTGTAGAAACTCCTCCATTCTAATGAGGAAACCACTAGTCATGGATGTAGTATATCTGGTAATGAGGAAACCACTAGTTATGGATGTAGTATATCTGGTAATGAGGAAACCACTACTTATGGATGTAGTATATCTGGTAATGAGGAAACCACTAGTTATGGATGTAGTATATCTGGTAATGAGGAAACCCCTAGTTATGGATGTAGTATATCTGGTAATGAGGAAACCACTACTTATGGATGTAGTATATCTGGTAATGAGGAAACCGCTAGTTATGGATGTAGTATATCTGGTAATGAGGAAACCGCTAGTTATGGATGTAGTATATCTGGTAATGAGGACACCACTAGTTATGGATGTAGTATATCTGGTAATGAGGAAACCACTAGTTATGGATGTAGTATATCTGGTAATGAGGAAACCGCTAGTTATGGATATAGCATATCTGGTATCTGCCACTAGCACAGTCAGTGTATTCAGCTCAGCTATCCCCGTTGAGACCGTGTCTGTGCCTCGACCTAGGTTGGGCAAAACTAAACATGGCTGTGTTCGCCTTAGCAATCTCACTAGAATAAAGACCTCCTCCATTCCTGCCATTATTGAAAGAGATCGTGATACCTCACATCTCAAAATAGGGCTACTTAATGTTAGATCCCTCACTTCCAAGGCAGTTATAGTCAATGAACTAATCACTGATCATAATCTTGATGTGATTGGCCTGACTGAAACATGGCTTAAGCCTGATGAATTTACTGTGTTAAATGAGGCCTCACCTCCTGGTTACACTAGTGACCATATCCCCCGTGCATCCCGCAAAGGCGGTGGTGTTGCTAACATTTACGATAGCAAATTTCAATTTACAAAAAAAATAAAATGTTTTCGTCTTTTGAGCTTCTAGTCATGAAATCTATGCAGTCTACTCAATCACTTTTTATAGCTACTGTTTACAGGCCTCCAAAGCCATATACAGCGTTCCTCACTGAGTTCCCTGAGATCCTATCGGACATTGTAGTCACAGCAGATAATATTCACATTTTTGGTGACTTTAATATTCACATGGAAAAGTCCACAGACCCACTCCAAAAGGCTTTCGGAGCCATCATCGACTCAGTGGGTTTTGTCCAACATGTCTCTGGACCTACTCACTGCCACAGTCATACTCTGGACCTAGTTTTGTCCCATGGAATAAATGTTGTGGATCTTAATGTTTTTCCTCATAATCCTGGATTATCGGACCACCATTTTATTGCGTTTACAATTGCAACAAAGAATCTGCTCAGACCCCAACCAAGGAGCATCAAAAGCCGTGCTATAAATTCTCAGACAACCCAAAGATTCCTTGTTGCCCTTCCAGACTCCCTCTGCCTACCCAAGGACGTCAGAGGACAAAAATCAGTTAACCACCTAACTGAGGAACTCAATTTAATTTTGCGCAATACCCGAGATGCAGTTGCACCCCTAAAAACTAAGAACATTTGTCATAAGAAACTAGCTCCCTGGTATACAGAAAATACATGAGCTCTGAAGCAAGCTTCCAGAAAATTGGAACGGAAATGGCACCAAACCAAACTGGAAGTCTTCCAACTAGCTTGGAAAGACAGTACCGTGCAGTATCAAAGAGCCCTCACTGCTGCTCGATCATCCTATTCTTCCAACTCAATTGAGGAAAATAAGAACAATCCGAAATTTATTTTTGATACTGTCGCAAAGCTAACTAAAAAGCAGCATTCCCCAAGAGAGGATGGCTTTCACTTCAGCAGTAATAAATTCATGAACTTCTTTGAGGAAAAGATTATGATCATTAGAAAGCAAATTACGGACTCCTCTTTAAATCCGCGTATTCCTCCAAAGCTCCATTGTCCTGAGTCTGCACAACTCTGCCAGGACCTAGGATCAAGGGAGACACTAAAGTGTTTTAGAAATATATCTCTTGACACATTGATGAAAATAATCATGGCCTCTAAACCTTCAAGCTGCATACTGGACCCTATTCCAACTAAACTACTGAAAGAGCTGCTTCCTGTGCTTGGCCCTCCTATGTTGAACATAATAAACGGCTCTCTATCCACCGGATGTGTACCAAACTCACTAAAAGTGGCAGTAATAAAGCCTCTCTTGAAAAAGCCAAACCTTGACCCAGAAAATATAAAAAACTATCGGCCTATATCGAATCTTCCATTCCTCTCAAATATTTTAGAAAAAGCTGTAGCGCAGCAACTCACTGCCTTCCTGAAGACAAACAATGTATACGAAACGCTTCAGTCTGGTTTTCGACCCCATCATAGCACTGAGACTGCACTTGTGAAGGTGGTAAATGACCTTTTAATGGTGTCAGACCGAGGCTCTGCATCTGTCCTCGTGCTCCTAGATCTTAGTGCTGCTTTTGATACCATCGATCACCACATTCTTTTGGAGAGATTGGAAACCCAAATTGGTCTACACGGACAAGTTCTGGCCTGGTTTAGATCTTATCTGTCGGAAAGATATCAGTTTGTCTCTGTGAATGGTTTGTCCTCTGACAAATCAACTGTAAATTTCAGTGTTCCTCAAGGTTCTGTTTTAGGACCACTATTGTTTTCACTATATATTTTACCTCTTGGGGATGTCATTCGAAAACATAAGGTTAAATTTCACTGCTATGCGGATGACACACAGTTGTACATTTCAATGGAACTTGGTGAAGCCCCAAAATTGCCCTCGCTAGAAGCCTGTGTTTCAGACATAAGGAAGTGGATGGCTGCAAACGTTCTACTTATAAACTTGGACGAAACAGAGATGCTTGTTCTAGGTCCCAAGAAACAAAGAGATCTTCTGTTAAATCTGACAATTAATCTTGACGGTTGTACAGTCGTCTCAAATAAAACTGTGAAGGACCTCGGCATTACTCTGGACCCTGATCTCTCTTTTGAAGAACATATCAAGACTGTTTCATGGACAGCTTTTTTCCATCTACGTAACATTGCAAAAATCAGAAACTTTCTGTCCAAAAATGATGCAGAAAAATTTATCCATGCTTTTGTTACTTCTAGGTTGGACTACTGCAATGCTCTACTTTCCGGCTACCCGGATAAAGCACTAAATAAACTTCAGTTAGTGCTAAACACGGCTCTTAGAATCCTGACTAGAACCAACATTTGTATCATATTACTCCAATGCTAGCCTCCCTACACTGGCTTCCTGTTAAGGCAAGGGCTGATTTCAAGGTTTTACTGCTAACCTACAAAGCATTACGTGGACTTGCTCCTACCTATCTTTCCGATTTGGTCCTGCCGTACATACCTACACGTACGCTACGGTCACAAGCCGCAGGCCTCCTAATTGTCCCTAGAATTTCTAAGCAAACAGCTGGAAGCAGGGCTTTCTCCTATAGAGCTCCATTTTTATGGAATGGTCTGCCTACCCATGTGAGAGATGCAGACTCGGTCTCAACCTTTAAGTCTTTAATTAAGACTCATCTCTTCAGTGGGTCCTATGATTGAGTGTAGTCTGAAGGTGAACGGAAAGGCTCTGGAGCAACGAACCGCCCTTGCTGTCTCTGCCTGGCCGGTTCCCTTCTCTCCACTGGGATTCTCTGCCTCTAACCCTATTACAGGGGCTGAGTCACTGGCTTATTGATGTTCTTCCATGCCGCCCCTAGGAGGGGTGCGTCACTTGAGTGGGTTGAGTCACTGACGTGGTCTTCCTGTCTGGGTTGGCTCCCCCCCTTGGGTTGTGCCGTGGCGGAGATCTTTGTGGGCTATACTCGGCCTTGTCTCAGGATGGTAAGTTGGTGGTTGAGGAAACCCTTTAGTGGTGTGGGGGCTGTGCTTTGGCAAAGTGTGTGGGGTTATATCCTTCCTGTTTGGTCCTGTCCGGGGGTATCATTGGATGGGGCCACAGTGTCTCCTGACCCCTCCTGTCTCAGCCTCCAGTATTTATGCTGCAGCAGTTTATGTGTCGGCGGGCTAGGATCAGTCTGTTATTTCTGGAGTATTTCTCCTATCTTATCCGGTGTCCTGTGTGAATTTAAGTATGCTCTCTCTAATTCTCTCTATCTCTCGGAGGACCTGAGCCCTAGGACCATGCCTCAGGACTACCTGACATGATGACTCCTTGCTGTCCCCAGTCCACCTGGCCATGCTGCTGCTCCAGTTTCAACTGTTCTGCCTGCGGCTAGGGAACCCTGACCTGTTCACCGGACGTGCTACCTGTCTCAGACCTGCTGTTTTCAACTCTCTAGAGACAGCAAGAGCGGTAGAGATACTCTCAATGATCGACTATGAAAAGCCAACTGACATTTACTCTTGAGGTGCTGACTTGTTGCACCCTCGACAACTACTGTGATTATTATTATTTGACCATGCTGGTCATTTATGAACATTTGAACATCTTGGCCATGTTCTGTTGTAATCTCCACCCGGCACAGCCAGAAGAGGACTGGCCACCCCTCATAGCCTGGTTCCTCTCTAGGTTTCTTCCTAGGTTTTGGCCTTTCTAGGGAGTTTTTCCTAGCCACCGTGCTTCTACACCTGCATTATTTGCTGTTTGGGGTTTTAGGCTGGGTTTCTGTACAGTACTTTGAGATATCAGCTGATGTAAGAAGGGCTATATAAATAAATTTGATTTGATTTAGTATATCTGGTAAATAGGAAACCACTAGTTATGGATGTAGTAAAACTGGTATTGAGGAAACCACTAGTTATGGATGTAGTTGTCACGTCCTGACCCTTGTAAGATGTCATTTTCTATAGTAGTGTGGGCAGGGCGTGACAGGTTTTTTTTGGGGGTGGTTTTCTATTTCTATGTTTAAGTTCTAGTTTTTCTATTTCTATGTTGTTGTTTTTTAGGTTGATCTCCAATTGGAGGCAGCTGGTCCTCGTTACCTCTAATTGTAGATCATATTTAAGTTGGGGCTTTTTCTAGTGTGTTTGTGGGTAGTTGTTTTCCGTTTTGTATGGGTTACCTGACGGAACTGTTGGTGGTCGTTTTGTTAAAACCTGTTGGGGCTAGGGGGCAGCATTGAGAATTTTGGAAAAAATATGTGCCCATTTTTAACTGCCTCCTACACCAACTCAGAAGCTAGAATATGCATATTATTGTTCAGGTTTGGATTGAAAACACCCTAAAGTTTCTAAAACTGTTTGAATGGTGTCTGTGAGTATAACAGAACTCCTATGGCAGGCAAAAACCTGACAAGGTTTCATGCAGGAAGTGGCCTGTCTGACAAGGAGTCGTGCGTCTTGCATCTGTTTATTGAAGAGTAAGGATCTTAGCTGTAACGTGACAATTCCTAGGGCTCCAATAGGCTCTCAGAACCCGGGAAAAACCTGAACGATGACGAGGCGGCCTCTGCCTGAAACAGATTATCGCCTTTGCCAAGTGGCCGATCAGAGGGTCATTGAATGAGGCGCATGCACGATTCGCCCCCGTGGAGAAATTTCATTCGGCTGTTTAGGCTCATTGCAGATTCCCGGTCGGAATATTATCGCTTTTCTACGAGATAAATGGCATAAAAATTGGTTTTAAACAGCGGTTGACATGCTTCGAAGTACGGTAATGGAATATTTAGAAATTGTTTGTCACGTAATGCACCATGCTCGTGGCCGTGATTTGCCTTTGGGATAGTGTCTAGAACGCAAGAACAAAACGTTGTTGATGGAACATAACGATGGATTATTTGGGACCAAACCTACATTTGTTATTGAAGTAGAAGTCCTGGGAGTGCATTCTGACGAAGAACAAGAAAGGTAATAACATTTTTCTTATAGGAAATGTGATTTTGGTGAAGGCTAATCTTGCCGGGTGTCTAAATAGCTAGCCCGTGATGGCTGGGCTATGTACTTAGAATATTGCAAAATGTTCTTCATCCGAAAAGCTATTTTAAAATCGGACATATCGAGTGCATAGAGGAGTAATGTATCTATAATTCTTAAAATAATTGTTATGCTTTTTGTGAACGTTTATCGTGAGTAATTTAGCAAACTGTTAGTAAATTCCCCAGAAGTTTGCGGGGGGTATGCTTTTTCTGAACGTCACATGCTAATGTAAAAAGCTGTTTTTTGATATAAATATGAACTTGATTGTTATACAATACATGCATGTCTGTTCAATGTCATAGGTGTGTCATCTGATGAAGATCATAAAAGGTTAGTGCTGCATTTAGCTGTGGTTTGGGTTTATGTGACATGATATGCTAGCTTGAAAAATGGGTGTCTGATTATTTCTGGCTGGGCACTCTCCTGACATAATCTAATGTTCTGCTTTCGTTGTAAAGCCTTTTTGAAATCGGACAGTGTGGTTAGATTAATGAGATTCTTGTCTTTAAATAGCTGTAAAATAGTCATATGTTTGAGAAATTGAAGTAATAGTATTTCAAACGATTCAAAAATCGCGCCACTGGATTGAAGTGGCTGTTACGTAGGTGGGACGAATTCGTCCCACATGCGCCAGAGAGGTTAAGTGTTTCCTTAATAAAGTAAATATGATCAACACGCTGAGCCTTGGTCCCCTTTAGACGACCCCTGTTACAGTAGTATATCTGCTTGGAGCAAAAATGGTGAGAGAAGATTTTAGTTTTTCACAATATATTCTGAATATTACAGCGCACTATTAGGACAAGATCAGGAGTGGTACTCAAGGAAACTCACATTAAGTTGTGTGTCTATTCACTAATTCACCACCATGGGGGAAAACTCTGGGGAGTTCTCATAGGCTGACAGTAAAAATAGCCTCCATTTACAGGTTGCATATGAGTGTATTTCACATTACTTTGGATTATAAATGTAGGGCTCGTTTCAATCTCCTGCTTAATTTGTTTGTGTTATTGTCGCAAATCAACTGCTTTACACTTAAAAAACACTTCAACCAGTTAAATGCTCTATGGCTAGCTTTAACATCAGCCTGACAATGAGGGTTTGTACACTAAGTGTTTAACAAATTGGCCCATAACTTCACCTAACAATAAGATAGACCTACTGTAGGACCCATAACTTCACCTAACAATAACATAGACCTACTGTAGGACCCATAACTTCACCTAACAATAACATAGACCTACTGTAGGACCCATAGCTTCACCTAACAACAACATAGACCTACTGTAGGACCCATAACTTCACCTAACAATAACATAGACCTACTGTAGGACCCATAACTTTATCTAACAACAACATAGACCTAGGACTATAAATCATTTAATATTTCAGGTGAAACATGGAAATTAAAATGTCTTTGTCATGACATTTCATAACCTGATCACCAGATAATTTTGTCAATAATTCCACTAGGCTACTCTGTAATGTGTTGTCATTCTAAATGTCCTGAATAAAGGAAAGAATCTCTGTGTGTTGTACAATAGCCTATCCATCAAGGAACAGTTCTCTACACATTATGAGCAAAGTAGGGATGTTGGATCCAACGTGGAGCGTATCTCTGTGCATAAAAAGGCTAACGAGACCCTACTGTAAATCAGCCAGACAGTAACACATTATAAACATTGATTTGTTTGGGATGTTGGATCCAACGTGGAGCACAGTATAACTGTCTTTACCAGAGTAAAGAATGAAGAAGCACTTTGGTTGTTGTTGCATGTCGTGATGTTTGTCATGTGACTGTCATTCAGAAAATGATTTCCTGGATCAGCTGATGATAGTTGAACATGTGACTGTAACTAAACAGCTACAGTATTAAGTATTATGTGTAATTATTGAAGAACCGCGTTAATGACAGTATCCATTTGGGTGTTGTCAATAAAGTTAAGGTGACTAGGTTACAACCATTGGATTTAGCAAACTCTGAAATTATTTAGGATTTCTGTGCCCATGAAAACTATTTTCCCAGCGTAACATAAGGAGACACTAAATGTTACGTAGGTAGAGAGCATTTCAGAGATCTGAATACAAAAACTGTCCTAACAGGACAATAACCTAAACCACAAGGCCAAATCTACACTGGAGGAGCTTACCAAGATGACATTGAATGTTCCTGAGTGGCCTAGTTACAGTTTGGACTTAAATAGTCTTGAAAGTCAATGCAAGACTTGAAAATGGCTTTCTAGCAATGATCAACAACCAACTTGACAGAACAGGAAGGATTTTAAAAAGAATAATGAATATTCACATGAATATCAGTCTCCTATTGGATGACATCACGACTTCCCATCAAGCCAACTCCTTGAAGGCCTTACTTTGACATCACTCCTTCTAGTTTGCAGATCTAAAAAAAAAAACACTATTTTGCTCAAAACATTTATTTGTTTCCCATTAGTGTGTTTATAATTTACTGTATTTATATCACTTTTCAACAGGAAAAGTTTAAAAATCCCTGAAGGACGTCATGAACAATTCACACAGTACAAAAACATATTCAAGTGTAGAATGCCCTTTTAAAAATCACACATTAGTTCAACAACAGCAGAGTTTGTGTCCCTGTTTTATAAGATAGTGCTCACTGTATTTACTGGTGTTAATCAGATCAATGTCCCTGTTTTATAAGATAGTACTCACTGTATTTACTGGTGTTATTCAGATCAATGTCCCTGTTTTATAAGATAGTACTCACTGTATTTACTGGTGTTAATCAGATCAATGTCCCTGTTTTATTAGATAGTACTCACTGTATTTACTGGTGTTAATCAGATCAATGTCCCTGTTTTATTAGATAGTACTCACTGTATTTACTGGTGTTAATCAGATCAATGTCCCTGTTTTATTAGATAGTACTCACTGTATTTACTGGTGTTAATCAGATCAATGTCCCTGTTTTATTAGATAGTACTCACTGTATTTACTGGTGTTAATCAGATCAATGCCCCTGTTTTATAAGATAGTACTCACTGTATTTACTGGTGTTAATCAGATCTCCAGTCTTCTCTTCTTCGTCCTCCTCTAATGTGACAGTAATCTCCCCCTCCTCCTCTTTCACTCCAAAAACGTCTTTATCTTCTTTCACTTCATCCTCCACTCCAAAAACTGCATCTTCCTCCTCCTCTTTCACTCTGAACGCGTCTTCCTCGTCTTTCACTGAAACGTCTTTCTCTTCTTCTTTCACGGTAACAGCCTCACCTTCTACTTGTCTTTGTAATGTGACATCCTCCTCTTCCTCTTTCACGACAATGTTGAGCCCCAGAGCTTCTTTCTCCGTCCAGCAGACCTCTTCTTTAGCAGGAGGAGAGTAGCTTAGTGAGCACATGGTCGGGGATGTTAGCTAGCTAGGCTAGTGCTAACTTAACCAGCCAGATAGTTGACTTACAACGTAAATATGAAATTAAATGGGGTAGCTAGTTGTTTCCACATAAGTATGTTTAAATCACAGTGGCAAATAAACCACGAAATTGTCTAAAGAACTTGAATGTTCCGACTTTGTCAGCTAGCGAGCTACCGAGGTGGCTGCAGTTGTTGAAGAAGCGTTCCGTCCACTAGATTATACGTCACACTAGAAACATCGCCTGAAAGACACATATCGCCATCTGCTGTCTGGAGGGAGGAAACGCAGTTGAGGAGGGAAAACTATTTTTATTCCTCATTGAATTTTAATATTATAAAGCAGTTTAGGGAAACGTTTTTTTCCTCTCCATTAAATAACAATATTATATCAACACGTATAAAGAGCAACAAGTGTTGTTTGTTTAGTTCAGATTTTTAATGAACATTTAAAACAAACTTAACCTCTACTTCACATCTGTATTTCTGATTCAGTCAAATAACTAGATATCAAAATAAGCACCTAGTTATTGATACCCTTGATAAAGATGAGCAAAAATTACTGTATGAAATAAATAAATAAACTTTACCCACAACCAGGATATTTTAGCCCAAAACCTGGTGACCTCTCTGCTAGGAGGCTGAAACTTGGCCATAAGTGGATCTTCCAGCAAGACACATCAATATCCACAAAGAAATGGTTAATTGGGCACAAAATCAACATTTTCAATGGCCATCTCAGTCTTCGGACTTGAACTCCATTGAAAACCTGTGGTTTGAATTGAACAGGGCAGTCCATAAGACAGACTAAATAAATCAAGGACCTGGAGAGATTCTGTATGGAGGAATGGTCTAAGGTCCCACCCAATGTGTTCTCTAATCTCATAAAACATTTCAGTGTCGTTATCCTCCCAAGGGGAGAGTGCTGGAGTATTGAAAACATGGGTGGCAATAATTCAGACCCCTACCTTTTGAGAATTACATGTTACACTAAATCTCTTTCTCTGAGCAATTGTATTAGTATAAAATAATATAATCTCCCTTTCTTTGTTGGTGTAACAATACATCATATAGATGTATATAATGAACAGACTAAGTCTATACTGCTCCTACATTGTGTAACAATACATCATGTAGATGTATATAATGAACAGACTAGGTCTATACTGCTCCTACATGGTGTAACAATACATCATGTAGATGTATATAATGAACAGACTAGGTCTATACTGCTCCTACATGGTGTAACAATACATCATGTACATGTATATAATGAACAGACTAGGTCTATACTGCTCCTACATGGTGTAACAATACATCATGTAGATGTATATAATGAACAGACTAGGTCTATATTGCTCCTACATGGTGTAACAATACATCATGTAGATGTATATAATGAACAGACTAGGTCTATACTGCTCCTACATGGTGTAACAATACATCATGTACATGTATATAATGAACAGACTAGGTCTATACTGCTCCTACATGGTGTAACAAAAGTTTGGGGTCACTTAGAAATGTCCTTGTTTTTCAAAGAAAATCAAAAAGATTGTCCATTAAAATAACATCAAATTGATCAGAAATAAAGTGTAGACATTGTTAATGTTGTAAATGACTATTGTAGCTGAAAACGGCAGATTTTTTATGGAATATCTACATAGGTGTACAGAGGCCCATTATCAGCAACCATCACTCCTGTGTTCCAATGGCACGTTGTGTTAGTTAATCGAAGTTTATCATTTTAAAAGGATAATTGATCATTAGAAAACCCTTTTGCAATTATGTTAGCACAGCTGAAAACTGTTGTGCTGATTTAACAAAGCTTTTGTAAACAGTGTTGTTGCATAACAATCAGGAAGTAGAACAACAATAATCATCACCCTCTTGACCAATCTTCCCTCCCCTTAACATTGGGTTTGATTCAGACCCTGTCAGTGTACCAGGTGGACATTGGGTTTGATTCAGACCCTGCCAGTGTACCAGGTGGACATTGGGTTGATTCAGACACTGTCAGTATACCAGGTGGACATTGGGTTTGATTCAGACCCTGCCAGTTTACCAGGTGGACATTGGGTTGATTCAGACCCTGTCAGTGTACCAGGTGGACATTGGGTTGATTCAGACCCTGTCAGTGTACCAGATGGACATTGGGTTGATTCAGACCCTGTCAGTGTGCCAGGTGGACATTGGGTTTGATTCAGACCCTGTCAGTGTACCAGGTGGACATTGGGTTTGATTCAGAACCTGCCAGTGTACCAGGTGGACATTGGGTTTGATTCAGACCCTGCCAGTGTACCAGGTGGACATTGGGTTTAATTCAGACCCTGCCAGTGTACCAGGTGGACATTGGGTTGATTCAGACCCTGTCAGTGTACCAGGTGGACATTGGGTTGATTCAGACCCTGCCAGTGTACCAGGTGGACATTGGGTGGATTCAGACCCTGTCAGTGTACCAGATGGACATTGGGGTTGATTCAGACCCTGTCAGTGTACCAGGTGGACATTGGGTTTGATTCAGACCCTGCCAGTGTACCAGATGGACATTGGGTTGATTCAGAACCTGTCAGTGTACCAGGTGGACATTGGGTTTAATTCAGACCCTGCAAGTGTACCAGGTGGACATTGGGTTTGATTCAGACCCTGCCAGTGTACCAGGTGGACATTGGGTTTGATTCAGACCCTGCCAGTGTACCAGGTGGACATTGGGTTTGATTCAGACCCTGCCAGTGTACCAGGTGGACATTGGGTTTGATTCAGACCCTGCCAGTATGCCAGGTGGACATTGGGTTTGATTCAGACCCTGCCAGTGTACCAGGTGGACATTGGGTTTGATTCAGACCCTGTCAGTGTACCAGGTGGACATTGGGTTTGATTCAGACCCTGCCAGTGTACCAGGTGGACATTGGGTTTGATTCAGACCCTGCCAATGTACCAGGTGGACATTGGGTTTGATTCAGACCCTGCCAGTGTACCAGGTTCGACATTGGGTTTGATTCAGACCCTGTCAGTGTACCAGGTGGACATTGGGGTTGATTCAGACCCTGCCAGTGTACCAGGTGGACATTGGGGTTGATTCAGACCCTGCCAGTGTACCAGGTGGACATTGGGTTTGATTCAGACCCTGCCAGCATGGCCAGAAATGTATTCCAAGGTCAGTAACTTATAACCACAGAACCACCCCAGACCTTTCATGCATGACTAAAAACACCTAAGTATTAGATGTACTACCATGGTCTAGTATGTCACTGCCTCAGACACCAGTCACAATGCTGGCTGAGGTACGAGTAAAACATGACATATTATTTCCTAACCATTCACAATGCTTGCTGAGGTACGAGTAAAACATGACATATTATTTCCTAATTGTAAAAAAATCCCCACTCCTTAATCAACTAGTCTCCCACTGTTTAACCAGAATAACAGGAGTTGTGTCCTTCAAAGTGTTAGATTGTTAGTCCAAAAGAATATTCAGCTACTTAGATGTCATGTATTGTCATGTTATGCTCACTATAAGAAGTCCTGAATGTATTGAAATGCCTGGAGGGGATGTGTTAATTCATAACCCATCATTTATATCTGTTAATTCATATCCCATCATTTATACCTGTTAATTCATAACCCATCATTTATACCTGTTAATTCATAACCCATCATTTATACCTGTTAATTCATAACCCATCATTTATACCTGTTAATTCATAACCCATCATTTATACCTGTTAGTTCATAACCCATCATTTATACCTGTTAATTCATAACTCATCATTTATATCTGTTAATTCATAACCCATCATTTATACCTGTTAATTCATAACCCATCATGTATACCTGTTAATTCATAACCCATCATGTATACCTGTTAATTCATAACCCATCATTTATACCTGTTAATTCATAACCCATCATTTATACCTGTTAGTTCATAACCCATCATTTATACCTGTTAATTCATAACCCATCATTTATACCTGTTAATTCATAACCCATCATTTATACCTGTTAGTTCAAAACCCATCATTTATATCTGTTAATTCATAACCCATCATTTATACCTGTTAATTCATAACCCATCATTTATACCTGTTAATTCATAACCCATCATTTATACCTGTTAATTCAGGGGTGGTTCGGACAGGCTGGCACGCTCCCTAACCATACTCGACAGGAACTCATGGGGATCCATAATAAACCCCAGGAAGAGTAGCTGCTGCCTTGACAGGAACTAATGGGGATCCATAATAAACCCCAGGAAGAGTAGCTGCTGCCTTGGCAGGAACTAATGGGTATCCTTAATAAACCCCAAGAAGAGTAGCTGCTGCCTTGACAGGAACTAATGGGGATCCATAATAAACCCCAGGAAGAGTAGCTGCTGCCTTGGCAGGAACTAATGGGGATCCATAATAAACCCCAGGAAGAGTAGCTGCTGCCTTGACAGGAACTAATGGGGATCCATAATAAACCCCAGGAAGAGTATCTGCTGCCTTGACAGGAACTAATGTGGATCCATAATAAACCCCAGGAAGACTAGTTGCTGCCTTGGCAGGAACTAATGGGGATCCATAATCAATACAAATACTTGCATCAATATATTTGTGTCTCTTTACTCTCGGATTCTAAAATGCTAATTGGCATCAAAGTAGATGACATGCAAGACTACAAATCCCTGCAAGCTCCTGCATGTCATCTCTAGCCAACACCTTTCACAGAACAGTTCACTGAATTGTCCATTGAAATAAATTTTGACAATTTAATCATTGCTACATTAAGGCCTGATTGCTGGAGTGCTGCAGAGATGGTTGTCCTTCTGGAAGGTTCTCCCATCTCTACAGAGGAACTCTGGAGCTCTGTAAGAATGAACATCAGGTTCTTGTTCACCTACCTGACCAAGGCCATTCTCCCACGATTTCTCAGTTTGGCCGGGCGGCCGGCTCTAGGAAGAGTCTTGGTGGTTCCAAACTTCTTCCATTTAAGAATGATGGAGGCCAGTGTGTTCTTGGGGACCTTCAATGCTGAAGACATTTTTTGGTACCCTTCCCCAGATCTGTGCCTCGACACAATCCTGTCTCAGAGCAATATGGACAATTCCTTTGACCTCATGGCTTGGTTTTTGCTCTGACATGCACTGTCAACTGTGGGACCTTATATAGACAGTTGTGTGCCTTTCCAAATCATGTCCAATCAATTGAATTTACCACAAGTGGACTCCAATCAAGTTGTAGAAACATTTCAAGGAAGATCAATTGAATCAGGATGCATCTGAGCTCAATTTCGAGTCTCATAGCAAAGGGTCTGAATACTTAAGTCAATACATTTGTAAAAATGTTTTTTTAAATTATTTTGTTTTGTCATTATGGGTTATTGTGATGTCATTATGGGGTATTGATTATTCAATTATAAAATTATTCAACTTTAGAATAAGGCTGTAATGTAATTAAATGTTTAAAAAGTGAAGGGGTCTGAATACTTAATGAATGCACTGTATACCCCTTGCAGTTTTGTACACAGTCATGTGATACGTGGTATAGAAGAGTCCAATCTTAGGAGAGTACATGGGAGGCACTATAATGTGTGTCTGCAGGTGTCTATCTGGTTAAAACCACTGTTACAGGAGCCCCTCCACCCTCTGGTGGGATGGATCATGTCTACAGAGAAACCTAGATTCAAATACTTAGATTTGTGTGTATTGGGTAAATGTTGTGAAGTTGTTAGATATTACTTATTAGATATTACTGCACTGTCGGAGCTAGAAACACAAGCATTTCATTACACCCACAATAACATCTGCTAAACACGTGTATGTGACCAATAAAATGTGATTTTGTTTTGAAATAAACGTCCTATTTATCAAAGATGCTTTTGGCTGGAGTCAAAATGACTCCAAAGGATTTGAATTTGTTAAAAGTCCATATTGATACAGAAACACTAAACCAGGATATAGATTTCTTAAGAACAAGTTGATTGACAAAGTCATGAACATTTGGAAGAATTGAATAAACCACATTTTGGCTATGATAAAAGATATGCCTCTGGGGTCAAAATGAACCATGTCAGAAGTATGGTTCAATGAGAATATGTAGTGGGTGTAAAGTTTGTTTTAAATTCTCACTCATTAAACACGAATCAATCAACACATGCTTCTCTTTGAACGACTTAATATAATATTAAACTTTCCTGAAATAAATGAAAAATAAACGTTTGGTTCCTCAACTGCGTTGCCCCCTCCAGTCAGCAGATGGCGATGTGCGTCTTTTAGGTTCAGGCGATGCTGCCAGTGTGACGTATAATCTAGTGGACGGGACGCTCCTTCAACAACAACAGCTAGTCAGACACCTCGGTAGCTTTCTAGCAAACATAGCTACAACATTCACGCTCTTTACACTGTTTTGGTGTATATTAGTCGCTGTGTATTAAACACACTTCTGCTGTATGTACTTGTTGGCCCATTTAATGATATATTTACGTTGTTTGTCAGCTAGCTGGTTTGCTAAGTTAGCTTAGAACTAGGCTAGTCGCTAATGCTAGCTAGCTAACATCCCCGACCATGAGTTCACTAAGCTACTCTCCTCCTGCTAAAGAAGAGGAGGTTTGCTGGACGGAGAAAGAAGCTCTAGTGAAAGAGGAGGAGGAAGAGAAAGATGTTACAATACGAAAACAAGTAGAGGGTGAGGCTGTTACCGTGAAAGAAGAAGAGAAAGACGTTACAGTGAAAGAAGAGGAAGAGGAGTATACAGTTTTTGGAGTGAAAAAGGAGGAAGAAGAGGATGAAACGTTATATCTGGGCCCGGTTTCCCAAACGCATGTTAAGGCGTCCAATGGTTCTAATGATGAACAGGACCTGATTAACACTAGTAAGTACTGTCTTAAATACAGAGGCACAAACTATGCAGTTGTTGAACTGATGTGTGGTGTTACAGGGGAAATATGCAATAGCTACATCCATATTTAGACTTTTAAATTATTTATTTATAGCCATTGATTCTTGAAGAATATAACACATGAGCTTAGTTCAACTGTTGTACCCCATCAGATGCCTCATGTTTTAAATGTTTTTTATTTCATCTTTATTTAACCAGGTGACCAGTTGAGAACAAGTTCTCATTTACAACTACGACCTGGCCAAGATAAAGCAAAGCAGTGCGACACAAACAACAACACAGAGTTACACATAAACAAATGTACAGTTAATAACACAATAGAAAAAGTCTATATACAGTGTACAGTGTGTGCAAATGGCCTCATGAGCTTAGTTCAACTGTTGTACCCCATCACAATCCCAAATAAGCTTTTTTTACTCCAATGTTTAGAAACAATGTAAATCAACACTGTATAGCCTCAACATGGTTAAAACTATAATGTTGATATCATGGATGGTCAGTCCTTGAATCCGTAGGTCTGTCTATGAATTTGAGAGTAGTTACATTTCTCCAGCCCCATCATCATCTTATTACCAAACTAGTGGTGGAATTACAGCTTTGTTATTGTTTCAACTGCAGATGTGACTTGGCTTTTTGATGTGATGTGGCTTTTTTAAAGGGACAACCTAGGGTTTAAACAACAACAAAATGGCTGCCCATAGACTTGGTTTGGTAAACAGCTGAGGAATGGGGGCTGGAGAAATGTTACCATTCTCAAAATCATAGAAAAAGCTATTGTAGCAACCGTAACCCAAAACCTAGCGACCTCCTCAAGAAGTTCAGACATCTTGGCATAACAGTTATAAGGTGTTGGCTTGACTTTCAGTGGACCCAGGTTTGAGTTAAGCTCAGGGCTACCCCCTGAATTCACTACCCTATAAATACAAAGACTGGCCATCCATGATGTCATAATGATAGTTTAACCATGTTTCTAGGCTATATAGTATATTCTAGAATTCATCCATGATGTCATAATGATAGTTTAACCAGGTTTCTAGGCTATATAGTATATTCTAGAATTCATCCATGATGTCATAATGATAGTTTAACCAGGTTACTAGGCTATATAGTATATTCTAGAATTCATCCATGATGTCATAATGATAGTTTAACCAGGTTTCTAGGATATATAGTATATTCTAGAATTCATCCATGATGTCATAATGATAGTTTAACCAGGTTTCTAGGATATATAGTATATTCTAGAATTCATCCATGATGTCATAATGATAGTTTAACCAGGTTTCTAGGCTATATAGTATATTCTAGAATTCATCCATGATGTCATAATGATAGTTTAACCAGGTTTCTAGGATGTATAGTATATTCTAGAATTACCAGTGTAGATTTTATGTTGGGGTCAAATTGTTAGATCTGTTGATAAGTCATTATATAATATTCAGTCAAATTTATTAATAGCATTTATATTAAAAGCGATACATACCTAGATTCATTAACATTCATTCTTTGTTTAATTCCATGAATTGGTTTGAAACGTTTGTTTTAAAACCTTTTCAAAGTTGGTGCCTTGACGGTTTTGTAAAAAACGGTTCATCATAAAACACTATTTTAATTTGTTTAAAATTGAACCTTTATTTAACTAGACAAGTCAGTTAAGAACAAATTCTTATTTACAATAATGGCCTATCCCAGCCAAACCCGGACAATGCTGGGCCAATTTGCGACGCCCTATGTGACTCCCAATCACTGCCGGTTGTGATACAACCTGGAATTGAACCAGGGTGTCTGTAGTGACGCCTCAAGCAGTGAGATGTAGTGCCGTAGACCATTGCGCCACTCGGGAGCCCAACATTGACTACCATTGGCTGGCATGCAATGTGTTCCCCTTCCAGTGAATTATGCTTACTCGTGTTCCCCCGGCGTTAGGGCAACCCCATTCCTATTTTACATTTCTGGAGTTTATTGGACATTTTCCAGTATCTACACTGTTTTCTTAGAAGTAGTAAGCAAAATCAATATAGGGTTAACCATTAGACATATGGAAGCAGAATCCATGTGATTGTGCAAAGCTGGATCAACACACCTGGTCATTGTGGGTCTTGTGAAGGCCTTTGGACAGGAACATTGGTTAATCATTTGTAAGCACCATAGGCTTGGACTTGTGAAGGCCCAATGGCCAAGACAGGAACATTAGTTAATCAGTTATAGGCACTTGCAATAGGAGTGTGCATGTCTGTTTATTTTTGTGTCATTGCAATGGTCACGCCACCAATAGAATCTATGCCCTAATGTCTGAGCCAATCAGAGAATGGAAACTAAGCAAAAAGATAACGGTGGCCAAGGCTAAAGGGTATTAATCCTTTACATAAAGGGGAGTGTTATGTAAGTTAGACAGTTTTTTTGTATTCTGAAATGCTAACTTGTCACATTTAGTGTCTCCTTATGTTGCGCTATATATAATATATATATAATAACATTTCATTTTATTTGTCACATACACATGGTTAGCAGATGTTAATGCGAGTGTAGTGAAATGCTTGTGCTTCTAGTTCTGACCATGCAGTAATATCTAACACATAATCTAACAATTTCACAACAACTACCTTAAGTGTAAAGGAATGAATAAGAATATGTACATATAAATATATGGATGAGCGATGGCCGACCGGCATAGGCAAAATGCAGTATTTTTTTTTATTTATTTGACTAGGCAAGTCAGTTAAGAACAAATTCTTATTTTCAATGACGGCCTAGGTTATGTACCTTGTTCAGGGGCAGAACGACAAGTTTTTACCTTGTCAGCTCGGGGATTCGAACTTGCAACCTTTCGGTTACTAGCCCAACGCTCTAACCACTAGGCTACCCTGCCGCCCCGGTATAGAGTACAGTATATACATATGAGATGAGTAATGTAGAGTATGTAAACATTATATAAAGTGGCTAGTGATACATTTTATTACATCAAATGTTTTATTATTAATGTGGCTAGAGATGAGTCAGTATGTTGGCAGCAGCCACTCAATGTTAATGATGGCTGTTTAACAGTCTGATGGCCTTGAGATGGAAGCTGTTTTTCAGTCTCTTGGTCCCAGCTTTGATGCACCTGTACTGACCTCGCCTTCTGGATGATAGCGGGGTGAACAGGCAGTGGCTCGGGTGGTTGTTGTCCTTGATGATCTTTCTGGCCTTCCTGTGACATTGGGTGGTGTAGGTGTCCTGGAGGGCAGGTAGTTTGCCCCCGGTGATGCGTTGTGCAGACCTCACTACCCTCTGGAGATCCTTACGGTTGTGGGCGGAGCAGGCTGTGATACAGCCCGACAGGATGCTCTCGATTGTGCATCTATAAAAGTTTGTGAGTGTTTTTGGTGACAAGCCAAATTTTTTCAGCCTCCTGAGGTTGCCTAGTTAAATAAAGGTTCAAACAAATATTTAAACAAAAATTCCTGACACCACACTCCGAGGGCCCGTCGTTGTTTTTGGTAATCAAGCCTTCCACTGTAGTGTCGTCTGCAAATTTGATGATTGAGTTGGGGGCGTGCATGGCCACGCAGTCATGGGTGAACAGGGAGTACAGGAGAGGGCTGAGAACACACCCTTGTGGGGCCCCAGTGTTGAGGATCAGCGGGGTGGAGATGTTGTTTCTACTCTCACCACCTGGGGGCGGCCCGTCAGGAAGTTCTGTACCCAGTTGCACAGGGCGGGGTCGAGACCCAGGGTCTCGAGCTTAATGACGAGTTTGGAGGGTACTAGGGTGTTAAATGCAGATCTGTAGTCGATGAACAGCATTCTTACATAGGTATTCCTCTTGTCCAGATGGGTTAGGGCAGTGTGATTGCCTCGTCTGTGGACCTATTGGGGCGGTAAGCAAATTGGAGTGGGTCTAGGGTGTCAGGTAGGGTGGAGGTGATATGGTCCTTGACTAGTCTCTCAAAGCACTTCATGATGACGGAAGTGAGTGCTATGGGGCGATAGTCATTTAGCTCAGTTACCTTAGCTTTCTAGGGAACAGGAACAATGGTGGCCCTCTTGAAGCATGTGGGAACAGCAGACTGTCATAAGGATGGATTGAATATGTCCGTAAACACACCAGCCAGCTGGTCTGCGCATGCTCTGAGGACGCGGCTAAGGATGTCGTCTGGGCCGGCAGCCTAGCGAGCGTTAACACATTTAAATGTTTTACTTACGTTGGCTGCAGTGAAGGAGAGCCCACAGGTTTTGGTAGCGGGCCGTGTCGGTGGCACTGTATTGTCCTCAAAGCGAGCAAAGAAGTTGTTTAGTTTGTCTGGGAACAAGACATCGTGGTCCGCGACGGGGCTAGTTTTCCTTTCGTAGTCCATGATTGACTGTAGACCCTGCCACATACCTCTCGTGTCTGAGCCGTAAATTGCGACTCTACTTTGTCTCTATACTGACGCTTAGCTTGTTTGATTGCCTTGCGGAGGGAATAGCTACACTGTTTGTATTCGGTCATGTTTCCGGTTGCCTTGCCCTGATTAAAAGCAGTGGTTTGCGCATACATTTTTGCGCGAATGCTGCCATCAATCCACAGTTTCTGGTTGGGGAAGGTTTTAATAGTCGCTGTAGGTACAACATCACCGATGCACTTGCTAATAAACTCGCTCACCGAATCAGCGTATTCATCAATGTTATTGTCCGACGCTATGCGGACCATATCCCAGTCCACGTGATCGAAGCAATCTTGAAGCGTGGACTCCGATTGGTCGGATCAGCGTTGAACAGACCTGAGCGTTTCCTGTTCTAGTTTCTGTCTATAGGCTGGGAGCAACAAAATGGAGTTATGGTCAGATTTTCCGAAAGGAGGGCGGGGGAGGGCTTTGTATGTGTCGCGGAAGTTAGAATATCAATGATCTAGGGTTTTTGCCAGCCCTGGTTGCGCAATCGATATGCTGATAGAATTTGGGGAGCCTTGTTTTCAGATTAGCCCTGTTAAAATCCCCCAGCTACAATAAATGCAGCCTCAGGATATGTGGGTTCCAATTTACATAGAGTCCAATTAAGTTTTTTCAGGGCCGTCTATGTGTATGCTGGGGCGGGATATACACGACTGTGATTATGATCGAAGAGAATTCTCTTGGTAGATAATGCGGTCGGCATTTGATTGTAAGGAATTCTAGGTCAAGTGACCAAAAGGACTTGAGTTCCTGTATGTTGTTATGATCACACCACGTCTCGTTAATCATAAGGCATACACCCCCACCCTTCTTCTTACCAGAGAGATGTTTGTTTCTGTCGGCGCGATGCGTGAAGAAACCAGGTGGCTGTACCGACTCTGATAACGTATCCCGAGTGAGCCATGTTTCCGTGAAACAAAGAACGTTACAATCTCTGATGTCTCTCTGGAAGGCAACCCTTGCTCGGATTTCGTCTACCTTGTTGTCAAGAGACTGGACATTGGCGAGTAGTAAACTCGGGAGAGGTGCACGATGTGCCCGTCTACAGAGCCTGACCAGAAGACCGCTCCGTCTGCCCCTTCTGCGGCGCCGTTGTTTTGGGTTGTTTTTTTGTTTTGGGTCGCCGGCATTAATAACTTATTTCTAGTTAACACTAATGTGAAAACAAGACAAAATATGACTTGTTGCTAACTTGTCTGTCTTTATTGTCAAATCATTTAACAGACGTCAATTGTTGTAGAACTTCATGGGTATGCTCTGGGCATCACCTTTTACCTCAAATAAACAGTGGATTTCTGCTGTTGTGGGCCTTTAACCATCTGTCTGACTTTGTCATTCACACAGGAGAGAGGCGGGACTATCGTGGATCCTCTGTGGAGCCTCAACAACATCATGCTGACGAGGCAGAGAAGAGTCTCTCCACATCAGAACTCCTCAAGAAAAACCAGCAGAGACCCACAGGGAAGAAATCTCATTTCTGCTCTGACTGTGGGAAGAGATTCAACTCTTCAGGAGACCTTAAAATATATCAAAGAATTCACACTGGAGAGAAACCTTATGGCTGTGATGAATGTGGGAAGAGTTTTATTCAGCTACAAACCCTGAAATCACACCAGAGAATACACACTGGAGAGAAACCTTTTGGCTGTGATCAATGTGGGAAGAGTTTTACTCAGCTAAACAGCCTGATAGTACACCAGCGGGGACATACAGGAGAAAAACCGTATAGCTGTAATCAATGTGGGAGAAGTTTTTCAACATCTAGCTATCTAACTATACACCAGAGAACACACACAGGAGAGAAACCTTATAGCTGTGGTCAATGTGGGAAGAGTTTTACTCAGCTAAACAACCTGATAGTACACCAGCGTACACACACAGGAGAGAAATCTTATGGCTGTGATCAGTGTGTAAAGAGTTTTTATACATCTAGCCAGCTGTCTTCACACCAGAGAACACACACAGGAGAGAAATCTTATAGCTGTGATCAATGTGGGAAGAGTTTTTATACATCTAGCCAGCTGACTTCACACCAGAGAATGCACACAGGAGAGAAATCTTATAGCTGTGATCAATGTGGGAAGAGTTTTACTACATCTAGCCAGCTGACTTTACACCAGAGGATGCACACAGGAGAGAAATCTTATAGCTGTGATCAATGTGGGAAGAGTTTTACTACATCTCGCCAGCTGACTTCACACCATAGAACACACACAGGAGAGAAACCTTTTAGCTGTACTCAATGTGGGAAGAGTTTTAGTCACCCAAGCACCCTAATATCACACCGGAGAACTCACACAGGAGAGAAACCTTATAGCTGTGGTGAATGTGACAAGAGATACTCTGATAAAAGATCTCTGATCAAACATCAGAAAATACATGAACGAGTTGTTTCATGATATCAATGAAATTATGTCACAATGTAGAATGTTTTAACATTGTAGTAGGAGTATTTTAATGATGTCACAATTTACCTCATTTGGTGGATATTCAACAATTATATACTTAACAAACAGTAAGATATTTCTGTCCTGCTAATTCTGAGTTTTATGGTGTCCACTCTAGCTTCCTGCAGCTAGTCTGGGTGTCGAGGACATGGATTTCACTAGAGATGGCTTGAAGCTGACAATTGATTAATGTCTCGTGATTAAAAACCAAACGGCCACATTCCATTCTACGATTAGTGGTGCAGGTGAGACATATGTCTCCGGTCTGATTGAGCCTGCATTCCATAGACAAGATATGGTTTAGCTGGGATAGAGAGGAGTAGAACAAAGGCCTCAATGGTCCGTAGACATCCTGGCATCTGGGAAATTAGGCCGGGGCCCGGGGTTAATATAACACCAGGTGCAGATGAAGACAGGATGGGCCCAAAGTGGCTTATGGTACCCCCCAATCAATGGTCCGTAGACATCCTGGCATCTGGGAAATTAGGCCAGGGCCCGGGGTTAATATAACACCAGGTGCAGATGAAGACAGGATGAGCCCAAAGTGGCTTATGGTACCCCCCAATCAATGGTCCGTAGACATCCTGGCATCTGGGAAATTAGGCCAGGGCCCGGGGTTAATATAACACCAGGTGCAGATGAAGACAGGATGGGCCCAAAGTGGCTTATGGTGCCCCCCAATCAATGGTCCGTAGACATCCTGGCATCTGGGAAATTAGGCCAGGGCCCGGGGTTAATATAACACCAGGTGCAGATGAAGACAGGATGGGCCCAAAGTGGCTTATGGTGCCCCCCAATCAATGGTCCGTAGACATCCTGGCATCTGGGAAATTAGGCCGGGGCCCGGGGTTAATATAACACCAGGTGCAGATGAAGACAGGATGGGCCCAAAGTGGCTTATGGTGCCCCCCAATCAATGGTCCGTAGACATCCTGGCATCTGGGAAATTAGGCCGGGGCCCGGGGTTAATATAACACCAGGTGCAGATGAAGACAGGATGGGCCCAAAGTGGCTTATGGTGCCCCCCAATCAATGGTCCGTAGACATCCTGGCATCTGGGAAATTAGGCCGGGGCCCGGGGTTAATATAACACCAGGTGCAGATGAAGACAGGATGGGCCCAAAGTGGCTTATGGTGCCCCCCAATCTAGATAGGAGGGGTGGATCCAAGCATTCTGGGTATAAGCTATATCAACTGTGTATTGTCTGTAAAGGGTAGACTCTCAGCCTAACAGTCAGTTAAGACTGTTGGGCTGATGGTTTCATTATTGCAATAATTAATCAATATTAAATAAAGGTGATTGTTTGACCAAGTCTCTCTCTCTCTACTGAATTTCCACGACACCACCAAAATGACTTAAATGTAAATGAATCAAAATGCAACACTCCAAAATGTATCTAGCTGTTTTATACAAGTTGTCCTCTAACCAGTGATGTACACATCATTCCCAGATTCCGTGTGGTTTTTGAGCTGTTAGTTTTAACAGGACGCACAACCTCATCTCCCTCCTGTCACACAATTGATTTCAACATGATATCGATGAGTGATGACAAATAAGTGTTGCGTTCCTTTGTTTAGCGACCCCTACATTTAAATGCATCACTCCAAAATGTAGTGTTGGGTTATATTTTCTTAAACTAGTTGTGGTGCATAGCTTATGAATACTAATGCTAAACATAAGAGGTTTATATTGTATTAACATAGATGGAGCAACATATACTGCTAAAAAAAATAAAGGGAACATTTAAACAACACAACCTAGATCTGAATGAAACACTCTGCGTGGTGTTTAAGTGAGCCCGTATATACGAACATCATATTTACCATTCTAGTGTTTGCATTAATTAAAGTACAAAGAAATCAGAAGTTACTCCGTGCTGACTATTTTTGTACTGATACCAGATTCGAATTGACGCAACCCTAACAGTAGCTAACTGTCTTCTGCAGGTTGTCCTCTAATCAGTGAGGTAAAAGATATCTCTAAATGTTCATGTGTTTTTTTAGTTGAGTTAGTTACAACATCACGTACAACCGGATTTCACCCCTAATTGATATCAGTGATTTATTGCTACTTGTCAAAACAACAGCGTTTCTGGTGCTTGTGCAGTCTATATGATTACTATTGTGGCAGATGTTTGTGTGTAAATAGTGTAACCGGTGCTGTACTGTACTAAGTACACACTCCCCTACTCCCAGGATGCAGACATGCATAATAACAAATCAACATGCCATATTAATATATGAACTTGGGGAAATTCACACAGTACTTTAACAACTGTTACATGAAGGCTACCTGTGTCCTGCGTAACTTCATGAGGATGGACACGAGGACCAGGAGGGGATCTGCAGCTCGCCGCCGTGTCCTAGAGGAGAAGTCTGCTGCTCTGCAGGATGTTTCAAGTATGGGGTCCAACAACGCAGCAAGAGAGGCAATCCGTGTGCAGGAGATCTTCACCTCCTACTTCTTCAAAGAGGGTGCTGTTCCCTGGCAACACCATAGACTACACTATGCACAACCAAAGGCTCTTTTAAGAGCCATTCACATTGCAATAAGAGTATTCTTCCATTTACTGAGCTATGTCAACTGCAGTTATTCAATTCCTAGTTTCTCTCCCTTTGATTTCTACTTCTCAGGTGAGGGTGCTGTTTAGGTAAGGGTGTGATGTCTGTACAAAAACAAAACAGGCTATTTTAAATCACCCATATTGAAAAAATGTAGAACAATTAGACACCCTATAACCCACACCTTCACACTCATGTATCAATCTGATTGATGGATTCCACCTTCAAAGAATAGACAAGAGGGCCAACCATGGAGAATAGTAAGACACTTCGTTATTTCTATAACTACACTATCTTGTTTGTCCTTGTATGTCCGTTCATGTTTTTCAGCATAAAGTACTCTGCAGCCACTTAGTGTGGTGTGGACACCAGGTGAGGCCACACAGATTCCTGTTGAACATTGTCGCTTTAACTACCTTATTTTCTCAATAAGAGTCTCCTTCACTTCATCCCTCTCTCCCCTTCTCCCTAAATCCTCTAGGTTATATAAGCTGTGTCGGTGAACCCCTCCTGCATCTGAACTGGCTACATAGAGGGCACAGCATGATCAGAGGTGAGAGGTCACTTGGTCAGGTCAACAGGAAGTATTGTTGAAGAGATGCTTTACATTGAAATACAGATAGAGATGCAGTAGTCCCAGAGTTAATGATCCAAGGTCAGTTTATATTATACAGGAAGTATTATTAAAGAGATGCTTTACATTGAAATACAGACAGAGATGCAGTAGTCCCAGAGTTAATGATCCCAGGTCAGTTTATATTATACAGGAAGTATTATTAAAGAGATGCTTTACATTGAAATACAGATAGAGATGCAGTAGTCCCAGAGTTAATGATCCCAGGTCAGTTTATATTATACAGGAAGTATTATTAAAGAGATGCTTTACATTGAAATACAGACAGAGATGCAGTAGTCCCAGAGTTAATGATCCCAGGTCAGTTTATATTATACAGGAAGTATTATTAAAGAGATGCTTTACATTGAAATACAGATAGAGATGCAGTAGTCCCAGAGTTAATGATCCCAGGTCAGTTTATATTATACAGGAAGTATTATTAAAGAGATGCTTTACATTGAAATACAGACAGAGATGCAGTAGTCCCAGAGTTAATGATCCCAGGTCAGTTTATATTATACAGGAAGTATTATTAAAGAGATGCTTTACATTGAAATACAGATAGAGATGCAGTAGTCCCAGAGTTAATGATCCCAGGTCAGTTTATATTATACAGGAAGTATTATTAAAGAGATACTTTACATTGAAATACAGACAGAGATGCAGTAGTCCCAGAGTTAATGATCCAAGGTCAGTTTTGCATTTCACCTCCTGATTGATGACTAACAATGTCAGAATAAAAAATAAAAACACAAGGCTTAAACATGTTCTCTCTCTCCATCTGTCTCTCGTCTGCAGATATGTTTTTATGTGAGAGGATGCCAACCCCCAGTCCCATCATCGCCACCTCACCTGCTTTTAAGAACTTTTTGGGCCGACATGAGACTTTGTAATTGTGATGAACTGAGAGAATATTTATGTAGCACTGTGATTCATTAATCATGTGCTGCCTTCCCTGTGTAACCAATGTGAAATGGCTAGTTAGTTAGCGGTGGTGCACGCTAATAGCGTTTCAATCAGTGACGTCACTCGCTCTGAGACTTGAAGTAGGGTTTCCCCTTGCGTTGCAAGGGCCGTGGCTTTTGTGGCGCGATGGGTAACGATGCTTCGGTGGGTGTCAGTTCTTGATGTGTGCAAGGGTCCCTGGTTCGAGCCCAGGTTGGGGCGAAGAGAGGGACGGAACCTACACTGTTATGTGCCTGCTCCTATGTGCTTACCTCTTTCCCTTTCTGTCTTTTACACCTCTTTCACCACCTCCTCTTTCTTCCTCTGTTTTTATAATGCACAACAGATGTGCATTGAAGGACAGATTAAACTTGTATTTATAACACTTGGTTAATGAGCTTTTCAATAAAGCGTTTCACATTCTCTACTGGTTGAAATGAAGTGTAATTTGATGAAATACACCACCTATCCTGTGTTTATCAGATCAATGCAGATGAAGGACATTAGATATTGAGATGAACCAGTGTTAGAGTATTTACATGATGCATAGGAAGTGTAGTGTTCTGTTTTTAACATTATATTTCTGTATATATGAATTAACTAGTTAAATCCTGTTTCTAGTCTATTAGTTACAATGTGTAACCATTGATGTCCCAGGACCAAGATTGGTAAACACTGTTGAAGTGTATAATTGTAATCCATACATGCAGACACAGCGTCATTCAAAGACTGGAATTTGATACTCCTGGTATTGGATATGACTGAAAAATAATCTCAGACATTCATACCTAAACTGCACCTTTATTTGCCAAGGTAGAGTACATGATCAGTGAATATATTAAATGTACAGGCTACAATGTGGGGATCTCATGCATGGTAATAACTACATGTATATACGACTTGCATCCTTGGCACAACATGATATTATATTCTACTCAATCCATAGGCTTCATTAATGTCATTCAGGCTGTTTTGAAGTTGATACAACTGGCTATGATAGCTGAGGTTCATAAGTTCTGAACTAATATGTATACCAAACGTTTGGGTCCATACTCAGATCGGCTAGATAGCTAGCTACACATCCATAGGCATACAGGTATTTTAATCATCCACTGCACAATAAGCAAGAACATAGCTAGCTACGTTATTTCATCTATCTGCATGGCAAATATAAGCAAGTCAAGCTTACACAATTGTACATTCAATTTGCAGTAAATTCTTTAGCTAACTAGATTCTATACATTCACTGTTTCACAAAACGACAGCCTGGTTTGCTGGTTGTTTCAGGAGTCCCTAAAACAACCATAATGACAATTTCATACTCATGTCATAACACCCATAAAGCTAGTCAGCTAGCTGGCTAATGTTAGCTAGTCAGCTAGCTGGTTAATGTTAGCTAGTCAGCTAGTTGGTTAATGTTAGCTACTCAGCTAGCTGGCTAATGTTAGTTAGTCAGCTAGTTGGTTAATGTTAGCTAGTCAGCTAGCTCGTTAATGTTAGCCAGTCAGCTAGCTGGTTAATGTTAGTTAGTCAGCTAGCTGGCTAATGTTAGTCAGTTAGTTGGTTAATGTTAGCTAGTCAGCTAGCTCGTTAATGTTAGCTAGTCAGCTAGCTGGTTAATGTTAGCTAGTCAGCTAGCTGGTTAATGTTAATGTTAGCTAGTCAGCTAGCTGGCTAAATCGCGATTTTCGTAAATCAACTTAATGATAAAAAATGCATAATCGTTTGTCTCTACATTAACTAACATTCCTGTCAACTGTACATGTTTCTACATGATTCGTTATGATGTTATAATCCCTTACATTTGCTTCCATCCTAGTATTTCTGTCCTCCATCTTAGATCCAGATCAGTTCTGTGTAGGGGTACCCCTCTCTCCTAGTATTTCTGTCCTCCATCTTTGATCCAGTTCAGTTCTGTGTAGGGGTACTCCTCTCTCCTAGTATTTCTGTCCGCCATCTTTGATCCAGATCAGTTCTGTGTAGGGGTACCCCTCTCTCCTAGTATTTCTGTCCTCCATCTTTGATCCATTTCAGTTCTGTGTAGGGGTACCCCTCTCTCCTAGTATTTCTGTCCTCCATCTTTGATCCAGTTCAGTTCTGTGTAGGGGTACCCCTCTCTCCTAGTATTTCTGTCTGCCATCTTTGATCCAGTTCAGTTCTGTGTAGGGGTATCCCTCTCTCCTAGTATTTCTGTCTGCCATCTTTGATCCATTTCAGTTCTGTGAAGAGGTACCCCTCTCTCCTAGTATTTCTGTCCGCCATCTTTGATCCAGTTCCGTTCTGTATGGGTACCCCTCTCTCCTAGTATTTCTGTCCACCATCTTAGATCCAGTTCAGTTCTGTGTAGGGGTACCCCTCTCTCCTAGTATTTCTGTCCACCATCTTAGATCCAGTTCAGTTCTGTGTAGGGGTACCCCTCTCTCCTAGTATTTCTGTCCACCATCTTAGATCCAGTTCAGTTCTGTGTAGGGGTACCCCTCTCTCCTAGTATTTCTGTCCGCCATCTTTGATCCAGTTCAGTTCTGTGTAGGGGTACCCCTCTCTCCTAGTATTGCTGAAGAAAGTCTAACAGTCACTAGTGCAGCAGCAGCCTCCCCTGGTCCTAGTGCCGCCCGGTAAGAAGTTTAAGATGCAATGGAAAAGTTGACGAAAAACATAAATCACAGAAAAAATATATTGACTGATATTGATTCATTTAAGGGGGCTAATGAATATTTAGGCTAATGAATATTTTAGGACCAGCGATGTCCCTTATTCCGACCCTTTAACTTTTTGTCTGACAAAATAAACATTTTACTCAACTGCGTTACCCACTCCAGTCAGCAGATGGCGGTGTGGGAATTTAACGCAATGCTGTTGGTGTGACGTATAATCTAGTGGACGGAACTCTTCTTTCAACAGCAGCAACAGTTAGTCAGACACCACGGTAGCTTGCTAGACAAAATAGCCGAACCAATAAAGCTCTTTAGACGCGTTAGTGTATATTAGCCTCTGTGTTTTAAACCTACTTTTGTCGTCTAGTTAGTTATCCGATTTAATTTCATATTTACGGTGTTGTTGTTATTATTCAGCTAGCGGGCTGGTTAAGTTAGCATTAGCCTAGCTAGCTAACATCCCCGACCATGCGGTTACTGAGCTACTCTCCTGCTAAAGAAGATGAGGACATCACAGTAAAACAAGAAGTAGAGGGTGAGGCCGTTACTGTGAACGAAGAAAAAGACGCGTTCAGAGTGAAAGAGGAGGAGGATGTTACAGTAAAAGAAGAGGAGGATGCAGTTTATGGAGTGAAAGAGGAAGAGGGGGAGATGACTGTTACATCGATAAAGGAGGAAACTGGACATCTGGACCCGGTTTCCCAAACGCATCTTAAGGCGTCCAATGGTTCTAACGGTGAACTTAGCCATAAGATGGTTTTGAGAAACCGTTCCCCGATTAACACTAGTAAGTACTGTCTTAAAAACAGAGGCACAAACTCTGCAGTTGTTGAACTGATGTGTGGTGTTAAAGCGGAAATATGCAATAGCTACATCCATATTGTGACTTTTAAATTAATAATTTATAGCCATTGATTGTTGAAGAATATAACACATGCCTCATGAGCTTAGGTCAACTGTTGTACCCCATCAGAACCCCAAATAAGCTTTTTTTTACTCCAATGTTTAGAAATGTAAACCAACACTTTATAGCCTCAACATAGTTAAAACTATAATGTTGATATCATGGATGGTCAGTCCTTGCATCCATAGGTCTGTCTATGAATTTGAAAGTAGTTACATTTCTCCAATCCCATAATCATCTTATAACCAAAACAGTGGTGGAATGACAGCTTTGTTATTGTATGAACTGCAGATTGCTGGGTTGTGTGGGTTTATTCAACAGTAACAAAATGGCTGCCCAGAGGCTTGGTTTGGTAAACAGCTGAGGGATGGGGGAAGGAGGAGTGTAACCACTCAAATGTATTCATCCATGATGTCATAATGATAGTTTAACCAGGTTTCTAGGCTATATAGTATATTCTAGAATTCATCCATGACGTCATAATGATAGTTTAACGAGGTTTCTAGGATATATAGTATATTCTAGAATTCATCCATGATGTCATAATGATAGTTTAACCAGGTTTCTAGGCTATATAGTGTATTCTAGAATTCATCCATGATGTCATAATGGTAGTTTAATCAGGTTTCAAGGATATATAGTATATTCTATAACTGCCAGTGTAGATTTCCTGTGGAGGCAAATTATTAGAGCTGTTGATAAGTCATTGTATAATATTCAGCCAATTGTTTTTCATGCCATTACATTAAAGGCAAGACATACCTAGATTCAATTACATTCATGAGTTGGTTTGAAACCTTTGTTTTAAACCCTTCTCAAAATTGGTGCCTTGCCGGATTTGTAAAAAATGGTTTGTCATGAAACTCTATTATTTAAATGTAACCTTTATTTAACTAGACAAGTCAGTTAACCTCTATGGGCTAACATTAGATTATGTCAGCAGAGTACCCAGCCAGAAATAATCAGACACCCATTTTTCAAGCTAGCATATAATGTCACATAAACCCAAACCACAGCTAAATGCAGCACTAACCTTTGATGATCTTCATCAGATGACAACCCTAGGACATTATGTTATACAATACATGCATGTTTTGTTCAATAAAGTTCATATTTATATCAAAAACCAGCTTTTTACATTAGCATGTGACTAGCATTCCGACAGGAAACACTGCCGGTGAATTTACTAAATTACTCACGATAAACGTTCACAAAAAACATAACAATTATTTTAAGAATTATAGATACAGAACTCCTCTATGCACTCGATATGTCCGATTTTAAAATAGCTTTTCGGTGAAAGCACATTTTGCAATATTCTGAGTAGATAGCCCGGCATCACAGGGCTAGCTATTTAGACACCCAGCAAGTTTAGCACTCACCAAAGTCAGATTTACTGTAAGAAAAATGTTATGTCAGAATGCACTCCCAGGACTTCTACTTCAATAACAAATGTTGGTTTGGTTCCAAATAATTCATAGTTATATCCAAATAGTGGCGTTTTGTTCGTGCTTTCAAGACACTATCCGATGGGTAAAGAAGGGTGACGCGCCCGACGCGTTTCGTGACAAAGAAATTAAAAATATTCCATTACCGTACTTCGAAGCATGTCAACCGCTGTTTAAAATCAATTTTTATGCTATTTTTCTCGTAAAAAAAGCAATAATATTCCAACCGGGAGTCGTTGTTTTCGTTCAAAGAGAGAGAAAGTAAACATGGTGTCGGCTCGTGCACGTGCCTCCAGTCTCATTGTTCTCTGATCGACCACCATCCAAATGCGCTAATGTTTTTCAGCCATGGCCTGCAAAGCCACCATTCATCGTTCTGGCGCCTTCTGAGAGCCTATGGGAGCGTTAGAAAATGTCACGTCATGCCAGAGATCCCCTGTTTTGGTTAGAGATGATCAAGAAGGCCATGAAATGGTCAGAGAGAGCGCTTCCTGTTTGGAATCTTCTCAGGTTTTGGCCTGCCAAATGAGTTCTGTTATACTCACAGACACCATTCAAACAGTTTTAGAAACTTTAGGGTGTTTTCTATCCAAATCAAACAATTATATGCATATTCTAGTTTCTGGGCAGTAGTAATAACCAGATTAAATCGGGTACGTTTTGTTATCCGGCCGTGTAAATACTGCCCCCTACCCTAGAGAGGTTAAGTACAGACTACTATAGGCCAATTATAGGATTAAATTGGGTCCTACAGTTGGTCTATGTTGATTTTTGATGAGGTTATGGGTCCTACAGTCGGTTTATGTTGTTAGGTGAAGATATGGTTCCTACAGTAGGTCTATGTTATTGTTAGGTGAAGTTATGGGTCCTACAGTAGGTCTATGTTGTTGTTAGGTGAAGTTATGGGTACTACAGTAGGTCTATGTTGTTGTTAGAACAAGTTATGGGTCCTACAGTAGGTTTATGTTGTTAGGTGAAGATATGGGTCCTACAGTAGGTTTATGTTGTTAGTTGAAGTTATTGGTCCTAGAGTAGGTCTGTGTTACTGCTAGGTGAAGTTATGGGTCATAGAGTAGGTCTGTGTTGTTAATTGAAGATATGGGTCTTACAGTCGGTCTATGTTGTTGTTAAATCAAATTTCATATCCAATCAAATGTATTTATGTAGCCCTTCTTACATCAGCTGATATCTCAAAGTGCTGTACAGAAACCCAGCCTAAAACCCCAAACAGCAAGCTATGCAGATGTAGAAGCATGGTGGCTAGGAAAAACTCCCAAGAAAGGCCAAAACCTAGGAAGAAACCTAGAGAGGAACCAGGCTATGAGGGGTGGCCAGTCCTCTTCTGGCTGTGCCGGGTGGAGATTATAACAGAACATGGCCAAGATGTTCAAATGTTCATAAATGACCAGCATGGTCAAATAATAATAATCACAGTAGTTGTCAAGGGTGCAACAGGTCAGCACCTCAGGAGTAAATGTCAGTTGGCTTTTCATAGCTGATCATTGAGAGTATCTCTACCGCTCCTGCTGTCTCTAGAGAGTTGAAAACAGCAGGTCTGGGACAGGTTGCACATCAGAACAGTTGAAACTGGAGCAGCAGCACGGCCATGTGGACTGGGGACAGCAAGGAGTCATCATGCCAGGTAGTCCTGAGGCATGGTCCTAGGGCTCAGGTCCTCCGAGAGAGAGAGAAAGAAAGATAGAATTAGAGAGACCATACTTAAATTCACACAGGACACCGGATAAGACAGGATAACTACTCCAGATATATCAGACTGATCCTAGCCCCCCGACACATAAACTACTGCAGCATAAATACTGGAGGCTGAGACAGGAGGGATCAGGAGACACTGTGGCCCCATCCGATGATACCCCCGGAAAGGGTCAAACAGGCAGGATATAACCCCACCCACTTTGCCAAAACACAGCCCCCACACCACTAGAGGAATATCTTCAACCACCAACTTACCATCCTGAGACAAGGCTGATTATAGCCCACAAAGATCTCCGCCACGGCACAACCCAAGGGGGGGGGGGGGGGGGCGCCAACCCAGACAGGAAGACCACATCAGTGACTCAACCCACTGAAGTGACGCACCCCTCCTAGGGACGGCATGGAAGAGCACCAGTAAGCCAGTGACTCAGCCCCTGTAATAGGTTTAGAGGCAAAGAATCCCAGAGGAGAGAGGGGAACCTGTCAGGCAGACAGCAAGGGCGGGTCGTTGCTCCAGTGCCTTTCCATTCACCTTCACACTCCTGGGCCAGACTACACTCAATCATAGGACCTACTGAAGAGATGAGTCTTCAATAAAGACTTAAAGGTTGAGATCGAGTCTGCGTCTCTCACATGGGTAGGCAGACCATTCCATAAAAATGGAGCTCTATAGGAGAAAGCCCTGTCTCCAGCTGTTTGCTTAGAAATTCTAGGGACAATTAGGAGGCCTGCGTCTTGTGACCATAGCGTACGTGTAGGTATGTAGGGCAGGACCAAATCGGAAAGATAGGTAGGAGCAAGCCCATGTAATGCTTTGTAGGTTCGCAGTAAAACCTTGAAATCAGCCCTTGCCTTAACAGGAAGCCGGTGTAGAGAGGCTAGCACTGGAGTAATATGATCACATTTTTTGGTTCTAGTCAAGATTCTAGCAGCCGTATTTAGCACTAACTGAAGTTTATTTAGTGCTTTATCCAGGTAGCAGGAAAGTAGAGCATTGCAGTAGTCTAACCTAGAAGTGACAAAGCATGGATACATTTTTCTGCATCATTTTTGGACAGAACATTTCTGATTTTTGCAATGTTACGTAGATGGAAATAAGCTGTCCTTGAAACAGTCTTTATGTTCGTCAAAAGATAGATCAGGGTCCAGAGTAACGCTGAGGTCCTTCTATCACGAGAATTTTGCGATCTCAATGGTTGAACTCAACTATCACTCAAGCTTTGACCAATTCCCAGAGGTTGTAAGGCTCTGGTTAATGAAGAATTAGACAAAGTCTCAGTCTGCAATAGATCAGTCCTTTATTCTGAGAGCTCTCTGAAAATCATACAATGCACATAGCCTTTTATACCTCACATTTGGTTATATCATTCACTTTATAAATGCCCTCCTCATTAACTCTGTCGCAATGTTCTACTTTGATAGCTTCTTCTGTCTAACTGGTTTCCTCTATCTTCATGTCTGCAACTGACAAGTCTGGCTCACAACAGGAAACCTCTGTGGTTTCGCAGCGCCTGGCTTACTTCCCTTCTCGGAGCTCAGTCTCGCCTATTTCTTCAGAGAAATAGATCAACTTGTTTCCTACAAACCCTCACAGACATGTTCCCTCCTAACCGTCAATATTTCTCTAACCTACTTTGAAACACACTCATAAATGTTGAATGTTCCCTTCTATTATTCAACATTAACTCAATAAATGAATACTATTTACAAGTCTTCAACACACACATCATCATCAGATTATAGTCTTATGATCTTAACACATGTCATACAGTTCTACAGTTTTCAGGATGGAATACTTTAGTCATTACTTTAAACATATCAATTCTTCTATCAACAGTAGGTCTATGTTGTTGGGTGAAGTTATGGGTCCTACAGTTGGTCTATGTTGTTGTTAGGTGAATTTATGGGTTCTATAGTAGGTCTATGTTGTTAGGTGAAGATATGGTTCCTACAGTAGGTCTATGTTATTGTTAGGGGAAGTTATGGGTCCAACAGTAGGTCTATGTTGTTGTTAGGTGAAGTTATGGGCCCTACAGTAGGTCTTACAGTAGGTCTATGTTGTTGTTTGGGGAAGTTATGGGTCCTACAGTAGGTCTATGTTGTTAGTTGAAGTTATGGGTCCTACACAAGGTCTATGTTATTGTTAGGTGAAGTTATGGGCCAATTTGTTAAACACTTAGTGTACAAACCCTTATTGTCAGGCTGATGGCAAAGCTAGCCAAAGAGCATTTTACTGGTTGAAGTGTTTAAGTATAAAGCAGTTGATTTGCGACAATAACACAAACATATTAAGCAGGTGATTCAAGCGAGCCCTACAATTATAATCCATATTTAATGTGAAATGCACTTATAAGCAACATGTAAATGGAGGCTATTTTTGCTGTCAGCCTATGAGAACTCCCCTGAGTTTTCCCCCACGGTGGTGAATTAGTGAATAGACACAGAACTTAATGTGAGTTTCCTTGAGTAGCGCTCCTGATCTTGCGCTGTAATATTCAGAATACATTGTGAAAAACGAAAATCTTTGCTCACTATTTTTTGCTCCAGGCAGATAAACTACATCCATAACTAGTGGTTTCCTCATTACCAGATATACTACATCCATAACTAGTGGTTTCCTCATTACCAGATATCCTACATCCATAACTTGTGGTTTCCTCATTACCAGATATACTACATCCATAACTAGTAGTTTCCTCATTACCAGATATACTACATCCATAACTAGTGGTTTCCTCATTACCAGATATACTACATCCATAACTAGTGGTTTCCTCATTACCAGATATACTACATCCATAACTAGTGGTTTCCTCATTACCAGATATACTACATCCATAACTAGTGGTTTCCTCATTACCAGATATACTACATCCATAACTAGGGGTTTCCTCATTAGAGGAGTTTCTGCAATCAAATTGTGTGTGCATTGCCCTCGTGCTGCAATTTTAGCAAACACAGAAAGGGGCCTATATTGGAGACCAAAAGTCGTCTGGTACACTGCTTAGAGTTTCAACAACTTTAATAACTTATTTCTAGTTACTACTAATGTGAAAACAAGACAAAATATGATTGTTGCTAAGTTGACTGTCTTAATGGTCAAATAACTTAACAAATGTCAATTGTTGTACAACTTCATGGGTATGATCTGGACATCACCTTTTACCTCAAAAAAACAATGGATTTCTGCTGTTGTGGGCCTTTAACCATCTGTCTGACTTTGTAATTCACACAGGAGAGAGGCGGGACAGTCGTGGATCCTCTGGGGAGCCCCAACAACATCATGATGCTGACGAGGCAGAGAAGAGTCTCTCCAGATCAGAACACCTCAAGAAACACCTGCAGATATCCACAGGGAAGAGAACTCACTGCTGCTCTGACTGTGGGAAGAGATTCACCTCATCAGGCATTAAAATTCATCAGAGAACACACACAGGAGAGAAATCTTATAGCTGTGATCAATGTGGGAAGAGTTTTGGTCAATCTTGCCATCTGACTCAACACCAGAGAACACACACAGGAGAGAAACCATATAGCTGTGATCAATGTGGGAAGAGTTTTTCTTCATCTGGGTCTCTGACTGTACACCGGAGAACACACACAGGAGAGAAACCTTATAGCTGTGATCAATGTGGGAAGAGTTTTGGTCAATCTGGAGAGCTGACAGTGCACCAGAGAATACACACAGGAGAGAAATATTTTAGCTGTACTAAATGTGGGATGAGTTTTGCTCGGTCAACCAGCCTCATATCACACCAGAGAATACACACAGGAGAGAAACCCTATAGCTGTGATCAATGTGGGAAGAGTTTTGCTCAATCTGGCAATCTGACATCACACCAGAGAACACACACAGGAGAGAAACCGTATAGCTGTGATCATTGTGGGAAGACTTTTACTGAGTCTGGGGGTCTTACTAAACACCAGAGAACACACACAGGAGAGAAACCTTATAGCTGTGATCAATGTGGGAAGAGTTTCAGTAGATCTGGCCATCTGACAATGCACCAGAGAATACAAACAGGAGAGAAATCTTATAGCTGTGGTCTATGTGGGAAGAGTTTTGTTCAATCTGGCCATCTGACAGTGCACCAGAGAATACACACAGGAGAGAAATCCTATAGCTGTGATCAATGTGGAAAGAGGTTTGCTGCATCTAGCAATCTGACTCTACACCAGAGAACACACACAGGAGAGAAACCTTATATCTGTGGTCAATGTGGGAAGAGTTTTGCCGCATCTAGCAATCTGACTAAACACCAGAGAACACACACAGGAGAGAAATCCCATAACTGTGACCAGAGATAATCTGATTAAAGATCTCTGATCAAATATCAGAAAATACATACAAGAAGGAGTTGTTTCATGATATCAATGAATTAATGTCACAATGTAGAATGTTTTAACATTGTAGTAGGAGTATTTTAAGAAATTCCACAATGTAGAACCCTAAACGTTTGTCCACCGTTCTATTGATTTCAACATGATATGGATATTAGCCTCAGCGGGAAATCCAGGCTCTGAAATGGAAGAGTTACTATTTATGTGATTTAACAAAATGTGACTAACACAAAAAGAGTTGTGTTACACTTACCATGTTGGTGACCCACTGGAATCAAAATGCAACAAATGCTCCCCCCCCCTTGGGTTGTGCCATGGCGGAGATTTTTGTGGGCTATACTCGGCCTTGTCTTCGGACGGTAAGTTGGTGGTTGTAGACATCCCTCTAGTGGTGTGGGGGCTGTGCTTTGGCAAAGTGGGTGGGGTTATATCCTGCCTGTTTGGCCCTGTCCGGGGGTATCATCGGATGGGGCCACAGTGTCTTCTGATCCCTCCTGTCTCAGCCTCCAGTATTTATGCTGCAGTAGTTTGTGTTTTTCCGTGTTGGAGATGAGTTTTATCTCTTATTTTTTTCTGTATGTTTTTGAAACTGCACTGTTGGATAGGGGTTCGTATATCAGCATTTCACTGTTAGGTATTCGGCGCATGTGACAATTTGATTTGAGTTTATTTTTGGGCTCGTTCCAAGGGGACGAGGGTTCTAGAAGGTAGTGAGTTTTAGGAAGAAAGAAGAAGAAAAATAATATGATTGTATATTATTATTTAAATACGTGTTTTTAATTGTTGACCGCCAGTAGACACCATGTTTATATTGGTGAAGGTGAATCATTGTAGTTGATTATAATGTGAAATGGAAGTTGTTTTCTGTTGGTGGTGAGCAAACTTGTCCAACAAAAATATAGGATATATTTGTTGTCTTAAGGGGGAAGGTGTTACAGGTTACTAGCTCGTTAGCACGTCTAGCTCGTTAGCACGTCTAGCTCGTTAGCACGTCTAGCTCGTTAGCACGTCTAGCTCATTAGCACGTCTAGCTCGTTAGCACGTCTAGCTCGTAGGACGCACTGATTGGTGTCACCTCGTTAGTCAGTATGTGTTACACCTGTGCTGGCTTGTCCATCTCGTTAGTGGGAAGGTGTTTCACCTGAGCTGGTCCAGGTTCTATTTAAGAGTGTCTGGCCCAGTGCTCCAGTTGTCTTGATACATGTGGAGAGTCAACACCTTTAGTTGCTCCACCTTTTTGGTTTGCTTCCTGTCTTTAAGTTAGGTGTGGGTTTTTCTTTTGTTTGCCTCTTCTTGGGCAGATTTAGTGGGTCTCATGGTGGGTGTCTTTTAGGTCCCAGTTGTTGTTACTAGTCAACTTCCAGTGGACACCCCCATAGTGTCTTTCAGAGCCCCTCCTAAAAACAAGTTATATTTTGGGTTGAATATAGCATCATATTGTTGATATTTTAATCAATGGCATTTCCTTAGAATGCTCATTAGTTGTCATTCTTCTGTTTTTTATCCTTGTATTTGTGTACTAAATATTTGTTTATTTTCATTGTTTTTTCCTGTGAAGCCATTGTGTTGCATCCATGTCTGACAAGTCTGTATAAATAAAGCTTGATTTTATTTGAACACATTGTAAAACAAATTTACCCAATGACTGACCAATCAACAAACTCTTGGTCCATCTTAGTATGAAAAACAGATCAATCCCACTTTTCCAGCCTGCTGAAGGCGTGGTGGAGTGGTAAACACCACCCCCGGCTCTACCAGGGGCTTGAGGTGGTCTCCCACAGCTCTGGTTATGTCATGTTCTGTGGCATTGCTGTTCCATTTCTTGACTGCCCCTGCAACACAGAAAGAAAGAAATACATTTAGTCATATTAAATAAAACACTCAATGTAATAGATATGTAGCATCTATGGCCTCAAATACACTTGGCATCTAAATGTGACTTCTGTCATCTGATCACTCCAAGCTGCATTAGGTTCAGATCTACCAGGATGGGCCTTTGACATAGTCTGGACACAGTCAGGCCACTGATTATGCATAAGCAATGTAAAGAGATGGGGTGAATGAGTGGGGAAAAGTACATTTTACACAAATTACCTTCATAACAAATCAAATGTTGTTGGTCACATACAGGTGTTCAGATGTTATTGCAGGTGTAGCGAAATGCTTGTCCTTCTAGTTCCCACAGTGCAGTAATATCTAACAATTAATATCTAACAATTTCACAACAAATACCTAATACACACAAATCTAAGTAAAGGAATGGAATTAGGAATATAGAAATATATGGATAAACAATGTCAGAGCAGCATAGACTGAGATACAGTGGGGGTAAAAAGTATTCGATCCCCTGCTGATTTTGTATGTTTGCCCACTTACACTTTCACTGACAAAGAAATGATCAGTCTATAATTTTAACTGTAGGTTTATTTGAACAGTGAGAGACAGAATAACAACAAAAAATCCTGAAAAACGCATGTCAAAAATGTTATAAATTGATTTGCATTTTAATGAGTGAAATAAGTATTTGACACCTTTAACTTTTTGTCTGAAGATAAAATGTCATTTTACTGAACTGCGTCCAGTCAGCAGATGGACTAGATGCCTCTTAGGCCGCCCATTGTGACTCCATCAAGAATTCAGCAGAGCAAGTTTGTATGAAGGTCTGGTTAATAAATGGGTACATAGTTCAATAGTAATGTCCTCTAAAACGCTCTGGTGACAAACTTTACTGCCCTGTTTCCAGTTGTCCACATGGCTGGGAGAACCTATTCAAGTAAGTAAATAGATTTTGAAAATGTAAAAAAAAAACGATGTATTATTAACTAACTAGCTACAGTGCAGGTGTAGTAGAGTGATGTTGTTCCCCTAGATTATGCACCAAGTTGCACGCAAGGACAGTTCAAGTAGGCCAGGGCAAGAGGGGATGTTAATAAGTTAATAACAATAATAATAATTCAATGTGTTTTCTTTATTTAATTACAGCTGCATAGTTAATGTTATTTTTCGGTGTACAAACATTTTTTGATATCTATATTGTAAATACACCTAATTGTAAAAGTTTGTATATTTTGGTTTGGTCCATCGCGGGTTATCCGTACTTACGGACCCTTTTATCATTCTCTTTTGCCGGACCTTCAGCTAGCAAGGTGCCCGAGAGCTGTGACTGCACCGAGGGCTAACCTATTGTGTGTTGTCTCTTCGTGTGCAGGACCAATAAACATGATTCAACCATCATAATTCCAGTTGTGGCAGTGTCCTGATTAAAAGTACACAACGCAGAACGAACCACGCTACATATACATCTGTTGTTGGTCATGTAGGTTGAAAGGGGTGTATCTTGGCTTTAAAATACCTTTGTACTTTTGTCTCGGGGCTCTAAACGAATCATCTGGGGGTGATTCATCTCTCAACGAACCATCTGGGGGTGATTCATCTCTCAACGAATCATCTGGGGGTGATTCATCTCTCAACGAATCATCTGGGGGTGATTCATCTCTCAATGAATCATCTGGGGGTGATTCATCTCTCAATGAATCATCTGGGGGTGATTCATCTCTCAACGAATCATCTGGGGATGATTCATTTCTCAACAAATCATCTGGGGATGATTCATCTCTCAATGAATCATCTGGGGGTGAATCATCTCTCAATGAATCATCTGGGGGTGAATCATCTCTCAACGAATCATCTGGGGATAATTCATCTCTCAACAAATCATCTGGGGGTGAATCATCTCTCAATGAATCATCTGGGGGTGATTCATCTCTCAATGAATCATCTGGGGATGATTCGTCGACCAGCCATCATTATCGTAGGGCACTCAATTGATTCACTTTATATGTGTACGTTGTATTGACCTGCTCCCTTATAAGTGAATAAAGATTTAGTTTAAGAATAACTCTGACTTGTGTGATAAGTTTGTCTCCTCAATTGATATTAAAGAAATTAACCACCACATTTGGCGATGAGGATGTGAATCTTGACTTGGTGACCGCTCCTGGTGACCTGGGTAAATGGTGCACGAGGGAGAGTCCTTGAAAAAGCTAATGAAATGGTTCTTGTGACTACCTGAGAATTTCTTATGTTTTCTATGGATTCTGTGAATATATGAAAATATGACGAATTGTACGTCTGTATAATCGATTAGTAGATATTTGATAACGTAATACTGGGAATATAATTAGATGCAATTTAAACAACCCATATGTCGACGAACGTAGGTTTTGAGTTGGTATCTTTAATGGATAATTTGATAAAGATGAGGGTTTCAGCATTATTAAACAGTCTACAAAGTCTGGCCAGTTGTCTCAGAAACTGATGGGAGTGTGTTCACTTTAGGTTAAGTTACCCTAACGATGTAACTATAAAACGCTAATTGGATTTTCTCCGTCCAGGTACTACATTTGAAATAAACTGCCCTTAAGGTCTGGGGGGGGTCTTCCCAGTATGAGAGGAGTTGCTAGATTTATTGAATAAACCTTTTTCCATAAAGTTAGAGTGAACCAAGGTGGCTGACTAGCTGTTGATGTTGAAGAAGCGTCTAGTCCACTAGATTATACGTCACAGTGGCAGAGTCACCTGAAAGACGCACATCGCCATCTGCTGACTGGAGTTGGTATCGCAGTTGAGAAAATACTTTCAGACAAAAAGCGACTGCCCCTAAAAACCAACGACTCCCTTTGAAAACGGGCGATGTGGCATCATAAACATTTATTATAGTGTAAAAATGTACTTCAAGTGTAGATAAATAGAATAACTTTGGTCATACCCAGTCAGCACGTGACGTCCAAGGACGTCGAATTATGGGCGATATCAGGTCTGTCTGTTGTGGCTGCTATTTCACCCATAAATAGTTATCCCAAATTGGGCTGTGTATAACTATGTACATGTCTCTCGGCCAAGGTGACTTTTATCAATATACACTCTAAAAAGTAAAGGTTCCTGGAGTATCCTGTAGGGGTTCTTGAAATTGAGACTGTGGGGGAACCCCTAAAAGTTTTTTGAAGAACCTTTTGTGGGAACTCCTATAAGTTCTTTGAAGAACCCCTTATCATGGTTCCTCAAAGAACCTTTTGGGGTTAATTTTTTTAAACTCCCTGTCCACCCTCCCTGCATTATTAAAACATATTTTAATAATAACAATATTGACAATATTGATTTAAATAATTCATTGTTTATTTACTGGCACCACAAATGTGAATTCATATTTACAAAACAATTTACCAAACAAAACACATGACAAAATTGCAACATTTCTGCAGACATGTCAGACCATAATAAATAATACATTTACTTTGTACAGTGCTTTTCATGACAGTTACAAAATAAGGATGTACAATAAAAACATTAAAAATGATTCATAGGTAAACTAACAATATTGTAGACTTGATGCTAAATACAGATGTTTCAGCTTTAGTGTGTATATCATATCCACTTAGTTATGTTAGGAAGTTCTCCATCTTTATGACCGGCCCTGGTAACTTCACCCCAACTCCTCTGATCCCCAGAACACAGTAACTTCACCCCAACTCCTCTGATCCCCAGAACACAGTAACTTCACCCCAACTCCTCTGATCCCCAGAACACAGGAACTTCACCCCAACTCCTCTGATCCCCAGAACACAGTAACTTCACCCCAACTCCTCTGATCCCCAGAACACAGTAACTTCACCCCAACTCCTCTGATCCCCAGAACACAGGAACTTCACAACATAAGTGTTTTTCTGACATTTTTGGGAAATTTTACAGAAAATAAAAATTACAGTCGTAGCAGAGCCCCAAGTCCCATGGGGACGTCCTCGAGGGCCTGGATGTTCTCCCCATCAAAGGCCAGCGGGATTTCACTCTCATGGTGAAATGGATTTCCACCGATGTGCAGTAAAGGAGTGAAGAGCGGTGAAATCTGTGTCAACAAAAGTAAGAAAAGATTAATACACATACAATTAACAAAGAACAGAACAAATGTTCAGCTGTAGTTTTATATAAGCATGCACACCTATGTTTATGAAGAAACAGATGATTGGTGCATAGACATACCTTGTCACGGACATAAAGGCCACTCGGGTCCTCATTGAAGAGGTAGGGCAAGAGCAGAATCGCTGCTGTGGTCTCCAGTCCTAGTAAAGTAAAGCAATGATCTTACTACACTTGCTAATTTTACTAGAAAATACATTAGAGAAAGGGAAGGAATAAGAGCAAATCCCTCTTCTGTATTGTCCTTCAGGGACTGTCAAAATAGCAGGATGATGTCCTCACCCCTGCCTCGCCTCTCTACCTCTGATAGTCCTTGAATTATCTTTTTGTCTATATCCATTCCATGGACCTAATTAATTTCTGAGAAGATCTGAAAAGATAATTTGCACACATTTGTACACTAATAGATTTCAGTTTGTATTGACTGCTATGTAGGTTAAATGTACACTTCAAATGCAGCTGTCCTACAACATATCTATACCTTCTTCTTGATCCCAATTGCATTGTGTCCATGTTCTGTCCTATAAGAATTTCAAAGGAAGAGAAAATGTGTCAAAGAACAGTCTTACAAGCATTAAAACATATATATATATATATTAAATAAATATTGAAAGATAAATGGCATCAACATACAATTGAATGTAAAATAGAAGAACATATTGGAGAAAGCACTAGCCAATACAGTACTGCCATACAGTAACAGTACTCTCATACAGGCCTAATATCACATTTCAAGATATCTTTGTACACAAATTGTTCAATATTTTATCAGGCTGACTTGAAAGATTATACGCAACGTTTTGCTGCGTGGCAATACTGTGTTTGGATTCTGAAGGGCATTTATACAAAAGAGGTAGTCTAGACACTGTAGTAATACCATTATGCATTTGAATCCCATCTACAGCTACCATCTAAGATATTAATTTCCCTCCACAAGGGGGCGGACATGTAACGTTTCCAAAATGGGATAGTATTGTACATGTAACGTTTCCAAAATGGGGTAGAATTGTACATGTAACGTTTCCAAAATGGGATAGTATTGTACATGTAACGTTTCCAAAATGGGATAGTATTGTACATGTAACGTTTCCAAAATGGGATAGTATTGTACATGTAACGTTTCCAAAATGGGATAGTATTGTACATGTAACGTTTCCAAAATGGGGTAGTATTGTACATGTAACGTTTCCTAAATGGGATAGTATTGTACATGTAACGTTTCCAAAATGGGATAGTATTGTACATGTAACGTTTCCAAAATGGGATAGTATTGTACATGTAACGTCTCCAAAATGGGATAGTATTGTACATGTAACGTTATGCCCCCTTGTGAGTTAATAGTATTGCATGCTGTAGCAGGCTATATAAAGAGGAAGACCTCCATTGACGATTCAGTTTGTTGTAACATCTCGTCTGGACAGGTCACCGTCCTTAGTTAGTTAGTTAGTTAGTTAACGAAGCTAACGTTAGCTAGTTCATTATCACAAAAGTGAGAACTGCTCTAGATTGGAAACTTACATTAATGAGTGTAAAGCCATGTTGGCTTTATGGAAACGATATACAATATATGGGAAAGAATATAGTTGAGGAAATAATCCAAACCTAGTTGTGCCTAGTTAGGACATAACGTTAGCTAGCTAGCTAACGGTACTGTACTGTAGCTCATACAACGCCGACAGTCAAACCCGGCTTTCTAATATTTACGTTCATTAACTATAGTAACGTTATGGAAGATATTCACAGAAAACTTGCGAAGTTCCCGGAAGAAGTCCAGCAACAACGGAGGTTCCTCGATGAACCCACCTTCTAACAAGTTATTTGAAGAACCTTTTGGGGCTGTTTTTCATTGACCAACAACCCTACGGTTCTTAGGGGATCTGAGAACAACTCCAGTTGAACCCTTCATTTTTAGAGTGTAGTTGGCTCTATTTACTCTCAGATTCAAACATGATGATTAGCATCAACGATCAAGTCAGCTACTGCTGCTCCAATACAGTATGAGGTGAGACGGTGAACTGATGTTGAACTGGGCAGTCAGCTGCTGCTGCTCCAATACAGTATGAGGTGAGACGGTGAACCGGGCAGTCAGCTGCTGCTGCTCCAATACAGTATGAGGTGAGACGGTGAACTGATGTTGAACCGGGCAGTCAGCTGCTGCTGCTCCAATACAGTATGAGGTGAGACGGTGAACGGATGTTGAACCGGGCCGTCACCTGCTGCTGCTCCAATACAGTATGAGGTGAGACGGTGAACTGATGTTGAACCGGGCAGTCACCTGCTGCTGCTCCAATACAGTATGAGGTGAGACGGTGAACTGATGTTGAACTGGGCAGTCAGCTGCTGCTGCTCCAATACAGTATGAGGTGAGACGGTGAACTGATGTTGAACTGGGCAGTCAGCTGCTGCTCCAATACAGTATGAGGTGAGACGGTGAACTGATGTTGAACTGGGCAGTCAGCTGCTGCTGCTCCAATACAGTATGAGGTGAGACTGTGAACTGATGTTGAATCATAATGATTAAGTTAATTAGTGAAACTGTTAAAAAAAAGAGTGTATGACATATGAAATATATTACTGTATTGTTATCATATAGAAACATCATGGAATATTGTACATCATATTAGTATCAACATACATTATTGTTTCAATTCAAATTCACATAATAAGGATATTTAATATTTTCAAGTTCAGAAGTCAGAACCCACCACCTGCTATGTAAAAGAGACAGAAGAATGCACAATGGTCAATGCTATCTGGGATCCTTGGGACATCCCTACCCTAAACCCTAACCTTAACCCCCTACCTTAACCATTTTAAATGTCAACTTCAACAGGCTAGGGACGTCCCAAGGATGTATCTCTACCTGAAAATACATGATCTAAGTGATTGATAGTTGGTATTCAGCAGTCATAAAGCCTAATTTACTTTAATGAACTACTAAAATAGTGATTTTGTCAGACAGCATAGACAGCAGCTCTAAACTTTATTGACTGACTGATCCATTCATCCCTCCTCAGCCTTCCTCTCCTCTGAAGACCCAGTGAGGGTGGAGCTCAGTCAGAGAGCTGCTGAGGGACTGGTTAGGAAGAACACTTCTACAGCCAGAGAGGTGAGAGGTCACACATGGTTTAGATGGTAAATATTTATGTCCCCTTAGTGGTTCATCATGTCAGCAAAAGGTAATATGTTCCATCATCCATGTTTATTTACATTAGTGCAAATTGTCCACTGAAATTGGTGTAATTTCTCACCCCTTTTGGCTGTATGAAAGTTAATTTCCCCTCAGACACACACATTTGTTCTTTGATATTATGAAGGTAATTTGTGTCAAATGTACCTTTCCCCACTTATTCACCCCATCTCTTTACATTGCTGATGCATATTTGGTGGCCTGACTGCATCCAGACGATGTCAAATGCCCATCCTGGTAGATCTGATCCTAATGCAGCTTGGAGTGATCGGATGACAGAAGTCACATTTAGGTGCTAGGTGTAACTGAGGCCATAGATGCTCCATATCCATTACTTTGAGTGTTTTATATTATGTAGTATATGACTAAATGTGTTTCTGTGTTGCAGGGGCAGTCAAGAAATGGAACAGCAAGGCCACAGAACATGACATAAGCAGAGCTGTGGGAGACCACCTCAAGCCCCTGGTAGAGCCGGGGGTGGTGTTTACCACTCCACCACGCCTTCAGCAGGCTGGAAAAGTGGGATTGATACAGTTTTTCATACTAAGGTGGACCAAGAGTCTGTTGATTGGTCAGTCAATGGGTTAATTTGTTTTACAATATGTTCAAATCAAAACAAGCTTTATTTATACAGCACATGTCAGACATGGATGCAACACAATGGCTTCACAGGAAAAAACTATGAAAATAATCAGAAATATTTAGTACACAAATATGAGGATAAAAAACAGAAGAATAACAACTGAAAGACTAATGAACATTGTAAGGAAATGCCATTGATTAAAATATTAACAATATGATGCTATATCCAACCCAAAATATAACTTGTTTTTTAGGAGGGTCTCTGAAAGAAACTATGGGGGTGTCCACTGAAAGTTGACTAGTAACAACTGGGACCTAAAAGACACCCACCATGAGACCCACTAAATCTGCCCAAGAAGAGGCAAACAAAATAAAAACCCACACCAAACTTAAAGACAGGAAGCAAACCAAAAAGGTGGAGCAACTAAAGGTGTTGACTCTCCACATGTATCAAGACAACTGGAGCACTGGGCCAGACACTCTTAAATAGAACCTGGACCAGCTCAGGTGAAACACCTTCCCACTAACGAGATGGACAAGCCAGCACAGGTGTAACACATACTGACTAACGAGGTGACACCAATCAGTGCGTCCTACGTGCTAACGAGCTAGACGTGCTAACGAGCTAGACGTGCTAACGAGCTAGACGTGCTAACGAGCTAGACGTGCTAACGAGCTAGACGTGCTAACGAGCTAGACGTGCTAACGAGCTAGACGTGCTAACGAGCTAGACGTGCTAACGAGCTAGACGTGCTAAAGTCCAACCTGAAAACATAAATGGAAAAACCAAAGCCTGTAACACCTTCTTCCCCTTAAGACAACAAATATATCCTATATTTTTTTGGACAAGTTTGCTCACCACCAATAGAAAACAACTTCCATTTCACATTATAATCAACTACAATGATTCACCTTCACCAATATAAACATGGTGTCTACTGGCTGTCAACAATTAAAAAAACAGGAAAAAACATATTTCTAAATAATAATATACAATCGTATCTTTTCTCCTTTTTCTATCTATAGAATCCTAAAACTCACTAGCTTCTAGAACTCTCGTCTTCCTAAATCCCACTAGCTTCTAGAACTCTCGTCTTCCTAAAACTCACTAGCTTCTAGAACTCTCGTCTTCCTAAAACTCACTAGCTTCTAGAACTCTCGTCTTCCTAAAACCCACTAGCTTCTAGAACTCTCGTCCCCTTGGAACGAGCCCAAACGAAACTCATCTCCAATACGGAAAAACGTGCAGTCAAAATAAATTGTGATCCATGGTAACGCACTGACAAAACACACATCTTTTTGACTGCCCACTCTTGAGACAATCAGAAACCAAGTTGTCCTTACCACAGACATGTCTGATTTCAAGAGGAAACTCCTGCAATATCCGTAGTAACTTTCCACCTCACTGCAGAGCTTCTCTCTCTTCTCAGGGTTCACTAGATAGGCATGTTGTTGGATCGGGGTCCAGTCCCCAATGTCATGCTCTAGTACATTTGGGTTGGCACATCTGAGAATGAACCCTGATATTCTAAAAGCAGGGCAACAATGTCAATATAATTGTACCCAAAAATTGTCAGTTGGTTGCATGAATAACTATGATTATTAAATGTTACATGAATTGTAAATATGAAATATAAAAACCAAATGTACACCCCTTTGTTAATATGTGTTGGCAATAATTAACTTAATGGTGAGGCATGGAATAATAAAACATGTATCTTTTGTCAGGCTGAATGTTTGAAATATGAGGTGATTTGAGACATGCTTCTTCAGTAGTGGAATAAAGACAATTAGGACTTGAGTGTTGTCAAGAAATACTGGAGTGATGTAGGATTGTTAATAAAATTGATTATAGACCAATTTATTATACTGCTTCCATGTGTATTTAATTTTTTTTTGAAAAAGCCCCAATGTCGAAACACAGTTTTAATGTGTCTAAATCAATAACCAATATGCAGAAACAGTTTGTGATAAATTGAAAACATAAAATGTGCTATATACACAAACAAGCACTTTTTTTTAAACAAGCACTTTATAAACTGCTCAAGCACCAAAAACGCTGTTGTTTTGACAAGTAGCAATAAATCACTGATATCGATTAGGGGGAAAATCAGGTTGTTTGTGCTGTTGAAACTAACACAACTTTGATGTAATGTCCTTAAAACAAGTCAAATGAGGCTCAGTAGTGTGTGTGGCCTCCACGTGCCTGTATGACCTCCCTACAACGCCTGGGCATGCTCCTGATGAGGTGGCGGATGGTCTCTGAGGGATCTCCTCCCAGACCTGGACTAAAGCATCCGCCAACTCCTGGACAGTCTGTGGTGCAACGTGGCGTTGGTGGATGGAGCGAGACATGATGTCCCAGATGTGCTCAATTGGATTCAGGTCTGGGGAACGGGCGGGCCAGTCCATAGCATCAATGTCTTCCTCTTGCAGGAACTGCTGACACACTCCAGCCACATGAGGTCTAGCATTGTCTTGCATTAGGAGGAACCCAGGGCCAACCGCACCAGCATATGGTCTCACAAGGGGTCTGAGGATCTCATCTCGTTACCTAATGGCAGTCAGGCTACCTCTGGCGAGCACATGGAGGGCTGTGCGCCCCCCCAAAGAAATGCCACCCCACACCATGACTGACCCACCGCCAAACCGGTCATGCTGGAGGATGTTGCAGGCAGCAGAACGTTCTCCACGGCGTCTCCAGACTCTGTCACGTCTGTCACGTGCTCAGTGTGAACCTGCTTTCATCTGTGAAGAGCACAGGGCGCCAGTGGCAAATTTGCCAATCTTGGTGTTCTCTGGCAAATGCCAAACGTCTTGCACGGTGTTGGGCTGTAAGAACAACCCCCACCTGTGGACGTCGGGCCCTCATACCACCCTCATGGAGTCTGTTTCTGACCGTTTGAGCAGACACATGCACATTTGTGGCCTGCTGGAGGTCATTTTGCAGGGCTCTGGCAGTGCTCCTCCTGCTCCTCCTTGCACAAAGGTGGAGGTAGCGGTCCTGCTGCTGGGTTGTTGCCCTCCTACGGCCTCCTCCACGTCTCCTGATGTACTGGCCTGTCTCCTGGTAGCGCCTCCATGCTCTGGACACTACGCTGACAGACACAGCAAAACTTCTTGCCACAGCTCGCATTGATGTGCCATCCTGGATGAGCTGCACTACCTGAGCCACTTGTGTGTGTTGTAGACTCCGTCTCATGCTACCACTAGAGTGAAAGCACCGCCAGCATTCAAAAGTGACCAAAACATCAGCCAGGAAGCATAGGAACTGAGAAGTGGTCTGTGGTCACCACCTGCAGAACCACTCCTTTATTGGGGGTGTCTTGCTAATTGCCTATAATTTCCACCTGTTGTCTATTCCATTTGCACAACAGCATGTGAAATGTATTGTCAATCAGTGTTGCTTCCTAAGTGGACAGTTTGATTTCACAGAAGTGTGATTGACTTGGAGTTACATTGTGTTGTTTAAGTGTTCCCTTTATTTTTTGAGCAGTATATTCTACCTCACTGGTTAGAGGACAACCTGCAGAAGACAGTCAGCTACATTTTGGAATGATGCATTTAAATGTAGGGGTCGCTAATCAAAGGAACACAACACTTATTTGTCATAACTCATCGATATCATGTTGAAATCAATTGTGCCGAGAGGAGGGAGATGAGGTTGAACGTCCTGTTAAAACTAACACAGCAAAAACCACACGGAATCTGGGAATAATGTGTACATCACTGGTTAGAGTACAATTTGTAGCAAAAAGTTAGCTACATTTTGAAGTCTTGCAATTTGATTCCAAAGTAAGTGTAACACAACTCTTTTTTTGTTAGTCACTTTTTGTTAAATCTCATAAATAGTAACTCTTCCATTTCAGAGCCTGGATTTTCCCCCTGAGGCTAATATCCATATCATGTTGAAATCAATAGAACAGTGGACAAACGTTTAGGGTTCTACATTGTGACATCATTAAAATACTCCAACTACAATGTTAAAACATTCTACATTGTGACATCATTTTATTGATATCATGAAACAACTCCTTCATGTATTTTCTGATGTTTGATCAGAGATCTTTTATCAGAGTATCTCTTGTCACATTGATCACAGCTACGAGATTTCTCTCCTGTGTGTGTTCTCTGGTGTACAATAAGATGGCTAGATGTAACAAAACTCTTCCCACATTGATCACAGCTATAGGGTTTCTCTCCTGTGTGTGTTCTCTGGTGTACTGTCAGATCCCCAGATTGACCAAAACTCTTCCCACATTGAACACAGCTAAAAGGTTTCTCTCCTGTGTGTGTTCTCTGGTGTTGAGTCAGACTGCTAGACTCAGTAAAACTCCTCCCACATTGACCACAGATATAAGGTTTCTCCCCTGTGTGTCTTCTCTGGTGTAGAGTCAGCTGGCCAGATGTAGTAAAACTCTTCCCACATTGACCACAGCTATAAGGTTTCTCTCCTGTGTGTGTTCTCTGGTGTAGAGTCAGCTGGCCAGATGTAGTAAAACTCTTCCCACATTGAGTACAGGTAAAAGGTTTCTCTCCTGTGTGTGTTCTCTGGTGTTGAGTCAGACTGCTAGATGAGGTATAACCCTTCCCACATTGAGTACAGGTAAAAAGTTTCTCTCCTGTATGGATTCTCTGATTAATTTTAATGCCTGCTGAGGAGGTGAATCTCTTCCCACACTCAGAGCAGCAGTGAGATTTCTTCCCTGTGGATCTCTGCTGGTGTTTCTTGAGGAGTTCTGATGTGGAGAGACTCTTCTCTGCCTTGTCAGCATCATGAGGTTGTTGAGGCTCCCCAGAGGACCCATGGTAGTTAGTTCTCTCTCCTGTGTGAACAACACAGTCAGACAGATGATTAAAAGCCCACAACAGCGGATATCCACTGTAAAAGGTGATGCCAACAGCGTAGCCATGATGAACAATTGATGTCTGTAATGAATGTTAAAATTATTTGACAATTGTCTTAAAATGAGCAAGAATAGTAAGATTTTGTTTTGTTTTCACATGATAGTAACATCGATGATTGTAGGCTAGAAATAAGTTATTCATGTTGTTGAAACTCTAAGCAGGGTGCCAGACGACTTTCTGGTCTCCAATATAGGCCCCTTTCTGTGTTTAATAAAATTGCGGCACGAGGGCGATGCGCACAGAATTTGATCATAACCCCTAGTTATGGATGTAGTATATCTGGTAATGAGGAAACCACTAGTTATGGATGTAGTATATCTGGTAATGAGGAAACCACTAGTTATGGATGTAGTATATCTGGTAATGAGGAAACCACTAGTTATGGATGTAGTATATCTGGTAATGAGGAAACCACTAGTTATGGATGTAGTATATCTGGTAATAAGGAAACCACTAGTTATGGATGTAGTATATCTGGTAATGAGGAAACCACTAGTTATAGATGTAGTATATCTGGTAATGAGGAAACCACTAGTTATGGATGTAGTATATCTGGTAATAAGGAAACCACTAGTTATGGATGTAGTATATCTGCTAATGAGGAAACCACTAGTTATGGATGTAGTATATCTGGTAATGAGGAAACCACTAGTTATGGATGTAGTATATCTGGTAATGAGGAAACCGCTAGTTATGGATGTAGTATATCTAGCTGGAGCAAAAATGGTGAGCAAAGATTTTAGTTTTTCACAATGTATTCTGAATATTACAGCGCACTATCATCGCAAGATCAGGAGTGCTACTCAAGGAAACTCATATTAAGCTCTGTGTCTATTCACTAATTCACCACCGTGGTGGAAAACTCAGGGGAGTTCTCATAGGCTGACAGCAAAATTAGCTTCCATTTCCAGGTTGCTTATGAGTGCATTTCACATTACTTTTGGATTATAATTGCAAGGCTCGCTTGAATCTCCTGCTTAATACAATGTCTGTGTTATTGTCACATATCAACTGATTTATACTTTAAAAAACACTTCAACCAGTAAAATGCTCTATGGCTAGCTTTGCCATCAGCTTGACAATGAGGGTTTGTACACTAAGTGTTTAACAAATTGGCCCATAACTTCACCAAACAATAACATAGACCTACTGTAGGACCCATAACTTCACCAAACAATAACATAGACCTACTGTAGGACCCATAACTTCACCTAACAATAACAGACCTGCTGTAGGACCCATACCTTCACCTAACAACAATATAGACATACTGTAGGACCCATAACTTCACCTAACAATAACATAGACCTAGGACTATAAATCATTTAATATTTCAGGTGAAACATACAAACTAAAATGTCTATGTCATGACATTTCATAACCTGATCACTAGATAATTTTGTGAATAATCCCACTAGGCTACTCTGTAATGAGTTGTCATTCTAAATGTCCTGAATAAAGGAAAATATCTCTGTGTGTTGTACAATAGCCTATGCGTCAAGGAACAGTTCTCTACACATTATGAGCTAAGTATCTCTGTTTCCAAACAGACTAATGAGACCCTATTGTAAATGAAGCAGACAATAACGCATAATAAAAATCCATTTGTTAGGGATGTTGGATCCAACATGGAGCACGGCATAACTGTCTTTACCAGAGTAATGAATGAAGAAGCACTTTGGTTGTTGTTGCATGTTGTGATGTTTGTCATGTGACTGTCATTCAGAAAATTATTTCCTGGATCAGCTGATGATAGTTGAACATGTGACTAACTAAACAGCTACAGTATTAAGTATTATGTGTAATTATTGAAGAACGAATTAATGACAGTATCCATTTGGGTGTTGTCAATAAAGTTAAGGTGACTCTCGGTTAGAACCACTGGATTTAGCAAACCCCTACAGATACTAAATGAAACAGCCTATGGCAGACCACCCAGACCTGACCTCTTCAAGATGCGTCAGTTTTGTCAATTTATTAATTGTCTTTTGTTTGAAACACTCCTGTCAATGTTGAGTAAGGATGCACACCTGATTACGCATATAACAGTAGGACTAGTCTACCTGGCCTGTGTGCAAATGTAGGCCTATAAATGTGCCCATTTGGGGATGTCTGATAGTATTTCTGATTGTCTTAATGCACCACCACTAATGAGTTGTGGAGCTTAAAGTATTTTTTCTTCACCTCAAACAGCAAGTAAAAAAAGTCTAATCAAAATCAATTGCGAATGACAATAGTTCCTCAAAGTCATTTCATAAAATATTGCCAGCTCTCGTCCTTTCGATAACAACTCGGCATAGAAGGGAAAAATGTAATGCTCTGATCCAGTGGAAATGTCATAAAATACCCGTTTACTTCTAATCCCTTGAACAAATAGCCTACAGCTGTGTCTGTCCCAAACTCCCTGGCAGGAAATTGAAGGCCCAGAATATTTTATACAATGTTGCAAGCTGCTATCTGGAGTGTTGGGCCGACCCAGTTGATAGTTGATACAATGTTTCAAGTTCGTTGTAGACAGGCCATGTGCAGCAAATGTGATTTATAGGAAATTTATTTTTAAATCGGGATATTTTCTACCAGCAGGCTGCAATGTTTTTATTTGTTGGCTTTAGGTAGGTTATTTTTACATAGTTGGCAATGGCAATAAAATTTACTTTTAGATTTGTATAATTTTCATTTAGATTTAGATAGAATGTAGATGAATCACAGACAATGACTGAAAGAACATGACTGGATCCCTCTAGTCATTTGTGTGTCTTATTTATTTAATCGAACAGCATGCTTAAAGCATCAGACAAATTCAGTACATTTAGATTTTATAAAAACACATGGGGCGATTGGTAGAAAGAACAGATGACTCTTGGTTGACCAAGATGTATTTTAGTTGGGGACAGCACTAGAACATGATTTTGGGGCTCCCGAGTGGTGCAGCGGACACTGCATCTCAGTGCTTGAGGCGTCACTACAGACACCCTGGTTCAAATCTAGGCTGTAGCACAACCGGCCGTGATTGGGAGTCCCATAGGGCGGCGTGCAATTGGCCAGCGTCGTCCAGGGTAGGCAGTCATTGTAAATAAGAATTTGTTCAACTGACTTGCCTAGTTAAATAAAGGTTACATTTAAATAAATAAAGTGTTTTATGACAAACCGTTTTCTACAAATCCGTCAAGGGACCAACTTTGAGAAGGTTTTAAAACAAAGGTTTCAAACCAATTCATGAATGTAATGCAATCTAGGTATGTTTCGCCTTTAATGTAATGGCATGAAAAGAATTGGCTGAAAATTATACAAATTATACAAATTATCAACAGCTCTAATAATTTGCCCCCCACAGGAAATCTACACGGGCAGTTATAGAATATACTATATATCCTAGAAACCTGCTTTAAACTATCATTATGACATCATGGATGAATTGTAGAATATACTATATAGCCTAGAAACCTGGTTAAACTATCATTATGACATCATGGATGAATTCTAGAATATACTATATATCCTAGAAACCTGGTTAAACTATCATTATGACATCATCACATCAATCATCTCCAATCCAAAGTGAAATCTAGAATTGGCTTCCTATTTCGCAACAAAGCATCCTTCACTCATGCTGCCAAACATACCCTCGTAAAACTGACCATCCTACCAATCCTCGACTTCGGCGATGTCATTTACAAAATAGCCTCCAATACCCTACTCAACAAGCTGGATACAGTCTATCACAGTGCCATCCGTTTTGTCACCAAAGCCCCATATACAACCCACCACTGCGACCTGTATGCTCTCGTTGGCTGGCCTTCACTTCATAATCGTCGCAAAACACATTGGCTCCAGGTCATCTACAAGACCCTGCTAGGTAAAGTCCCCGCTTATCTCCGCTCACTGGTCACCATAGCAGCACCCACCTGTAGCACGCGCTCCAGCAGGTATATCTCTCTGGTCACCCCTAAAGCCAACTCCTCCTTTGGTCGTCTCTCCTTCCAGTTCTCTGCTGCCAATGACTGGAACGAACTACAAAAATCTCTGAAACTGGAAACACTTATCTCCCTCACTAGCTTTAAGCACCAGCTGTCAGAGCAGCTCACAGATCACTGCACCTGTACATAGCCCATCTATAATTTAGCCCAACTACTTCTTCCCCTACTGTATTTATTTATTTAGCTCCTTTGCGCCCCATTATTTCTACTTTGCACTTTCTTCCGCTGCATATCTACCATTCCAGTGTTTTACTTGCTATATTGTATTTACTTTGCCACCATGGTCTTTTTTTGCCTTTACCTCCCTTATCTCACATCATTTGCTCACATTGTATATAGTCTTATTTTTTTCTACTGTATTATTGACTGTATGTTGTTTACTCCATGTGTAACTCTGTGTTGTTGTATGTTGTCGAACTGCTTTGCTTTATCTTGGCCAGGTCGCAATTGTAAATGAGAACTTGTTCTCAACTTGCCTACCTGGTTAAATAAAGGTGAATTTAAAAAAAAAAGATCAATGTCCTTGTTTTATAGAAAGTACTCACTGTATTTACTGGTGTTAATCAGATCAATGTCCCTGTTTTATAAGATAGTACTCACTGTATTTACTGGTGTTAATCAGATCAATGTCCCTGTTTTATTAGATAGTACTCACTGTATTTACTGGTGTTAATCAGATCAATGTCCCTGTTTTATTAGATAGTACTCACTGTATTTACTGGTGTTAATCAGATCAATGTCCCTGTTTTATTAGATAGTACTCACTGTATTTACTGGTGTTAATCAGATCAATGTCCCTGTTTTATAAGATAGTACTCACTGTATTTACTGGTGTTAATCAGATCAATGTCCCTGTTTTATTAGATCGTACTCACTGTATTTACTGGTGTTAATCAGATCAATGTCCCTGTTTTATTAGATAGTACTCACTGTATTTACTGGGGTTAACCAGATCTCCAGTCTTCTCTTCTTCGTCCTCCTCTAATGTGACAGTAATCTCCCCCTCTTCATCCTTCATTCCAAAAACGTCTTCATCTTCTTTCACTTCATCCTCCATTCCAAAAACTGCATCCTCCTCCTCTTTCACTCTGAAGGCGTCTTTCTTTCTCCGCAACGTCTTTCTCTTCTTCTTTCACTGTAACAGCCTCACCCTCTACTTGTTTTTGTATTGTAACAGCCTCCTCTTCTTCCTCCTCTTTCACCAGAGCTTCTTTCTCCGTCCAGCAGACCTCTTCTTTAGCAGGAAGAGAGTAGCTTAGTGAACTCATGGTCGGGGATAATAGCTAGTTAGCATTAGCGACTAGACTAGTGCTAACTTAACCAGCCAGCTAGTTGACTTACAACGTAAATATGACATCAAATGGGGTAGCCAGTTGTTTCCACATAAGTATGTTTAAATCATAGTGGCAATTAAACCACGAAATCGTATAAAGAACTTGAATGGTGCGACTTTGTCGGCTAGCGAGCTACCGAGGTGGCTGCAGTTGTTGAAGAAGCGTTCCGTCCACTAGATTATACGTCACACTAGAAACATCGCCTGAAAGACACATATCGCCATCTGCTGTCTGGAGGGAGGAAACGCAGTTGAGGAGGGACAACTTTTTTTATTCTTCAAGTAATTATAATATTATAAAGCAGTTTAGCGAAACGTTTTTTCTCTCTCCATTAAATAATAATATTATTATTAACACGTACAAAGAGCAACAAGTGTTGTTTGATTAGTTCAGATTTGTTTATGACAATTTAAATCAAACTACATCGACTCCACATCTGTATTTCTGATTCAGTCAAATAACTAGATGTCAAAATAAGCACCTAGTTATTGATACCCTTGATAAAGAAGAGCAAAAATTACTGTATAAAATAAATAAATAATTTTTACCCACTACCAGGATATTTTAGCCCAAAACCTGGTTACCTCTCTGCTAGGAGGCTGAATCTTGGCCATAAGTGGATCTTCCAACAAGACACATCAACAAAGAAATTGTAAACTGGGCACAAATCAACATGGGTAGCAATAATTCAGACCTTTTGAGAATTACGTGTTAAACTAAATATCTTTCTCTGCGTTTTGTGTTACTATAACATAATATAATTTTCCTTAATTTTGTTGGTGTAACAATACATCATGCAGATGTATATAATGAACAGACTAGGTCTATACTGCTCCTACATGGTGTAACAATACATCATGTAGATGTATATAATGAACAGACTAGGTCTATACTGCTCCTACATGGTGTAACAATACATCATGTAGATGTATATAATGAACAGACTAGGTCTATACTGCTCCTACATGGTGTAACAATACATCATGTAGATGTATATAATGAACAGACTAGGTCTATACTGCTCCTACATGGTGTAACAATACATCATGTAGATGTATATAATGAACAGACTTGGTCTATACTGCTGCTACATGGTGTAACAATACATCATGTAGATGTATATAATGAACAGACTAGGTCTATACTGCTCCTACATGGACTAACAATACATCATGTAGATGTATATAATGAACAGACTAGGTCTATGCTGCTCCTACATGGTGTGACAATACATCATGTAGATGTATATAATGAACAGACTAGGTCTATACTGCTCCTACATGGTGTAACAATACATCATGTAGATGTATATAATGAACAGACTAGGTCTATACTGCTCCTACATGGTGTAACAATACATCATGTGGGGCTTTAAGGTAATGCTGTTGGTGTGACGTATAATGTAGTGGACGGAACTCTTCTTTCAACAACAGCAAAAGTTATTCAGCCTCCTCGGTAGCTTGCTAGACAAAATAGCCGAACCAATAAAGCTCTTTAGACGCGTTAGTGTGTATTAGCCACTGTGTTTTAAACCCACTTCTGTCGTCTAGTTAGATATCCGATTTAATTTCATATTTACGGTGTTGTTGTTATTATTCAGCTAGCAGGCTGGTTAAGTTAGCATTAGCCTAGCTAGCTAACATCCCCGACCATGAGTTCACTAAGCTACTCTCCTCCTGCTAAAGAAGTGGAGGTCTGCTGGACTGAGAAAGAGGGACTGTGGCTGAACGTTGTCGTGAAAGAGGAGGAGGAGGATGTCACAATACAAAAACAAGTAGAGGGTGAGGCTGTTACCGTGAAAGAAGAAGAGAAGGACGCGTTCAGAATGAAAGAGGAGGAAACTGGATATTTGGGCACGGTTTCCCAAACGCATCTTAAGGCGTCCAATGGTTCTAACGATGAACGTTCCCTGATTAACACTAGTAAGTACTGTCTTAAATACAGAGGCACAAACTCAGCAGTTGTTGAATTGATGTTTGGTGTTAAAGCGGAAATATGCAATAGCTACATCCATATTGTGACTTTTAAATTATTTATTTATAAGCCATTGATTCTTGAAGAATATAACACGTGCCTCATGAGCTTAGTTCAACTGTTGTACCCCATCAGAACCCCAAATAAGCTTTTTTTTACTCCAATGTTTAGAAACAATGTAAATCAACACTGTATAGCCTCAACATGGTTAAAACTATAATGTTGATATCGTGGATGGTCAGTCCTTGCATCCATAGGTCTGTCTGTGAATTTGAAAGTAGTTACATTTCTCCAACCCCATAATCATCTTATTACCAAAACAGTGGTGGAATTACAGCTTTGTTATTGTTTGAACTGCAGATTGGTTGATTGATTGTTGTGTGGCTTTTTTAAAGGGACAACCTAGTATTTAAACAGCAACTAAATGGCTGCCCAGAGACTTGGTTTGGTAAACAGCTGAGGGATGGGGGCTGGAGAAATGTAACCACTCTCAAATTCATAGAGAAAGCTATTGTAGCAACCGTAACCCAAAACCTAGGGACCTCGTCAAGAAGTTCCCCACATCTTGGCATAACAGTTATAAAGTGTTGGCTTGAAAGTCAATGGACCCAGGTTTGAGTCCAGCTCAGGGCTACCCACTGAATTCACTACACTATGAATACAAGGACTGGCCATCCATGATGTCAGAATGATAGTTTAACCAGATTTCTAGGCTATATAGTATATTCTAGAATTCATCCATGATGTCATAATGATAGTTTAACCAGGTTTCTAGGATATATAGTATATTCTAGAATTCATCCATGATGTCATAATGATAGTTTAACCAGGTTTCTAGGCTATATAGTATATTCTAGAATTCATCCATGATGTCATAATCATAGTTTAACCAGGTTTCTAGGATATATAGTATATTCTAGAATTCATCCATGATGTCATAATGATAGTTTAAGCAGGTTTCTAGGCTATATAGTATATTCTAGAATTCATCCATGATGTCATAATGATAGTTTAACCAGGTTTCTAGGATATATAGTATATTCTAGAATTCATCCATGATGTCATAATGATAGTTTAACCAGGTTTCTAGGCTATACAGTATATTCTAGAATTCATCCATGATGTCATAATGATAGTTTAACCAGATTTCTAGGCCATATAGTATATTGTAGATTTGCCAGTGAAGATTTCCTGTGGAGGCAAATTATTAGAGCTGTTGATAAGTCATTGTATAATATTCAGCCAATTTATTTTCATGCCATTACATCAATATGGCCCAACCAGAGGAATAAACAAAACCTTCCTGAACCACCACCTCCTGCTGTCCTTCATAAATTCTGACGTTGCTGGTAATAGGCTACACAAGCTGTCAGTAACCTACTTTTGGAGTGCAAATTTATCTGACCATTTCTACCAATCTGTGTGCCAGTTATGATTTTCATATGCACATTTTACTGGAACAGGTTAATTTAATTTATAATAGTATCTCAAAATCATTGTCTGTGATTAATTTACATTCTATCTAAATCTAAATGAAAATTATACAAGCCTAAAAGTAACTTTTATTGCCATTGCCAACTATGTAAAAAATTGCCAACAAATAAAAACATTGCAAATAAATATCCTCTAAATCACATGGCCTGTCTACAACGAACTTGAAACATTGTATTAATAATTCAGGGCCCTCAGTTTCCCGCCAGTGAGTTCTGGACAGACACAGCTGTAGGCTATTTGTTAAAGGGATAAGAAGTAATCAGGTATTTTATGACATTTCCACTGGATCAGAGCATTACATTTTTCCCTTTTATGCTGAGTGATTATCGAAAGGGCGAGAGCTGGAAATGTTTTTCAAAGACTTTGAGGAACTATTGTCATTTACAATTGATTTTGATTAGACTTTGTTTACTTGCTGTTTGAGGTGAAGAGAAATTTGCTTTGAGAAGCTCCACAACTCATTAGTGGTGGTGCATTAAGACAATCAGAAATACTATCAGACATCCCCAAATGGGCAAATTTATAGGCCTACATTTGCACACAGGCCAGGTAGACTAGTCCTACTTCTATATGCGTAATTAGGTGTGTGTCCTTACTCAACATCGACAGGAGTGTTTCAAACAAAAGACAGTGAATAAATTGACAAAACTGACATATCTTGCGGGGTAAGGTCTGGGTGGTCTGCCATGGGCCGTTTCATTTAGTATCCATTTGGGTCGGCATGGAGAATGATTCTTTTTCCCCATAGTATGTTGTCCCGAAGTTGACCGACTGAAAGGGAGTGTAACTTTATGACTATAATTACTGTTCCCTGAAGGAGGGAAATGAGGTACAACACTTGTTTGGCTTCAGTCTCATCACCTGTGGAAGGCGGGGCTTCCAGCGAGGCGTGGATTTAATAGTATGTTGTACCTAGTTTCCCTCCTTCAGGGAACAGTAGTTATAGCATAACATGTGGATTTAATAGTATGTTGTACATAGTTTCCCTCCTTCAGGGAACAGTAGTTATAGTCATAACGTGTGGATATAATAGTATGTTGTACAGTTTTCATGGGCACAGAAATCCTATATCATTTCAGAGTTTGCTAAATCCAATGGTTCTAACCTAGAGTCACCTTAACTTTATTGACACCCAAATGGATACTGTCATTAATGCGGTTCTTCAATAATTACACATAATACTTAATACTGTAGCTGTTTAGTTAGTCACATGTTCAACTATCATCAGCTGATCCAGGAAATCATTTTCTGAATGACAGTCACATGACAAACATCACGACATGCAACAACAACCAAAGTGCTTCTTCATTCATTACTCTGGTAAAGACAGTTATGCTGTGCTCCATGTTGGATCCAACATCCCTAACAAATTTATGTTTATAATGTGTTATTGTCTGTTTAATTTACATTAGGGTCTCGTTAGTCTGTTTGCACACAGATACTTTGCTCATAATGTGTAGAGAACTGTTCCTTGATGGATAGGCTATTGTACAACACACAGAGCTATTTTCCTATATTTGTTATTAGGTGAAGTTATGGGTCCTACAGTAGGTCTATGTTGTTGTTAGGTGAAGTTATGGGTCCTACAGTAGGTCTATGTTATTGTTAGGTGAAGTTATGGGTCCTACGGTGGGTCTATGTTGTTGTTAGTTGAAGTTATGGGTCCTACAGTAGGTCTATGTTATTGTTAGGTGAAGTTATGGGTCCTACAGTAGGTATATGTTATTGTTAGGTGTAGTTATGGGTCCTACAGTAGGTCTATGTTGTTGTTAGTTGAAGTTATGGGTCCTACAGTAGGTCTATGTTATTGTTAGGTGAAGTTATGGGTCCTACAGTAGGTCTATGTTATTGTTAGGTGAAGTTATGGGTCCTACAGTAGGTCTATGTTATTGTTAGGTGATGTTATGGGTCCTACAGTAGGTCTATGTTGTTAGGTGAAGTTATGGGTCCTACAGTAGGTCTATGTTGTTGTTATGGGTCCTACAGTAAGTCTATGTTATTATTAGGTGAAGTTATGGGTCCTACAGTAGGTCTATGTTATTGTTAGGTGAAGTTATGGGTCCTACAGTAGGTCTATGTTATTGTTAGGTGATGTTATGGGTCCTACAGTAGGTCTATGTTGTTATTAGGTGAAGTTATGGGTCCTACAGTAGGTATGTTATTGTTAGGTGAAGTTATGGGTCGTACAGTAGGTCTATGTTATTGTTATGGGTCCTACAGTAGGTCTATGTTATTGTTATGGATCCTACAGTAGGTCTATGTTATTGTTAGGTGAAGTTATGGGTCCTACAGTAGGTCTATGTTATTGTTAGGTGATGTTATGGGTCCTACAGTAGGTCTATGTTATTGTTATGGGTCCTACAGTAGGTCTATGTTATTGTTATGGGTCCTAGAGGACACTATGTGTGTCATGCAACAACAACCAAAATGCTTCTTCGTTCATTACATAGGTATGTTTGTTGTTAGGTGAAGTTATGGGCCAATTTGGCACACAGTGTACAAACCCTCATTGTCAGGCTGATGGAAAAGCCAAAGATTATTTTACTGGTTGAAGTGTTTTTTAAGTACAAAGCGGTTGATTTGCGATGACGACACAAACATTATATTAAGCAGGACATTCAAACGAGCCTTACAACTTTAATCCAAAGTAGTGTGAAATGTACTCATAAGCAACCTGTAAATGGAGGTTACTCCCCTGAGTTTTCCCCTATTCACATTCAGAATACATTGTGAAAAACTAAAATCTTTGCTCACCATTTTTGCTCCAGGCAGATATACTACATCCATAACTAGTGGTTTCCTCATTACCAGATATACTACATCCATAACTAGTGGTTTCCTCATTACCAGATATACTACATCCATAACTAGTGGTTTCCTCATTAGCAGATATACTACATCCATAACTAGTGGTTTCCTCATTAGCAGATATACTACATCCATAACTAGTGGTTTCCTCATTACCAGATATACTACATCCATAACTAGTGGTTTCCTCGTTACCAGATATACTACATCCATAACTAGTGGTTTCCTCATTACCAGATATACTACATCCATAACTAGTGGTTTCCTCATTACCAGATATACTACATCCATAACTAGTGGTTTCCTCATTACCAGATATACTACATCCATAACTAGTTGTTTCCTCATTACCAGATATACTACATCCATAACTAGTGGTTTCCTCATTACCAGATATACTACATCTATAACTAGTAATTTTCCTCATTACCAGATATACTACATCCATAACTATCGGTTTCCTCATTAGCAGGGAGGAGTTTCTACAACCAAATTGCCCTCGTGTCGCAATTTTAGCAAACACAGAAAGGGGCCTGTATTGGAGACCAAAAGTCGTTTGGCACACTGCTTAGGATTTCAACAACTTTAATAATTTATTTCTAGCCTACAATCATCAGTTTTACTACTAATTTGAAAACAAGACTAAATATGACTATTCTTGCTCATTTTAAGACAATTAAATAATTGTAACATTCATTACAGACGTCAATTGTTGTATATCATGGCTCCGCTGTTGGAATCACCTTTTACAGTGGATTCTGCTGTTTTGGGCCTTTAATCATCTGTCTGACTTTGTTATTCACACAGGAGAGAGACGTGACTATCGTGGATCCTCTGGGGAGCCTCAACAACCTCATGATGCTGAAGAGGCAGAGAAGAGTGTCTCCACATTCGAACACCTCAAGAAACACCCGCAGAGATCCACAGGGAAGAAACCTCACTGCTGCTCTGACTGTGGGAAGAGATTCAACTCGACAGCAGGCATTATAATTCATCAGAGAATCCACACTGTAGAGAAACCTTATAGCTGTACTCAATGTGGGAAGAGTTTTACTCATTCAACCAGCCTGATATCACACCAGAGATCACACACAGGAGATAAACCATATAGCTGTGATGAATGTGGGAAGAGTTTTACTGCATTTAGAAATCTGACTCTACACCAGAGAATACACACAGGAGAGAAACCTTATAGCTGTACTCAATGTGGGAAGAGTTTTACTCAGCTAAGCAACCTGATATCACACCAGAGAACACACACAGGAGAGAAACCCTTTGGCTGTGATGAATGTGGGAAGAGTTTTACTCGTTCAACCAGCCTGATATCACACCAGAGAACACACACAGGAGAGAAACCCTATAGCTGTGATGAATGTGCGAAGAGTTTTACTGGTTCTAGCAATCTGATTCGACACCAGAGAACACACAGAGGAGAGAAACCTTATAGCTGTGCTCAATGTGGGAAGAGTTTTTCTATGTCTAGCAAGTTGACTACACACCAGAGAACACACACAGGAGAGAAACCTTATAGCTGTACTCAATGCGGGAAGCGTTTTACTCAGTTAAGCAACCTGATATCACACCAGAGAACACACACAGGAGAGAAACCCTATGGCTGTGATGAATGTGGGAAGAGTTTTACTGGTTCTTTTAATCTGACTCGACACCAAAGAACACACACAGGAGAGAAACCGTATAGCTGTAATCAATGTGGGAAGAGTTTTACTCAGTCAAACAGCCTGGTACAACACCAGAGAACACACACACAAGAGAAACATCGTAGCTGTGACCAGTGATATTCTGATAAAAGCTCTCTGATCAAATATTAGAAAATACATGCATGAAGGAGTTGTTTCTTGATATCAATGAATTAATGTCACAATGTAGAATGTTTTAACATTGTAGGAGTATTTTCATGATGTCACAATGTACAATAAACGTTTGTCCCCTGTTCAATTGATTTCAACATGATATGAATATTAGCCTCAGGGGGAAAATCCAGGCTCTGAATTGAACGAGTTACTACATTTACATTTACATTTTAGTCATTTAGCAGACGCTCTTATCCAGAGCGACTTACAGTAGTGAATTCATACATTTCATTTCATGCATTTTTTGTGTGTGTTTATGTGATTTAATAAAAAGTGACTAACAAAAAAAGAGTTGTGTTATACTTACCACGTTGGTGACCCACTGGAATCAAAATGCAACACTTCAAAATGTAGCTAGATGTTTTCTACAAATTGTCCTCTAACCAGGGATGTACACATTTTTCCCAGATTCCGTGTGGTTTTTGAGCTGTTAGTTTTAACAGGACGTGCAACCTCATCTCCCTCCTCTTGCACAAATGATTTTAGCATGATATTGATGAGTTATGACAAATAAGTTTTGCATTCCTTTGATAAGCGACCCCTAAATTTAAATGCATCACTCCAAAATGTAGCTGACTGTCTTCTGCAGATTGTCCTCTAATCAGTGGGATAAAATATATCTCCCATTTCCATGTGTTTTTTTAGTTATGCTAGTTTCAACAGTACGTACAACCTGATTTCCCCCCTAATCGATATCAGTGATTTATTGCTACTTGTCAAAACAACAGTGTTTTTGGTTGTTGTGTCCATGGTGAGGACAATTTGGTTTGTAACTGTCTCAAGGTTGGGTAGTCAAAAAGTTTTGTGTTTTGCGTTTAGCCAGTGCGTTGCCATGGATCTTATTTTGACTGCACGTTTTTCCGTATTGGAGATGAGTTTTGTTTGGGCTCGTTCCAAGGGGACGAGAGTTCTAGAAGCTAGTGAGTTTTAGGAAGACGAGAGTTCTGGAAGCTAGTGAGTTTTAGGAAGACGAGAGTTCTAGAAGCTAGTGAGTTTTAGGAAGACGAGAGTTCTAGAAGCTAGTGGAGAAAAGATATGTTTTTTTTTCTTGTTTTTAATTGTTGACGCCATGTTTATATTGGTGAAGGTGAAGCATTGTAGTTGATTATAATGTGAAATGGATTTTTGCACGTATAGCTCGTTAGTACGTCTAGCTCGTTAGCACGTCTAGCCTCTTACATCTAGACGTTCCGCTAGCGGAACACCTGCTCCAATATCCAATAATGGGTGTGGCGCGAAATACAAAGTCCTCGATAATCCATTAAAGCATTTTAAAGACAAGACTCTCCTTTATCTAACCACACTGTCCGATTTCAAAAAGGCTTTACAACGAAAGCAAAACATTAGATTATGTCAGCAGAGTACCCAGCCAGAAATAATCAGACACCCATTTTTCAAGCTAGCATATAATGTTACAAAAACCAAAACCACAGCTAAATGCAGGACTAACCTTTGATGATCTTCATCAGATGACACTCCTAGGACATTATGTTATACAATACATGCATGTTTTGTTCAATCAAGTTCATATTTATATCAAAAACCAGCTTTTTACATTAGCATGTGACGTTCAGAACTAGCATTCCCACCGAACACTTCCGGTGAATTTACAAAATTCCTCACGATAAACGTTCACAAAAACATAACAATTATTTTAAGAATTATAGATACAGAACTCCTTTATGCAATCGCGGTGTCCGATTTTAAAATAGCTTTTCGGTGAAAGCACATTTTGCAATATTCTGAGTAGATAGCCCAGCCATCACAAGCTAGCTATTTTGACACCCACCAAGTTTGGTACTAACCAAACTCACATTTACTATAAGAAAAATTGGATTACCTTTGCTGTTCTTCGTCAGAATGCACTCCCAGGACTTCTACTTCAATAACAAATGTTGGTTTGGTTCCAAATAATCCATAGTTATATCCAAATAGTGGCGTTTTGTTCGTGGGTTCAAGACACTATCCGAAGGGTAAAGAAGGGTGACGCGCCCGGCATGTTTCGTGACAAAACATTTCAAAATATTCCATTACCGTACTTCGAAGCATGTCAAACGCTGTTTAAAATCAATTTTTATGCGATTTTTCTCTTAAAAAAGCGATAATATTCCGACCGGGAAACCCTGTTTTTCGTTCAAAGACGAAAAAATAAAACATGGTGTCGGCTCGTGCACGCACCCCCAGTCTCATTGTTCTCAGATCGACCACTATCCAAATGCGCTACTGTTTTTCAGCCATGTCCTGCAAAGTCATCATTCAAAGTTCTGGCGCCTTCTGAGAGCCAATGGGAGCATTAGAAAATGTCACGTTATGCCAGAGATCCCCAGTTTTGGATAGAGATGATCAAGAAGGCAAAGAAATAGTCAGAGAGGGCGCTTCCTGTTTGGAATCTTCTCAGGTTTTGGCCTGCCAAATGAGTTCTGTTGTACTCACAGACACCATTCAAACAGTTTTAGAAACTTTGGAGTGTTTTCTATCCAAAGCTAATAATTGTATGCATATTCTAGTTTCTGGGCAGGAGTAATAATCAGATTAAATCGGGTACGTTTTTTATCCGGCCGTGAAAATACTGCCCCCTATCCATAACAAGCTAGCTCGTTAGCACGTAGGACGCACTGATTGGTGTCACCTCATTAGTCAGTATGTGTTACACCTGTGTGCTGGGTTGTCCATCTCATTAGTGGGAAGATGTTTCACCTGAGCTGGTCCAGGTTCTATTTAAGAGTGTCTGGCCCAGTGCTCCAGTTGTCTTGATAGATGTGGAGAGTCAACACCTTTAGTTGCTCCACTTCCTGTCTTTAAGTTTGGTGTGGGTTTTTCTTTTGTTTGCCTCTTCTTGGGAAGATTTAGTGGGTCTCATGGTGGGTGTCTTTTAGGTCCCAGTTGTTGTTACAAGTCAACTTTCAGTTTACACTGTGAGAGCAAATCTGCAAGATTGTTGTAATACTTTTATTGCATCAAATGGTTGTTTTATGCAACAGAATTGAGGGTTCTTAGAACTATTGTGTCTGTGTGTTCTACTGAGGATGGGCCTCTGGGAGAAAACACTGACAGGAGATTTACAATGTATTTTGGGTGATAAAACCTAAAGAGACCGCATTCCAGAGCATGAGTTAATGTTTCTGTTCTATATGGTACCAGGGAGAGATGACCCCAGGGCCAGACCCTGGTCTCTACACAAAGAGTACTGTTTTTACAGCAGATACTGTCTGCTGAGAATTATAAGTATCTTTCATACATATCTTAACCTTGTGACCCGTTCTATAAATCTGTTGTTCATCATGTAGGTTGAAAGGGCTGTAAAAGTCCTTTGTACTTTTGTCCCGTGGGTCCACCAGCCATCATTATCGTAGAGCACTCAATTGATTCACTTTATATGTGTACGTTGTATTGACCTGCTCCCTTATAAGTGAATAAAGATTTAGTTTAAGAATAACTCTGACTTGTGTGATAAGTTTGTCTCTTCGCATTTGATATTAAAGAAAATAACCACATTTGGCGATGGGGATGTGAATCTTCACTTGGTGACTGCTCCTGGTGACCTGGACCTCATGGTGCACCAGGGATCCCTCTAACTTGGGATCTCAGGGAGACCACACTGCGGGAACGGAGCAAATGGACCCACCTTTGATCTGAGAGGCAGCGAGCCGAGTGGATACCACATCTCCAACGTAGTTTTAAAAAAAAGAAAGTGAGCGAAACATGCAATGTGGAGTTTTTAGAAAAGCCTCGTAGGCTCTGAGTGTGTATTCCTGTGTGGAGGTGTAAACAGGGCCCAGTCAGGAGGCTCTGAGTGTGTATTCCTGTGGGGGGGGGGGCACCTTGGCGGTGTAAACAGGGCCGAGTCGGTGGAGGATGATCTGAGAGTCAGTCGACTCAGACACCTATCATTGGTCGGTTGCGGGCGACCTAGAGCTGTCCTGACACTGAATTGATCACAGTGGGGATTGGTCTGTAGGGGTGAGGGGCCAGGGTGACTGTGGGTTCTGTGTGAAACACGGTACCTGGTGAAACTCTATTGGAAGAAGGACCTCATTCTGAAAAGTGTCTGTGTGACCCTCAGAAGTGGTGAATTCCAATGATTTTAAATGTGCTGCCAGGTATGCCCTGGGTTCAGTCATTTAGTGTTAAATATCTAGAATCTGTGTGAACTAGATGACAACTAGAATCTGTGTGAACTAGATGACAACTAGAATCTGTGTGAACTAGATGACAACTAGAATCTGTGTGAACTAGATGACAACTAGAATCTGGGTGAACTAGTTTTGGCCATTTAACGTTAAAACATCCGGAATCTGTGTGAACTGGATGAAAACTAGAATCTGTGTTTACTATTTAAGACTATTTATGATATAGTATAAGCTAGTAAGGTGCACCTGTAATTATTTTAAACATATACTTGTTTTAAACCTGTAATTGTTTTAAACCTGGACCCCATTTTAGAAGTATTGAGAGATGTAAATGTATGAGTTTCATTATCCTAGGAACTAACCATGAGATAGAAATGAGAAAATACTCCTGCAGGTTAAAATATTGTTGAAAAACAACTGTTACGGATACAGGTATCCTGTGCATGTATTTTCTTTCCTTCTGCCCTATTCACAGGTGCCGCCAATCAGAAGACACCTGCTCCTTTTCTCTTACCCAATCACATCCCCTTTCCCTTGGTTTAAAAGTATCCCAATCAGTTCTCTCTTTTGTTTTTGCAACTACATGTCACTTTGTCCGTTATCCTGTGAGTGTTGTTTTGTTATGGTGTTTGACTGTTTGTTTGTTGGTGGGAAAAGGGGTACCAAGACAAGTCGCCCATGGGCATACATTACCCCTGGGGTAAATATTATACATACATACACTATAAATATTGTCTAAAGAACACTAGTTAGAACTGGCCAACCACCCACTGTATTTTATTGGTTAGTGAGCTAGCTGTTGTTGAAGCAGGTAGTCTAGCTTAGGGGTGTTTTTGAATACTTATTATTTCTTTCAAAAGGGTCCAGCTCAGCCCCTTTTCCTGCCCCCCTTTACCGTGTGTTTAAAAATAAACCTGAAGTGTTTGACGGTAAATTTAAGTTGTCTGTGGTTTTTGTTCTCACTGTTCCTTTTCACTGTTATAATTTGCGTGAGATATGTTACGGGTCTCGTTTCCATCCCCCCCTAGACTGCAGGGCAAAAGGGATTCGTAACAACTACTAATTGATTAGTTATGTTTGGAAATAGCACTGTGGTATGAGAGTTGTGTGACTGTGGTATGAGAGTTGCGTGACTGTGGTATGAGAGTTGTGACTGTGGTATGTGAGTTGCGTGACTGTGGTATGAGAGTTGTGTGACTGTGGTATGTGAGTTGCGTGACTGTGGTATGAGAGTTGCGTGACTGTGGTATGAGAGTTGCGTGACTGTGGTATGAGAGTTGCGTGACTGTGGTATGAGAGTTGCGTGACTGTGGTATGTGAGTTGCGTGACTGTGGTATGAGAGTTGTGTGACTGGTATGAGAGTTGCGTGACTGTGGTATGAGAGTTGTATGACTGTGGCATGAGAGTTGCGTGACTGTGGTATGAGAGTTGCGTGACTGTGGTATGAGAGTTGCGTGAGTTGCAAGACTGTGGTATGAGAGTTGCGTGACTGTGGTATGAGAGTTGCGTGACTGTGGTATGAGAGTTGCGTGACTGTGGTATGAGAGTTGCGTGAGTTGCATGACTGTGGTATGAGAGTTGTGTGACTGTGGTATGAGAGTTGCGTGACTGTGGTATGAGAGTTGCGTGAGTTGCAAGACTGTGGTATGAGAGTTGCGTGACTGTGGTATGAGAGTTGCGTGACTGTGGTATGAGAGTTGCGTGACTGAGTCTCAATCTGAAGTTTGGATAGTAACATAGAGATCTATAGTTCCTCCTAGAGGTCTATAGTTCCTCCTAGAGGTCTATAGTTCCTCCTAGAGGTCTGGTCTATAGTTCCTCCTAGAGGTCTGGTCTATAGTTCCTCCTAGAGGTCTGGTCTATAGTTCCTCCTAGAGGTCTATGCTTAATCAGATGATTGACATTTGGATAATAAGCTTTATTATAACGTTATCTTGGTGTTCCGTTCCTTCACTGCCCATCATAGAAGATCACGGGGTGGTATTGAGAGGGGGGTGATAGAAGCAGCAGAAGGTCTATAGTTCCTGGGAGGCTTGATTTTGCCGTGGTCTCTGGGAGGTTAGAGAACCGTTGACAATCCGGTCATTATCCGAGAAACAAAAGTATATTTTTTGGTTCTGCTGGGAGTATGTTTGGAGAGCTGCTTCGTAGCTGTGGAGAGTCCTTGAAAAAGCAAATGGAATGGTTGTCGTGACTACCTGATCATTTCTTACGTTTTCTATGGATTCTGTGAATATATGATGAATTGTATGTGTGTATAATGATTACTAGAGATTTGATGAAGTAATACTGGGAATATAATTAGATACAATTTAAACAACCCATATGTAGACGAACGTAGGTTTTGAGTTGGTATCTTTAATGGATCATTTGATAAAGATGAGGGTTAAGCATTATTAAACTGTCTACAAAGTCTGAGCAGTTGTCTCAGAAACTGATGGGAGTGTGTCCACTTTAGGGTAAATTACCCTAAGGATGAAACTATAAAACGTCCAGGTACTACAATTGAAATAAAACTGCCCTTAAGGCAGGGTTCTTCCCAGTATGAGAGGAGTTGCTAGATTTATTGAATAAACCTTTTTCCATAAAGTTAGAGTGAACCAAGGTGGCTGACTAGCTGTTGATGTTGAAGAAGCGTCCCGTCCACTAGATTATACGTCACAGTGGCAGAATCACCTGAAAGACGCACATCGCCATCTGCTGACTGGAGTTGGTATCGCAGTTGAGAAAATACTTTGACAAAAAGCTCAAAAGCGACTGCCCTAAAAACCAAGACTCTCCCTTTGAAAACGGGTGAGTGTGGCATCAGAAACATTTATTATAGTGTAAAAATGTACTACAAAGTGTAGCTAAACAGAATACTTTGGTCATACCCACTCAGCACGTGACGTCCAAGGACGTTGAATTATGGGCGATATCAGGTCTGTCTGTTGTGGCCACTATTTCACCCTAAAATAATCATCCCAAATTGGGCTGTGTATAACTATGTAAATGTCTCTCGGACAGGTGACTTTTATCAATACACCTCTAAAAAGTAAAGGTTCCTGGAGTATCCTGTAGGGGTTCTTCAAATTGAACACTGTGGGGGAACCCCTACAACGTTATTTGACGAACCCTTATCATGGTTCCTCAAAGAACCTTTTGGGGTTCATTTTTTAAACTACCCTGTCCCCTCTCTTTCCATTTATAAGAAATATTTTAATAATAATAATATTGACAATAT